>NW_008337842.1:1278420-1321396 GCF_000622305.1 Nannospalax galili | reverse complement strand
TGAGTCAGGGTCTCCCTGTAGCCCCAGCTGTCCTGGAACTCACTATGTAGACCAGGCTGGCCTTGAACTCACAGAGATCCGCCTGCCTCTGCCTCCTGAGTGCTGGGATTAAAGCCTTGTGCCACCACGCCCGGCTATATTTTTATTTATTATTTTTATTTTATGTGTATAAGTATATTGCCTGCATATATGTAAGTACACTCATATCATGCATTACCCATTGAGGTCAGAAGGGGGTGTTGGATCCCCCAGAACTGGAGTTAAGGATAGTTGTTAGCCAGCATGTGGGGGCTGGGAACCTATCCCAGGTCATCTGCAAGAGCAGCCAGTATTCTTAACTGCTGTACTGTCTCTCCAGCCCCTCTTAGGTGATTTGAAACCCAGTGAAGTTGACAGTGAAGGTTAACCATCACAGAACCTTACTTTTATTATTTTCCTACCCCATAACCCCAATCTAATCTTGAGGAAAACACCAGACAGATTCCAGGAGCAGGATATCTCACAATAGATCCGACCTTGCTCTTTGCAGCTGTCAGGGTCATAGAAGCGAGTGATGTCTGAGAGACTGTCAGTTGAGAGGAGTCTCAGGAGACATGGTGATGACTTGAGATGAAAATGGGAAGGCCATTAGATGGAAAAGAAGAAACTTGAATAAATGATGAGCTTTGGTGAAGGATGATACTTCAGTGTTGGTTTACTGTGCACAACAAATATATTGCACTAATACAGGATGTTAATACTTTGTGAGTTAATGGGATTATGAGAACACTACCATTTTCTCAATCTAGAACAGTTTTTTAAAGATAAGGGCTTTTAATTACAAAAGCATATGTGAGAATTTTAGATTCATGAGAGAGGGTCATTTGCTTTGTTCCTCTGCCTTCATTTATGTAATCCATCTGTTTCATTTGTTCTGGGAGTGTAGGATGTAGGTGCAACTTTATTTAATTGAGGATTGTCAGATAAGGAATTTTCATAAAAGGAATATATGCAAAGATCCCTTTGAACCCATCTAACTTAGAAGATGAATGGTTCAGGAGAAAAAAAATCTGTAGGCAAGAAGAAATTCTGTAATTTAATTTTAATCTTGTAAAAGTCCTCAGAAAGGTATTAAGATTATTTATGCACAGCAATATATTTATTTTTTGTGATGGTTCTTTTAATGGATCTTAAATTAGCTTCATGCCTTTTCTATTTTGCTTCACTAATTATGTTGAGCTTTGCTATCAAGTTATATTAATTGACCTCCACCGCATCTGTGTGGAACACAGAAAAGAGGCAAGACGGTAAGTAATTTGCTTGGGATCGTTCAACATCCAAAATAAGGATACAAGCGTCTCAGAGCCTGGTTTCTGTGCTTTGCAAACCATGAATATATTGACTGGCTTTCAAACTATACATGATGTTCCTCTGTCAGATTTTCTTTTTAAAGTATTTTTAGTTTATTTTTATTTTATGTGTATGAGTGTTTTGCCTGCATGAATGAAAGTAAACTATGGGTGTGCAATACCTATAGAGGCCAGAAGAGAGTGTCATATTCCATGGAACTGGAGTTATGGATGGTTGTAGCTGTTAGTCACCATGTGGGTGTGGGGAAACCAACAGGGTCCTCTGCAAGAGCCACCAGTACCCCTAACCACTGAGCCATCTCTCCTGCCCTCAAATTATACATCCCTCTGTCAGATTTCTTACATAGCTCCAGCCTTCATTTTCCTTTAGGCCTTTGGAGGGCAGATGTTCCTACAAAGTCGCTTTGAAGGTGAGAAGTTGGAAGCTTTTTATGGTCATTTTCCTTTAGAAAGAATTAGATCATAAGCATCCCAGTACCCCCCTGTACATTTTCAGTGGCAGCACTTAGCAATATCTGTTATGTCTCTGCATGCTGCTTTCTGTTCACAAGTCTAAGATCCCCAAAGGAAGAGGCCGCTTTCCTCTCTTAGTGTAGAACATAACTCATGCTAGGTACTCAGTAATGATGGGACACTACCCATGAGCCAAATCAGAAGTATTTTCCATTCTTGGTCTTAAACACCAATGCCCTTGACTTGAGTCCATTCATCCAGAAGCTGATTCAAACAGACGTTTTCTAAGGGGGCAGAGTTGGTAAAGGCTACTAACGGGTGCTATGATTTAAGTTTGTGTGAGTTCGGCATCCCTTTGACTGTCATCTGAAGTCAAATTGTGCTCTGCAGAACATTTGCCCCCTGATATGTTACAAATAGCTTCCAAAGACTCATAAGCTTGGGAAATGTGTTGGACAAACATTTTCTTTCCTTGAAGACTTCTGAGTCCTTACAAGGTTAAGGTACTCTGGTACTGCTTAAGGAGGGTGTTAGTATGCTATATGTCGAAGACTCACTTGAACATGGGCTTATTCCTAAGTGTGACACAGTGTTTATTGACTCTTAGAGAGATCTACTTGGATTGGTGACACATGGGGAAAGTCCTATAATTAAGTCTCAGTTGCCTTGTCTTAAAGGGGGATGCATTTACATACATAGGGTCATTATGAAAGGTAAGTGAAACAATTGTATAAAACAACTTGGCTCAGCACCTGGCACTTGGGGTGTCCTAAGTAAATGGCAGCTAATGATAATATCACTGTTTTGGAGAAACTAATAGTTCCACAGAGCACATTTTGGAAATGATGAGCTGTAATTTTATTGGTTGTTTATTTCATACAGCTTTACAGATGAAGCCAAGGATAAATTTCTGTGATTTTTTGCAATGTGTGCACATTTCACATGGGAAGCATGTGTAGGTTGAATATATCTGCCATATCTGTGTCCATGCATGTGGAGGTCAGAGGGAAGTCTCAGATGTCATTCCTTAGGTGCCACCTGTCTTTTGTACCCCCCCCCCTTTTGAAACTGGGTCATGCACTAGCTTGGAGCTCACCAAGTAGGCTAGGCTGACTGGTCAGTGACCACTGGGATCCACCTGTCTCCCCCTTCCCCAGCATGCACCATCACACCTGGCCTTGTTTTTTTTTTTTTCTCCCATGGGTTCTAGGGCTCAAACAAGTTCTGTGCTGTCAATTCAAGCTCTGTACGTGATCTTCTGCAATCCTGCTTGTATTTGTTATGTCTTGTTTTTGAGACAGAATTTGGCTTTGTCACCCAGACTGGACTCTAGCTCCCCACCCTCCTGCCTCACCCTCCCAAGTACTGAGATTACAGATGAGTGCAACTAGAGCCAGCTAATTCCTGGGACTTGTTCTACAGGTTATGAAATGTCAGTTCTATATAGTATTACTGAACTTATTTAATGAGAATGTTCTATCAAAAAGGGTTTCATTTTGGCCGGGCATGGTGGCACACACCTTTAATCCCAGCACTCAGGAGGCAGAGGCAGACGGATCTCTGTGAGTTCAAGGCCAGCCTGGTCTACATAGTAAGTTCAAGGACAGCTGGGGTTACAGGGAGACCCCATCTCAAAAAGACCAAAAAAGGGGGGGGGGCTTCATTTCAATAACCTGGTTCTCATGACTGGGGAATCTTACAGCTGAAAGACATGGGATATTAACAACTTGGACCTTGAGGTCCTAATTAGTCTAGTCAGTTCTATTATTGATGCCATAAAACCTTATGTAGTACCCTTTGTCAATTGAATACACAGCCATATTCCATCCAAAAGGCAGAAGATATGGCTCACCAGTTGAGAAAAGCAGTATCTGGCTGAACTTGATTATGCTTAATTATTATGTGATCAGTGTGTGTGTGTGCATGTGTGTGTGTGTGCACATGCTATTAACAGATGTCCTGGCACACAGCACTTTGTGTGTATTCATTAATTAGTTCAGTTGCTGATTCACAGATACTTAATGATTGCCTTCTCTGTGATAGGTATGGGGAGGGCAGAGATGAGCAAGAAGTGGTCCCTGTCCCCCAGGATGTAGACTTGCTTCACAAGATGATCCTGGGTGTGGATAGTCAGAGCACCATGGAAATGAGTGTCCAGATGAAGGAAAGAGTAGTTTTCAGAGAGAAAGTGGTAGGAAAACTTCAATGTAGATGGAAGTCTGTCATGCAGTAAAAACAGTAAAAGGCTTTGGACTTTTAACAACCCCAGTGGCAGTGGCCAGCAGGGAAGGGTACAGGATGTAAATGGCAATGTGGGCAGGAACAGACCATAGTGAACATGGTGATGGCTCTGTGACAGGTTTGTAGGGTTTGGACTGAGATGTCAGACTGCTTTTAAGTGGGCAAATGGAAGCAATATGGAGAAAGACCCAGAAGGAGCCCAGATGGAAGTGGGGAGGCCAGTTAAAGCAGGAGGGTCATGGGGTAGGGAGAATGCTTAGTCAGTAAAGGCCTTGTCTTGGAAAATTGAGCTCAGAATTGGATCCCCAGCATCCATATAAAAAGCTAAATGCAGCAGCTGTACCTGTAACCTCAGTATTGGGGAGGCAGAGACGTAAAGATCCCTGGGGCTTGTTGGCCAACCCATCTAGATAAATTGGTAAGCCCCACTTTTCCTGAGACATTCTGTCTAAAAAAAAATAAGGTGGAAAATGATTGAGGAGGACATCCAACTTTGACCTTTGGCTTACACACACACACACACACACACACACACACACACACACACACACATACACTCATGCACTTGCATGTATGGGCATACACACAGAAGGAGACAAGATGGGGTATGTTTCTGGTTAGAAATAAGAGGTGTGTATGCTTCTAAAAAGGCAGACAACATTGCTTAGGGGAGTAAAAATGGTCTTAGAAGACAATGGCTTTGGAAATGGGAAGTAAGGAGATTTAAGACAGAACTGACAGAAAACTGTAACAGTTAATTGAAGAAAGGAAGAAGAAAAGCCATTGGGGTGACTCTGAGGTTGCTGGCTTTGATGATTGGGGGAACAGTAACCAGGGAGACACACAGAGAGTAAAACTCTGTGTTGGGCAAGAATGGAGTTGATGAAGTCTGAAATGCTCTAAAGGCAGGAGGATTTGTACAGTGGGGGAAAAAAAGATGTGGCTTCAGGTTGGAGATTTGGATGCAGGATGTGGCTCACCTTATTTAGGGTAAAGAAAAGTCACAATAAAAGGGAGGTTGCTCAAGTTGAATTCAATGGATCAGGCTACCAAGAGGCTGTATCCAGGATGAGCCCAGCACTCTCAGACATGGCATCCAGCACAGTGCTAGGAGTAAGCTGGTTTCACCTAGAAACATCATTTACAGGAAGAAGGGGGGCTGGAATCACCAGGTGCCACCAACCAGAGAACTTAAAGGAAATAAAGAAGGCGAAGCCATAGCAAGTATGGGAATGGAGACAAAAACAAGCCAGCAGTGAGTGCACTGGGGCTTCGATGAAAGGTGTAGAAACATGGTTCCTCCAAGAAGTGCCCCTAGGAGGAGAAAAAAGCGTGGGTAGCCAGAGAGGATGCAGTTCATGGAGGATCGTCATTTATTTAAAGACATAAGTACTTCAGTGTGCTGGAGAGAATTGATCGTGAAGGGAAAGATGAAGAGAAAGGATGGATAGGGCAGGAGCCCAGGAAGGAGCCACACACCACTAGTGGGAGACTTGAGCCTTTTTCTTTGTTATGTGAGGAACCATACGAGGGATTGATAAGAACACAACTAAATATGTTGGTAGTTGGGAATGGGATCTGAAAGCTGATGAAACCTATTCCTCCGGGGCATCTATCTTTGCCATAAAGGAAGAGATGTGGTCATTTGCTGATGGAGGGGAGAAAAGGAAGGAGTTAAATGCTTTGAGAAGGTGGAAAATGTTGGATAAATGGGTAAGGGAGCTGACTGAGTCGCTTCTTCATAAAAATATTTTCGTCGTGTGCTGAAACCCATTTATTCCTGGCTATTTACCCCCCCAAAGCCCTTGACAGGCCCTGTGCTCCAGGGCCTCCTGCAGATGATTCTGGGAATGTAAAGAGTGTGTCAGAGCATAAACAATTAAGGTTGGGATTGAGCACGGTTCCTTCAGAGGTAATGCTAAAGAGATGGGTTGTTTCCAAGATGGGGGCAAGAAGAAAAAGGAAGTCCCCTCTGATGGCGACTGGGGCAGTTGGCGTGGCTGGAGCAGGTTAGTGAAAAGATTGGGGAAGTCGTGGCTCCCAGGTGGATATGGAAATACTGGAATTTAAGATTGTAGAGATGGAACAAGTCCCAGTGGTAACAAAGCCCAGGAGGTAGGTGTAGGTATTTGTGAAATAAGTGAGTGTTTGTTGAATGAATCACACTGTGTTCCCCAGAGCCTTTTGTTGGTGCAGTCTTCCCAAGTGTTACTTTGGGATTTGCTACTGCCTACGGGAATTGCACTGAGGACGTGGATCCCTTTATGACTGACTGGCCTAGATGAAAATGTTTGACTGGCAGCAGGCAAACAGCAGGACTCAGTTTCCATTTGAAACTCCAGTTAAGTTGCAGGGGCGGGGGGGACTGAAGATGGCCAGTTTTTCTGGAACGAATCAGGAACAGTAGATCATTATCACTAAAAATCATTCTTGGTAGGGTAGGAAGATGGTTCAGCAGGTAAGAGCATTTGCTGTGCAATCATGAGGACGTGAGTTCAAATTCCTAGAACCCATGTAAAAAGCTGGACACTGTAACCCCAGCACAGTTGAGAGGGGGACAGGAGGACCACTGACTCCAGTGTAGCCCCAGTTTCAGTGACAGACCCTGTTTCAAAGGGGGAAAAGTGAAGAGAGAGAGAGCAGGACACCCCATATCCTCCTCTGACCTCCACGTGTGCATGGGCATATGCAACACACACATGCACGCACACACACACATACACTTAATCATCATGCACTATAAAAAACTTCTTCCAGGGACTGGAGAGATGGCTCAGCGGTTAAGAACATTGACTGTTCTTGCAGAAGACCCGGGTTCAAATCCCAACACCCACATGGCAGCTAACAACTGTCCGTAACTCCAGTCAGTGTTCCAACAGCCTCCTCTGCTCCTCTGCAGGCATTGAACGACACGGGTGCACTTACTTACATGCATAACACTCACACACATAAAAAAAACAAAGACTTCTTCCAGAACTTATATTTACTTTTTGTCGATTAATGGTTGCAATAGTTTTGAGGAAGTATACTAATATAAGTTACAATAGAAGAATAAATTAGAGAAAATCATTTGGGGGAAGCAGAGGAGAATGTAATATTGAAAATAATGTCATTAATAAAACGTTAGTGTCAGATAAGTGTATTATGGTGAAGCTAACAAAAATTTATTCTTAGTTCTTTAGTGATGTGTGCCAACATCCCAGAAAATAATGACAGAACATCTTGGACAGGCTTTGTAGTGGCTGCTGGGTAAGTGAGGAGTAAAAGAAAAAGAAAAGGAGGCCAAATTTGGATCCGCTTTATTGAATGATCATGTTTAATTGATCACATAGATTTTGCATTCGCTCCCTCGGCATGCTAGGTCCACACTTTGGAATCGGCCTGGTTAGGTCCATCGTTATTGCTCAACTTTAAATATAACCCATGTCCTGGTTGACTTGGTGTGCATACTTCAGACACTTCGCACGTCAGTTGCTGTGTGGCTGGAGTCGTGTGTCTTTACTGCCTTCTGAGGTATAGATCTTCCCACGGCTCTTAGACCTGTACTCATGATTCCGCGTTGTCTGTTTCCTTGCCCTTGCTTCCAAAGTCGTTTGACTGTATCAAAGTATATGAGAGTAGTGAATGAAGCAAGTACTCCTCCAGGTGCTGGACGTGAGTGAAATTCTGCGGCACTTGTCACTTTGGGAGTGCCTTACACCCCCTAGAGTGATATCCTTAGCATGTCCTGTGTCATAGAATGTGTCAGAATAGCCTTCCTTTTTAAGGCTAAAGAGTAAATGTATACCATATTTCCTTGTCTTGTTTGTGTGTGTATGTTTGTAAGCGTGTTGGTGTACATGTCCATGCATTGGTGAGTACACGTTTGTGGGTGCCTGTGGATGACACAACACAACCTCCAATGTCATTCCTCAGGTGCTGTCCACCTTTTTCATTTTTGAGACAGTACCTCATTAGCATGGAACTTGCCTCGTAGGCTAGGCTGGCTGACCAGTGAGCCATGTGCACTCTGCTGTCTTCACTTTCCCAGGAATGGGATTATAGACATGAGTCACCACGCCTGGCTTTCTTTTCCTGATGTTCTTGTGATTGAACTCAGGTCCTCATGCCTGAAAGGCAGGCACTTTACATCTCCCCAGCCCTTGGCTTGCTTTTATATTATTATTTTTCCCTCAGCTGAGCAGAGCTGCGTTCTAAAAACGGAAAAAGGTGCCACTCTCAAAAACATAGCTCACTCACACGGAAGCCATGATGGCATAACCAGACTGAAGAGGATAAGAGAGAACGAGTTGGGGCAGAAGTGGCACAGTGGTTAAGAGTGCCTTCTTCTGGAGGACTGGAGTTTGATTCCCAGCACCCATGTTGGATGGTTCCCAGGGATCTGATGCCCTGTCTGGCTTCTGCAGGTACCTGCACACATGTGGCATTCATTCACACATTAACACACACACACACACACACACACACACACACACATTTTTTATAAAAGAGAGAACTGTGTGTAGAAAGGCTATTTTTCAAAATTCAGCTCGGAGCCAGATGTGGTTTCTCACACTGGTAATCATAAGCACTTCTGTGGCTGAGGTTCAAAGACCGCCATCAATTCAAAGGCAGCCTCAGTTACATAGTTAATTCTAGGCCAACCTGGGCTAAAGAGTAGGTGCTTGTCTCAGAGAGAGAGCAGAGAGATAGATTAAATGAAAATTAGCTTTGAGAACCCTTCCGTTCCTCACAGGAGCATCTCTCTCAGATGTGTCTGTCTTTACACCTCTCTGAAGTCAACCCACCTTCTGGCACTCCAAGCATATTTTTAGCATGGTATTTGGGTTTTTGCATGATGTCTCACAATTTTTTAATGATAAGGTTATTTTATGTTAATTTCGTTATTTGAAAAAGTTTTACTGACTTTTTCTAATGTCCTGAGGCCATATGGAAGCATCTTATTCCAATTTAAGCTAATGAGAAGAGAACCTTTTACAAAACATTTAGATTAGGCATAACACGTTTGAAAGCACACTTGTTGGGTGATAGTGGTGGGAACGTGTCTGTGTGAGAGACAAAGTAACACCTGTCATTCTCTTCTCTCCTGATCAATTAACCCCATGCCCAGAAAGAAAGATATATGAGGCAGTCCCCTATAGCTGGAATCTTCAGGATGTTCTTATGAAATAGCCACAGGTAACATTTATGCATTTGAAAGTGATGGGAGTTGGTTTTTGCTGCGGGATAAATAGGTGTCAGAAAAGCATAGGCAGTGAGATTTGGAAGAAGAGACCACAGCATAATGTTAGCCTGCACTGCAACAGCCTCACCCAGGTGGGATACCCAACACTGCTCTTAGATGATGCTACCGTGCCACTGTTGTGGGACAGTCATAACACTGCCATTTATCATCTTGAATTCTCAACAGCTATGATTACCTGAAAGAGACCTGCACAAAACTGGGCCTTGTAATTCTCCATCATTGGAGATGGGGAGGGAGCTCACGAGTCCAGGAACCTCCCCAAGATTCATATGCAGTTAATGGTTCTTACTATGAGACATGGGCTCATGAGGCCACATCTCTCTCCCCAGAAATTTACAGCTAGTGGTTTCTGAAGGAGAGGACTTACAAGGCCCTACCCCTCCCTAAGATGTCTAGACAATACACTTGCTAGGGAGAAAGAATTTTTCCCCTTCAGTGGTGTAACTTCCCGCCACCAATAAGCTGCCTGTGCTATAACTAACGCTGCATCCATAATCCTGTAAGTGACCCTAATTAAACTCACTGTTTCACAAAGCTAGACCTGCATAGACTTCTTTCTGTTACTGTCATTGGTGCCCTATCTGATGTGACATGTTTTGTTCAGGTCTCCTCAGAAAAAGTTCACATGACATTGGATCCAGGTTTCCTTGGAGCAGTGTTGGCCAAACTTTTTACATCGAAACATACTGTTTTGGTCTACAGATGTGTTGGGTGCATTCACAGCTGTCCTGGGGTGCATGTGCCCCTGGGTCACAGGTTAGACATGCCTGCTTTGGAGTTGGTGGTACATTGTCCTTGTTGATCCAGAGTCCCTAGGGCTCAGCAAAAAACATTTGGAAAAGAAAGCATACACTTGGGTGGTCAGGGATTCACAGGAGGCTGTGATACAAGACGGGCATGGCTGGTCCTCCCCAGGCATGTGCTTTGGTCCTACTTGAAGTGACCTGCATTGTCTTTCAAGCTATGCCTACAGTGAACATCTTGATTCTCCTGGTGAAAAGAGGAAAGTTTAAGACAATCTTACTCAATAGAACATTCTTCGATGAAGGAATATGGATATGGACACATCACTTTTTGATGGGGCTTTTGAGCATTTGACATGTGGCTAGAGTGACCAATGAACTGAATTTTAAATTTCATTCCATGGAAATTGAAATGGTCCTATGTGACTAGTCCCTACTGTCTCAGACAGCACATATCTAAACAGAGAGCTATACCCTGAATTCCTGCCCTCTGAGCTCCAGATCGTGCTCTCCCTTTGGTTATAAGCCCTTCTTGCTGAAGCCATCCCCTCACATATTTCTAGTGGCTATACCAATGGCTTGAGGAAGACTGCTTTTCACCTGCTGGAGCTGGGAGGCTACCTGGGATGCCTGAATGGGTGGTACCTGCCTCTTAGGACATATTCCTTCACAATCTTTGGAACTTAAACATTGAAATTTTTGGTTGAGATCTTGAATCTTTAGAGCAGTCTTTAGAGAAAGGCTTTCATCTCTCCTTGACAGTTTCCATGAATCAATGAATAGGACTAAGTTGTAAGGGTTGGGGTTTGCTGTGTAGCTCAGGTAATCCTGGAATTCAAGATTCTCCTTTCCAAGTGCTAGGATTTCCAAGTGTGCACCACCTCACCTGGTTAAATGGGGAGAATTTTTCAAGGTTCTAGATGGGTCAAGTCAACCAGAATGAAAGGGAACATGGCAGGGTTCTGGTAAGGAAATCTTTATCTGTACAAGTCCCTCACTATCCAGATGTCCTCAAGGAAATTGCTTAACTCTCAGAGAATTAGTCACCCCACCATGAAAGTGAGGAGTAACCACTGCTCTGCTTATGTGTGTGGATGTTCAGAATAATGAATGAAACAATGTTAAGGCCAACATACCATTTAAGTGCAGAATTCATCATTGGCCAGTGGTCTGTACCTTAACTTTTCTTTGCGTCTACCTGTTGTGACTTCTCATTGAGTAGAAATGAAACTACAACGAAAACAAGGAAAGGATTTCGTATATGAAGAAATACCTAAAGCAATCAACATTTCATCATTTGTTCAAAGTAAAAGGCCAGGTGTCCGCAGAGCAAAGTTTCCCAGTCTTCTTTTGAACTGACTCATGACTAATGAGGCTGGGGCACCGGCATGGGCAGACTGGAGACAGTGACACCAACCTCAGTGTCCCTGCTAAGAAGGCTACATGCAGGGGGCACCTGGCCTTGAGGGGGAAGGTCTTGCTTCAGGACAGAGGAACTGGTTTCTGTACTCAGTGACCTGGGAACGATGGTAGCAGCCCCAGGCCTCTTAGCTGGACTGCTGGCCCCAACCACACCATGAAGAAACACATTTTCCCATTCCTCCCTGGCTTCTAGTTTTTATTCTGCAAATTGTGAATATTGCCTATTCCTTCTCCCAGCCACATGCAGAGCCACAGCCTCCAGAGACCCATGCAACACACCATTAGTTACCTTCAGAGGGGAAAATAATCTGTGGAGAGGTTGAGGGACTGTTTTCCCTGTTTCTATACAGGTAATGAGCGTTTCCCTGACCTAGACACCAAAACATGGGCAGAATCAGCCTCAACTAAACAACTGAGTGACATTTTCTTTTTGCTTGAATCCTCAGCACCAAATTGTTACTCCCAAGACTAGCCTGCTTAAACAGCTGTTCAGTGCAAAAACATTTCCTCTCTCTAAATGCAAAACGAAGTGACATGGTTGTACGCACATTTTCCTTCTGGAGATAAACCACAGCAGATTCGTTTCCAGCGTTTCAAAGAATTCTATTTGGCTGAATTGGAATTGAAAAAAAAATGATTTTATTGCCCTTGGCTGCATTGTGTTAGACCACTTATTGAGATATTTGCATAGAATACTCTTATGTACAGAAGGAGGCTATAACATCGGCATTGAATTGCAATTACGTGGAAAAGAAGAGATAAAACTATTTTGCTATGATAATATGATTGAGTCTGACTGTATTATTACTCTTAAGCATCTGACCTAAAATATTTAATATTTAATTACTATACAGGTATCAACACAAGATCTAGACTCATTTATTATTTATTAAAAAAATATTTAGCATCTTTGATACCAGGTACCAGGTCCCCAAGACATGTCAGGAATAACTACTCCTTCCTAAAAGCCTGTGAGAGGCAGACTTGTCAGCAAGCCATAACAAAACACAGGATTGGTGATGTCATAAAGGTCTGAGAGACAGAAGAAGGAATTACTAGTAGTACTTGCAGGGAGTCAGTCGGTTTTTTTTAAATTTTTTGAGAATATGGTATTTGACCTGGACATAAAAGCATTTCCTAGGTGAAGAAGTCAAGAACAATCTAAGAAGTTCTTTATGTGAGACCTTGGTGAGTGGTTTGCTTATACTGGACACACTGTGTTTGTGTGACTTAATTGTACATACCTGTTTTCTGAATGGGACTTAATTGTTCCCAGGGATTCAACCACAGACCACCAGTCACTTCTGTCAGACCTCTGTCATCTGACCTAGTGTGTCTTTGCATTCTGACCATACTCCAATGTGGAGTTAGATGGCAGCTCAACCTGTTATCCAAAATCAGTTTGTTGTATCCATCTTTTCTTTATTTCCCAGTGTGTTTGTGCTTCATGTCCTGGCATGTAGTGGGCGTTCAGGAAGTGCTTCTTGAATGAGTAAACACAGATGGCTGTTATAGAGTTTCTGTTAGTTTTCTAGATATGTCATAACAATTACTACCCACTTGGTGTTCTAAAACAATAGATATTTACTTCCTCTTAACACTGGAAGTGGGGAATGAAGGCACTGCCGGGGCTGTGGCTGCTTTATGGTCTCTAGGGGTAGAGGAGCCTTCACTTACCTCTTCCAGCCACTGATGACCTCGTGTTCCTTGGTTTCCATCAGCATCATCCAGTCTTCTGTTCCCCTTCTCCTTTTCTTCTAATATCTATCTTTGGATGTAGGATCCATCCTATATTCAGGATGATCTCAACGTAAGGTCTTTAATTTCATTGCAACCACAGAGGCCTCTATTTCCAAATGCAGTTTTATCCACAAGATCTAGGAATTAGAACAAGCTCACATCTTTGGGGCTCATTATTCAGCCTCCTGGAGGGACCTTGCTGTGGTTTAAAGTTGATTAGGGAATCACAACAATAGAAAGCTTTTAAGGGCCAGTAAGATGGCCCAGTGGGTAAAGGCACTTGCTGACTTGAATTCAATCTCTAGAATTTACAAGATGGAGGGAGAGAACTGAGTCCTTCAAAATTGTCCTCTGACCTATACACACAAACACACACACACACACACACACACACACGCACATTGTGGTGAATGCATTGCCCTGTCATAAAATAAAATAATGTAATTTTTTAAAAAGCTTTTAGTTCAGTGATTATTTTCACTGGGGGTGCAGGGTAGTTGTAATTTTTGAAGATGTCTCATTGCATTTCATCTTCTTTAATCCAATTTGAGGAAGGGTCTTTCAGAAGAGCATCTCAAGGAGCCATCAGTCCACCGCTGTCACTGAACTGTAGCACTCCTTGATCTATTCAGTATTGCTTAAGACCCCAACAGCTCACACCTGACCACAGCTAGCCTAGAATAGGTAGAGACCTATCCCAAGGGCACCAAAGTGTCCCATTAACATTCTCTCACTGGCATTTGAATTTCAAAACTCAAAATGTCTGAGTTAATTGGTAATGTACCCTGCAACTGAATAGTCCTAGAGAGTTCTCCTCCACTGAGCTGGCCACTGGTCTTGAGCCAGCAGAAATCAGGGGGAAGTCAACCAGAGAGAGAGAGAGAGAGAGAGAGAGAGAGAGAGAGAGAGAGAGAGAGAAAGAGCTAGTACAATATCACAAAGAAAAGCAGAGGTGCCATGGTGGTGTCAGGGGTAGCCTTGAAGAAGACCAGTCTCAGATCCCAGTCTTTGAGTTAGCATGAGCCTGTGATTTTGCGTTTCCTGCTCTTGAAGTTCTGCGGAGAATACATATGTGCGTTAAGGACAGTGTGTATTGAGCATTGCATTCTTATTATACAGCTTATTTTCCATTTAATAAATGTGGAGATGGAAGCAACAGAGGTTGATGGAGGTTCAAGGCACCTAACTAGTAAGTGGTGTAAGAAACCTCAAACCCAGTGGATCTGTTCCCACAGCTCTGCTCTTAACCATCTATATTACTCTTTTGGTTCCCAGCTCTTACAGGCTTCTTTTGTCCCTCCCAATAGAACCAGATATGCCTGGTCTTCATGTCCTAGAGACAGATATTAAATTGATTGGCCGAATAAATAATCAGCTTTAAAAATTTGTCCAAGGTTTTTATTTACTTCATGTTGGATTCATATGACCATTAAGGCAACTGATACTAACCATGAAACTGTAGAGTCTTGGAATATATTGTTATGCTCCATAATACAATCAATTGAAATTTTTAAATGAAAACAGAATTATTATTGGTGAATGTAGTGCTATGATATCTGAGCTCCTTCAACTACATCATCCGGGGCAATTATCTGTTTCCCAGTGGCTGAGGACACTGGCCAGACTGTTTCTCCAGCCATTCCCCTTCTCTGGGAAGACATCGCCACTGTACCATAGCAAACCTGCATCTCAGGCACATCTAAGAAAGGAGATCTTGCTGCAGCCTACTTTTTCTCAAAGAATGATCTTCATTCTTTGGGAAATCTTGTGCACAAAGATATCTTTAAAGGCTTATTAAGTCATAATCATATTGCAGTGTATTATAATTTAAGTACAAAATCCTCAAGGATAATACCAGAGATTTAGATCCTGAAATTCTGCAGAGTATAGTCTCAGATATCTGATTATGTTTCTGGAAAAAGCAATAGATTCAGGGTTGAGAAAGGCGTGTGGAATTACAGGTTATCATTCTTTCTACCATCCGTTTATGTGATAATGAAAAGAGAGGCTGGTGGAAGATAACACAGTCTATTGAGCCAGTAATACAGGATGTGATTGTCAAGTGCCCACTAGAGAATGATTTGAAGTAGGCAGGTCTCTGAGCTAACATACACCTTTCCCCAGAGTCTGAGATGTCCCTAAAGAAATACCATTTCCTGGTGAAAATTTACATTTTCAAGGTAAAAATATAAAAATATTCCATTTAAATCACATACAGGCTGTCAAATCAGACACAGAAAATCTTGAAAATTAGATGCTCTGAAAAAAGAGCTCGTTTTTAAGCTTACAAAAAAAAAAAAAAAGAACTGTCAGTCAAGTTTGATGCAGGCTGCATTCACAGGCGACTCTGCTTTTGTGTGTAAGAGCAGGCATCTGTCCAATTGAGCATCTAATTGGTAATCACGGAGTATTAAGTTAATTATTTGAATGGAAGCTAAAACTGATATAATTTCTAAAGCTGTAGATCATATAACAGTATTTTTATAGTGACAAGGGGGAAAGAGACATGGCTGTGACTAAATTGCCAAAATATTGGCTCCTATAGACAGAATCACAGGGAGAGTCAGATTCATGCTGGCTTTGTTTCCCTGGATACTTCACCGGCTCCTAAGTGCCAAGTCATTTTATATTTAGTCACTTGGGTAAATGTAAGTCATTAAGGGACAGTAGAGTGGCTTCCACTGTGCTGTTTCTTACTTTGTTTTGGATCCAGAGCAAAATGATTGACACTTGAATGAAGGTAAAGTGCCTCACTGGTGTTTTTAAAAAAAAAAGAAAGACAGTTTTAGTGTCTTGCAATGATAATTTTGCTTTTACATTTTATAAATTGCTTTCACATAGGTTACTTCACTGAGTTCTCTCAATATCAAAAGATAAGTGTGATTTCTGTTGTAGAAGCCAGTGGAGGGAAGAGGGGTGGATCCCTTCCAGGGGTTGGGGATGCCTGTGTCAGAGGGGAGACTGCACGTGGCCTCGTACTTGGGTAACTGCCAAGTCAGAGTGCTACCCTGTCCTTAGGGCTTCCAGTGCAAAGGGAAAAAGAATTGAAGATGTAGGCCATGGGCTTGCGAGGTAAAGGGTCTAAGGCAGCTCCCGGTTTCCATTCCAGCCAAGTCTCAGTGCGCATGAAGTAGAGACGGACCTCCACCTGTTGGTACAGGTTTAGGAACCTGACATGAAGGGCAGGTGTGATGGAAGGTGACAGTCTTGCTATAGCCTCTGCCACGTACGGAGCAAAGATGCATTCACCAGGGAGCACTGTGTGGTGGCACCGGCCAGGGGCCTGCTTGTAGGTCTGCTGAATCTTACAGGGGAATAGAGACTTTTTAAACCAATTAAAAATGATCCTTTTGTTTTGATTTTAATGAACTGAATCCAACTCCAGTTTCTAATGTCAGCCTACATGAAGTTAAATTTTAATTTGCATCTAAGTTGATGTCACAGATTTATATACACATTCCTTTTACTCTTTGTACATGTGAATTGAAATCTGTCACAGTAATATTGTCTTTTAATGAGCATGCTTAATAATTTATTTAGCATATAAACATACCAGAAACTATCATTTTTTGTCTTTTTTTCTTCATTATTTCCCCACTTTGTCCAGTACTAACTAGAAACTTTGTCAATATTAAAAGAGAAGTTGATGCTTCACTTGATAATAGCTGATCATAATTGGTAACTGAGAAAGAATTGTTGGACAAGAAGATGGGCCAAGAGCCACACAAATTGTTCCCATGGACTCTTAAGGCTGCTTAGTATTTAAATTGGAAGAGCTGTGGTTATAAATTTATTTTGATATGCCCATAGACTTGTGTATGTATCTCCTGAGATGCAGATTAAATTTTGAGAAAATGTTTTGAGTAATAATTTAATATAAAACAGCGGCATTCTTACTGTTAAAGCACAGGACGAGGTGGAAATTTTTGTTTTGTCACCATAGATACCAAAATCTAATTTGATTACTCTTGTGAATAGTTGCTAACTATAATCTGATATTGACTGTTACTTTTCATCAGCTGGAAGGAGCCTGCTAATTGAGCTGGAGAGAAGCCAGAGAAACCTTTCAAAGGAGTAGTTTTATATACAGCAGTTTTAATAAGCAATGCAATGAAACCTTTTATAAAAGCAACAAAGACAAGAAAGGTCTGGACACAGTGAGCGAGCTTCCCACGTCTGCGAGCGAATGCCGGACAGTGCCAGATCATGTCGGTCACTCACACCCAGTCCCACAAGGTCAAATAAGAATAGCTTAATTTACTCAGCAACCATGAACTTCCTTATTTGCTTAACAACTCTGTCAAAAGAATCCCTCTCTGTCCCTGGAGTTCAATAAATGAGCAAGGTGCCTCTTATACTGTCAAATTATACACATCTGTCCTCCTGCGAGGAGGGTGGTGTTGGTAGCTTGGTTTTTCAAACACAATGAATGCTATATCAGATACCCTTAGTAGCAAGAAGGTTTTTTTCAGAGATAATGCTATCTTTGCCTGTAATCACCTAGGAGTGCAGATTGATGGATAATCCCAAAGTGGTTTATTCCCCCCCGCCTTGAAGAAATAGAAGCATAGGGCAAATTACTAAGCTGATGTTGTGTATTTGTTTAGCTTATCAAGTCTCTGCTGTTGGCCATACATTGCAGTATGTCAGTTCCTTCACGCTATATATGTCTAAGTACATATATTCAGCACATACTTTCATCCTTACAATAGATCCTACGGTTTCCCGTTTACTAATGTAGAGATTCAATTTCTGAGAATTTAACCCAAGTTGTACACATTGATATCAGACAGTACAACAATGCAGATCTGGTCTTGAATGTTTATGACTGTATTGTTTCCCACCGCAACTTGATCTTTAGAGAGGGAGGTAGATATGAAACTATTTACAGGAAAAAGTTTATAAAACATTGCTTCGTGGGCAGAAGTTAATGGTATACCACTTCTACCTCGGTCACTGAAGTTAAAAACTTCTCTCTGTTACTGAATGCAATACCAGATGTTGCATGAAAATCCTTTGGTGTGTGTGTTGTGTGGTAAGTAATAATTTTTTCATTGGGGTAAGCTTTTCTGTGTATTTAGTGGTTTTTTTTTTTGCTTACTCCTATGTTGCTCTAACCTATTGTGCTTATGAGTTCTCAAGGAGTCTGTTGAAACACAGACTCTGGTAACCCAGACTAGGTGAGATTTTGCATCATCAACTGTTCTTTGGCAATGGGTGCTGGTGGTCTGAGGACCTTTCTTTGAGTATCAAGGGCCAAGTCCTTCCTATCATTGATGGGTTTCCTATGAGATGGGATGTTGTTCTTAACTGAGATACAGCAAAGTCACCATCCTAGAGGACCCCACACACATACTTAGTCTCACTAAAACATTGGGAATTTTCATAGAAACAAGGAGATGCTGGAAAGGTTCCATACCCCAAGGCAAGCAATACATCTCAGGAAACATGAAAATAATTAGGAAAAAGTTGTTCTTAAGTTAAACAGGTCATCCTAAAAAGACTATGTTGGAAAATATAGAGGTAAACTGTCTAAAGTCTACAGTGAGTTCATCAGGGCTCCTAAGTAAAGCTGGTAGTATGCAAAATTGAAGGTGTTCACTGTCAGTACCCATCTTGAGCTGTACCACCCTGCGAGTGAACTCTTCCTTCACGTTTAGGCACCTCACTATTCCCATCTCACACTAGCCTAGCATCTTTTATCCTGTAAGTACAGTTGTCTGGCTGGAGCAGACTTTAAGCATCACCAAACCTAGCTCCATACTTTTTAGGTATAGAAACTGCATCCAGATGAAATGACTTGTTCAATATAACGAATAATTGCAGTCATAGTTAATATATCTTAAGATATATTCCTTCCCCAATTTTCACATCTCTGAAATCAGGATTGTCTTCTCATTCATGACTCTAGACTGCTGTGTCACAGTGTGATTGGCAGTGTTTGTCTTTCATAGTGGCACAGAAGATAATAATGATTCATCTCTGAATTGATGAGTTCAGATTCCAAGAAACCTAGCGGTAGAGAGCCATGTCTCCTGTCTCTTTACTCAGTATCCTTGTACGGTACACCCTGATGTGGTTATCCTGATGTTCTTGAAGACAGCTTGATGTCATAGTCAAGAGTATGGGCTTTAGAGACAAGCTGCTCACCACATACTAATTGTGTAATTTCTCCTAAACTTTCAGTTTGCTCCTCTGTAACTTGAAAATTGTGACAGTGTTAACTTCCTGGTAATCTCTGTGTGGGAATGAAATGAATCAACCCATACTAAACATTGGGAATGGTCCATAGTAAATACTCAACAAATATAGTATTGTTAGTGATGGTCTTACTTAGTCATCCTAGACCCTTGACAGCATCTGCACAGCAACATGGATGGAGTAGGCATTCCTCTGTGCACACTCTAAAACTATAAATGTAGTAAGAGTCTCTTTAAATCCTGAATGGGATTTTGGGGTGTCAGTGTGATTCAATACTTAGTCTGACACTGAGGGACTCTGTAGCATTTCTACTCATAAAGGGTAATAAAAGTGTCAGTTGACAAAGATTTGTCTTGACTGGTACAGATGTTGGCCTGTTTGAAAACAGAGCCATCTGGGTGAAATCCTGGACAGCTCTGTGATTGTGAGTTAGGCGAGACCCATTATACTGTTAGTCTTAATCCCGTGGTGCTAGGAAGTCTTGACTAGATTGCGTTTGTTCTGAGACTTGATCAAATGAGACATAGTTTACCTTGCTGCCTTCCTTTTGTTCTGCCTCAACTCCTGCAATTATCACTCAGATTTGTTCCATTGTGTGATTGCCTAATATAGTTGTCCTCAGTGTAATGGATGTGGACGTTTTTGTTCTCTGCGCTTTGTCTTCATTTCCCCCAGCTTTTCCTTATTCTCTTATGATCATTGTGTTTAACTAGCTGAGTTGGGAGTCTGTTTAAATCTTTGCTAACCTCTTCTACTGTGAAGGAGACAGTTTTTCCTCCTAGACCCCAGATCCACCCGGATTGTCTTACACCTTTCATCACAAGCTGTATTGCCTTAAGTTGTGTGTTTATGTGCTTTTTCTCCTTTTGGTTATGAGGATCCTAAGAGAAGCGATCTTGGATTTTTTTTTTTTTTCTTTTCCTAATCATCTTGCAGGACCCAGCAGAAAACTTCATGGTTCTCAGTAAAAACACCCTGACTGGATTGCAGTTGGGTTTCTAAAAAGATCCCAGGACAGATTTGCTTTGCTGATTTCACATATACTCTAAAGATAATAGTTCATCTGGGTTCATGTCAATATCCTTAGTTATTTATCTAATAAAAGTTGGGAAAGCTATTTTTTAGCAAATTATATTTAACTTTTATAAGTTGCAGTACATACCAATAATAGCTATTGTGGCATACTTTGCTTCATGATAATTGACGACTTTAGACAAATTTCTTTCCAGCTCCAAATTCTACACAACACACCTCACATTGCATGTATATTCCTGGTCAGGGAGAAGACCTACTGCCCTGGTAGTAAGTGTGATGACGTAGCCATGATGAGGCGCTGGTTCAGGGGTGAGCCAGCAAGCAAAGTTGAACAGGGACCTGGGTTGTCCTGAGTGCAGCTGAGAACCAGGAGAAGACCCTCCGAGTCTTTCAGACCAGGAGGTCAAACAACCCATAAACGGAAGTTGGGTCTTCCAGAATAAAGTAGGAAATGCTGTGAGTAAACTTTTTTTGACAAATATTCCAAAAGGTACCTCGGACTTCCTGCCAATCTTCCAGTAACTTTTACTCAGTTTGTGACTGATCAGTCTTCTTAACTACACATTTCATTGGTCAGTTGACATATGTTGGGAAGGGTAGACCCTGAAGTCTGAACATCTATGACTATGGGAAATGAGCCCACAGTTCAGTTCCTCAGGGTTGTGTCTGAGTTCCTCTTAGCATCCGCAGGAAGGTGGCTGTGCAAGTCCATTCACTGATGAGGCGCTTCCTCATCTTTTATTTATCTCTTTCACATCAGAAAGTGTGAGCCACACATTTCAGTTCAGGCTGATATTTAAGTGCATCAATTTAAGGTGAAAGAGGCTATTTCTAATTTGGAAAGTTGGGAAGAGGTGTGAACAGAGTAGTAAATTAGGAAAGCTAAACAAATTTCCAGTTTCTGGTAGAACCTTTCAAAAACCAAAGCTTGAGGTGTTAGCAATTCCCAGAAGGTAAACCAAAATCTCAGTATAAAGTAAGAGTTTTTATCTTACAATGCCTGAATGAATTCCCTTGAATTTTCATGGGTACTTGCAAACTGAATATATTTAAATCTTCTTTGCAACAACAAGGACTGAGTGAATAATTGAAATATAGCAAACTTGGAGATTAGCCTATGGCCTCAGATATTAGTGTGTGTGCATAGGTGCATATACATTAGAGCACATGTGTGTGCAGGTGTGGGTGCACATGTATGTGCGTGCATGTGGTGCAGAAGTCACCCTTGGCTGTCATTCCTCGGGAGCCAGAAATTCGCTTTGGTTTTCTTTTTCTTTCTTTCTCTTCCTTTCCTCTTTTCCTTCCTTCTCTCTCCCTCCCTTCCGCCCTCCTTCTTTCTTTCCTTCTTTTCTTTCTCTGCCTCTCCAATACTGAGATCACAAGTTCATTACTTTTTTTACTTGAGTTCTGGGAGGTCAAACTCAGGTCTTCATGCTTGCACAGCAAACATTTCACCAACAGAGTTATTTCCCCAGCCCCTTAGTTGTATTTTGGATTGAGACCTTAGAATCTATTTTTCTAAGGCTTAGACAAATAGGAATTTCAACGACCTTCAGCTTACAGGCATTCTTTTTCCTTGAGGTGACTTGTTTGCAAACAGATAACTAAGTGCATAGCAGGTGGTAATGTGTAACATGCAGAGACAATGTTTTCTCAGAGATGGAAGGACAGTGTGTAACCTTTTACAGTGAGAGCTGTGGATGGGCATGAGCTGCTTCCTCTTTCTCAATCTTTCTCTCTTCTCACTATGTTTATAAAAGTCATTCTAGGGCTAATAATGGAAGGATTAAAAGTAAAGTCAAAAATGTTGCTGCATTTTGGTGACTTGACATTTTTTTTCATTTTCACTTCAAAGTGAGCTTTCACGTCTGTAATTCTGTCTCCTCTAATTCACAATTGCTTTAGATCTTCAGCAGTTTATTGTTCATTTTGTTTTGTCTGCCCCTCTTTGACATTATCTACATGTTAGTGATCCAGGAATACCCTTCCTGAAGGGATGAAGCTGATCAGAAAGTGTCAAACTCCTTACAGATAAGAGCTGTTGAACTTGAGACCTTAGATAGAGGGCGAATCTGAAGAGTAGGTGACTCTGAGTTTGTTCTTTGTGGTCACGTGATCACTCATGGTTCTGTTATCGTCATCATAGAATAGAGTTACATTAAAATGCCCACACACTGATCTTCTTAATACTTTATATTATTTTTATTTTACGTGTATGAGTATATTGCCTACACATAAGTGCACCCGTGTCATGCAATGCCCTCAGAGGTCAGAAGAAGGCATTGGATCCCCCTGGAACTTCAATTACAGATGATTGCTAGCTGCCATGCAGGTGATGGGAATCGAACCCAGTCTTTTACAAGGGCAATCAATGCTCTTAAACAATGAGCCATCTCTCCAGCCCCCTCACACATTGCTCTTTTGACATTTTAACAGATAGCAGAATTATTCCTGCTTCAAGGAGATCGTTTTCCACACCTGTCATTAACTAAAAGACATTATGGATGACAGAAGACATGACATAGCTATCACAGCTGCTGAGATCACAGAGCATCCGCCATGATAGCAGTATGCAGTACCCTTACAGGCCAGTCTGCCCTTTAGGTGTCATAGGAAAGGCTTTTTAGAGCCTTTGAAAGAAAACAGACTTCACATGTGGTTTTTTTCCTTCTCATACTGTGATCCATTATTTTCACAAAATGCATGGTTGGGGGGGCACTGTGCACTGAAGAAGCTTATTTGTTTTTTTTCCTGAAGTTGCTTCATCATAAATGAACAAAGTTAAGAAGAGGAATGCCACAGTCTTAAATATAAACACTTAGTAGATTGAAATCCTGTCTTGTCTGAACTCCAAATCATAGAGGCACAATAAAGTTTCCAAAAAAATGACATTTATTCCTAATTACTGGTAGGTAGTGGATTAAAAGACAGGAATTAGGAGCTGGGCGTAGTTGTACATGTTTTTCATCTGAGGCGGTGGAGGCAGGAGGATCACATTGAGCTCAGCCTGCTCTACAGAGTTAGATACTGTTTGAAAACCAAAAGACAGGAATAGGAAGAATGAGAACTAATAACTTACATATTATTATCTTTAAAGCAACTCTGAAGGCTGATTGTTCTGTCACCAAAATTTTATAGGAAAGTATCCTTCATCTAGTAGGCTTTATTCTGAGCGGAGGGTGAAACCACGTATCAGTGAAAACTTTGCTTTCTCTCTACCATTTGATGTGATACAGAGATGACCCAAGTCCTCGATTAGAGAGGATTACTACCAAATACCAAATCGTAGTGCAGCTTGCAAAACTGTACTTTACAGCCCATCTGGTGATGCCTGTGTTTGGTAAGCGACAAAGACAGGCTTTTGTAGGTCATAGGTGCATGGAGGAAACTTTCTTGTATCATATTCCTTTCATTTTTCTTCATCGGCACCGATTTTAAATGTATCATCAAAACTCCTACATGTCAATGGGCTGCTTCTCAAAACTCAATGCCTAACAATACCATTTTTTATAAATAGATTATATCTTTATTGATTTGTTTTGCTCAGGCACAATAAAGGTGTTGGAAGATATTGTTATTATTATTATTATTATTATTTTCTTTGAACTAAAAGTTATCTTTGGGACCAATATTTATTGAAAATGTAAAGTTAGCAAAACACTTGAGAAATCCAAATTTGTCTGACTTTGCATTTCCTTAAACCCTACACCTGGCTTGACTCAGAAGGCTCTGAGTTCTTTCCTTGAGAGTTTAAAAATTAGAGTACTTTTATTTTTTATCATATAAACACAAATATATGCTGTTAATCAGGTTTAAACTTACTGAACTGAGCACACATAGCTAAAGGTCCTGAAATGCCCAGATTTTCTTCTTTCCTGGCTTTAGGGTTGGCATAAACCAATAGTCCTCAGAATACATCTGTTGAAAAAAAATGTTGAAAAATGAAGATTAGCTTTGTGTTTGAGAGAAAGAATAGATTGTTTTATGAATAATTAACTGAGGAAGCATCCCAAAAAGGGGATGACGAAGAGACCTAATAACAACAATCACAGCACTAAGACAGCGTGTTTTTCCCAAAGGAAGGTGATAATATTTATTTGGATGAGCGTGACTGAGAATTCATTTTTCTTTCCTAAAGTAATTCAAAGCATTCTCGTCTTTAACACTTTATTATAAGACCAAGAAATTTGCTTTCAATGCATTTAACTGAATTTCACACTAAGTGAATGACAAAAAGCACATCTTCAAATTTGTGGAATTTTTCTGTTTTGAGTAATTTAAGGTCTCTATGCATCTATAGATTATACTATTTCTAGCTGTTTTTGTCTTATAATCTCAGTAAGTAGTTATGTGAAAAATTTTAGCTGTCCTCTGCTCTCATTAATATTACACTATGCTCTGCATTGTTAATTGATAAATTCAAAGGCTCTCAGAAGGAAAAACACAGTTTGCTGAATGTTTTAGTTAACACTCATGATGATTTTTGTCTTGAATGGATTATTATGTAGAATATTATTGACCCATATTAATGGGATCAAGATCATGCATCTTCTGTAAAAGATAAGTTTTGTATCGCTGAATAATAAAGCAAGACAGCATGGTTTGTGCAGAAGAAGGTGGGGCGTTACAGAGCACATGACTTCACTCTGCAGCATGATTTGTAGTGGAATGAAATGACTGAACTCTTGAACTTGGAGGGACTATGTGAAACATAAAGGCCAACGGAAGAATGGGGTTTGGTGAGTTATTTTCCTTCCTCCGAATACAGATACAGTGCAAGGAAGCCAAAATGCTGAGAATCACATAGCTGCATTAGCTGGGACTATGTTTGAGAAAAGTCAAGTTCACAGAAGTTTCGGTTTACTAAGCCTACACTCTCCAAGCCCTGCATGATAGAAGGAAAGAGGAAAGGGAAAGCGTTAAAGTTAGGAGGAAAGTGAGATGCTTTGTAGAAATTAAATTATCCCCAGGGTACGATGACCAGGAGGCAGCACTGGCACCCATAATTTGTCTTATACTTCATTATGACTGCCATTCATTCATTCATTCATTCATTCCACACATACTCACCAGCACCTACTATAAACAATGTACTCTTTGTGGCACTAGAACTATATCACCAGTAATGACAAAGACACCTGCATCTTAAGTCATAAATAGTAAACATACTGAATGAGTAGACCGTACAGTCCATTAGAAAGAGATAGGAGGGGTTGGGGATGTGACTCAGTGGGAAAAGCTTGCCATGCAACCATGAGGACCTGCATTCAGATCCCCAGTACCCATGTGTGTGATCCTAGTGCTGGGGAGGGAGAGTCAGGAGCAACCCTCAACCAACCAGTCTAGTAGAGTCAGTGAAATCCAGGTTCAGTGAGGGACCCTGTCTCAAAGCAAGATGGAGGGTTAGAGAGATGGCTTAGTGATTAAAGGTGCTTGCTGCTTGAAAGAGTATCCAAATTTGGTTGCTAGAACCCAGGTCAAGCTGTTCACAACCTCCTGTAACTCTAACTTCAGGGAATCTAATGACTCTTCTGACCTACTCAGGCACCTACACACATACATATAAGTAAATAGTAAAATAAATCTTTAAAAAATAAGGTCTCTAAAAGACCAAAAAAAAAAAAAAAAAAAAAAAGGTGGAATAGGCCGTACTTACAATCTTTATATGGACTGACTAGACGTCAGTGGATGAAATTTCACTGAAGGACACCTGGGTACAAATGCTTGACTGGATAGGACTTACCATGTATGGAAAAATACATGAGGTCCGGTGGGGAGGGAGAGCATGGATGGCAAGGGGATCTGAATTCAATTAAGAACTGTGATGTGAAATGTATAAAAGCTCAATAAAAAAATGTAAAATAAATAAATAATGGTACTGTGAGTCAACTCTGCCCCACACACACACACACACACACACACACACACACACACTGCATCACACACAATGAAAGCAATACTAATCAAGGGGAAAGAAAGCATAGAATGTAATAGAAGTGATTTGGAGTGTGTACAGGGCAGGCAGTGTGTAAGCATCTGTCAGCAAATCATATAAAGATACCCCCCAGCACACACACACACCAAAAAAAAATGTCTGTTTTAAGCTGGAAGCTAACTGCTTCTCAAAGAGGTTAAGTACCTTGCCCAGATCAAACAGCTGGGAAGAAAGAAATCTGCTTACTCAAACACTTTTACCCTACCCTGCTGCCTCACAGCTCTGTGGGCTCACTGCTCCCCTGTTTCCATTGCTTTCTACTGAGGATACCTTTGGCCCAAATGGTCGGTTTCAAGATAGTGTGGTGCAGATGTTTTATTGGATGCTGGGTTTTTCTAGGCCACTCAAGGTTCCAGTGCCAGACATAGTTCATTGCTGTAGTTATATCCTTGGGAATAGCAGCTTATAATAACTGGAAATTAGACATGCATGAGAGGGTAAGAAGGTTAGGATGGAGATGCTAAGAGGAAGAAAGTAGGTTAGAGGGCAGGGCTGTAGCATAGGTGAAAGGAGATAATTACTTAACAAGGAAATCGGGTCCAGGGTTGGGGCTGAGGGCAGTAAATATCGCATGAACCATAAAAGGAAGGAAAGCATCATGAAGAGTTAGTGCTGGTGGGGCTTACAGCTCATGCAGCATCTCACACAGTCCTTGAACTCTGTTCGAAGTGGCGTTGATATGGCTGCTTCATGCGAAGTAAACTAGCATTTTAGACAGCTGTGGCTTGGGAAATAGTCAGTGATGGGATAAGATTCCAATCTGGGTCCTCTGGCTGTGACTCCTCCTGCTTCCCACTGTGCCAAAGAGGGAGATTCAAAGAGATTCAAAGGGAAAAGGCAGAAAGGAAGCAAAAGAAACCAACAGAGTTGTCTCGTCGACGCTTTCCTGAATACAAACAGTTCTGTGTGAAGCAGGTATCTGATGACAGGTAGGTCACACCCACATCAGGCTTAAGCGGCTTTTCTTTATGTCACATGAAGGCCACTTAGAGAAAAATGTTTAGCCATGGTATTGGGCATACTTAGAATCCTAGGACTTCGAGTCTGAACAAAAAGTCAAGTTCCAGGCCAGCCTGAGCTACACATTTCAATACAATCCCGACAAAATGGAACAAAACAAGATACCCAGAAAGCATCTCAAAGAGTCTTTGCTGTTGTACTGGCTGGAGTAGAACATTTTTTCTCCTCAGACTTGGTTTACATCCTGACCTTTCTCCCTCTACCACCCCCCCCCACACACACTATCCTTAGGCAGCTCTGTACTGAAGCTCCTACAGCCCCATTAGGGTTTATGGTCCTGAGACGCACAGCAGGATAGAGCCTTTATTCTTCAGCCTTCTCTTTCAAAGTCTGCAAGCGGCCTGATCTCTTTCCTCTTGGTAGGACATTAGGAGAATGTAAAAGAGGTCCACTGAGAATCTAGGAACACCATCAGGCACAAGGAAGTCATTCCACTTCAGCCCTTCCTTTCACTTACAAGCAAAAGAGCAGATGAACCTCGAAAAGAAACAAGAGCACATGACTCTGTGCAGACTGGGAGTGCTCAGGAATGCACCCCACCGCCCCGTCAACCCTGAAGCCATTACCCTCTTCTGATGGTCTGCCTCCCCCCACAGTTTTCAGACCAATTGGAAGCCACTGTGTGCTCCCCATCTCTGCTAGAAGTTCCCTCACAACCTGTAAGGAGCCTCAGTTACTGCTACATCTGTGGAGTTTAGGAATAGACGAGACAATCCACAGAAGATCAGCACTGTCATGTCACTTCAGATACAACCAGAGAAAAACAGTCTGCTTCAGGCAGTTAAAACAACTGCCCCAAACTGTTGTTGGGGTCCCCTGGGAAGGGCCCAGTCCCATGGCTGTTGCCCATTTGGGCAATAGCTAATGACCTAATGACAAGCCAGATCTGATAACTTGAACAAAGGCAGCTTCAAGGAAAAGGGGGTGAAATAGATTTGGGTATCTAGAGGGAGAAGAAAGTTCAGTCATTTGGCACCATTCTCATCAAAGGCAGAAGTCAAAGCGAGGTCTTTGTTAGAAGTCATGGCAGAGATGGTCCATCTGTAATGTGGGATAGTCAACTTTAGGGTGATGTCACACAGCTGGGTTGAGATTCTTCTCTCTGTCTTCCTGACATTGTGCAGTGGAGAGGTTTTCCATCTGCTGGAATATGAATGCATGCAGGCAAGACATTCTCCCCACCCCTTGCATTTGCATGTCTCACTCCTCCTAGAGTGGTTAGCATTTGTGCATGTTCCTGGACTATGGTAGATGCTCAGTAGAGTAAGCTGAATCCACTAAAGCCGAAGAGAATATCGTATAACAATAAGAAAGGTTTCAAGCATTATAAGGTTTGCAGCTCAGAGGAACAGAAAGGGTCTGGGGTTTGGATTCGGCAAGGCAAGCCAGAGTTTTAACTCTGAAGCTTCTTAGTGATTTTCGGTGAACTTCTTAATCCCTGAGACTCAGTTTCAACCTATTAAAGAAGGGAGATAAAAAGTCCTTTGTTTCAGAGTCATTTCCACTGAAGCATAGGTAGGATGTTTGTGAAGCACTGGGCTTGGCATAGGGCAGAGGCTCAACAAATGGGAAGTAGGCTCTGGCATGGATAGGAGGCTTCAGGGGCCAAAGACACGCTTTGAAGTGAACTTGTGATAGAAGAGATAGGTACAGGGAGCCTTGTGAGCATGGGTCAGGGAAGAAACATGAGGGTGTGTGTTGGGGTTGATGTGTCAGCAGAAGGCTGCCGAAGGCTTTCTCCGCTTGGTCTGCAGAACAGTCATACTCTCTTTCAGTTTATTCACCTTTCAGATTTCCTCAGCCGCAGCCCAAACTCCAGTGCCCAGGTCTAATCTTAAGTCTTAGAAACAGCCTTTAAAGGTAAATAACAATCTAAGAGAGCAAAAAATCAACCTAGAAGGTAGACCTTTCTACAGAAAAAAAATGTCAAAAGTTTAAAAAATCAATGTCATAAAAGATGCAAAGAAAAGAGGGCTGGTTTGGATGAAGGGATTCTGGAGACAGAAGAACCTTATGCAACATGGGAGCCTAGTTCCATTAAAATAAAAAGAGTAACTGTCAAAAGAGAGTTGCGAGACAGAGAAATGAGATAATAGATGAAGACCAGGCATGCAATTGATGCTTGATACGACGGCCTGGCAGATGCACAGAGAACCATCAGCATTGCTAAGGGATGCTGACTGAAGTGTGTAAGGATAAAATTATATGATATCTGGAATTTGCTTTAAACTACTAAAGACAAACGAAGAGGAACAGATAAAGTAAGTGTGGCAAAATATGAACAGTTTCTGGATTTAAGTAGTGAGTACCTGTGTCCATTGTCTTACTCTGCTTTTGTGTATGTCTGATCTTTCCTTGATGGAAAGCAAGGTTTATACTACCACCATCCACCCTCTAAAAAAACAAGTCAGACAAAAAAGCAAACAAAAATCCTTTAACTATGTTCTTCTCCTGAACAGCTATCCCACTCAGGTGTTCCATTCACTGCCATCTGGTTCTTTTGACTTTGCTTAAACACTGAGACCCCTCTTAGTTTGCTCAGCTGCACTCTGTGGTGTCCAGTGACCACCCTGCGCCCCCCGTCCAAGCATTCCCTGAGCACCAGGCCTGACCTATCTGCTGAATTGCAGTGGCATTCCTCAGTACCTGCTGTCCATATCCATCCATGTGCTCCTGTGTGCATCCTTGACATGTGGCCACATTAACGTGTCATCTCTCAGGTCCTCCCCTACTCATCCTCTCCCATTCTTCATCTTAGGTGAGAATGCTGTCTCCATTCCCCAGGCAGGAAATTTCCCATCACATCAGTTCTTCCGTACTCCCCAGTTTAACTGATAACACATCTTATCAGTTCTAGTGCAGACAGGTATCTCAATCTCACCCCAATTCTCATTATTCTACTGATGAATACTCAAAACTCATTCCTAGGATCCTGTGGTCAGTGCCCACTTTTCTCCTAGCCAAGAGCGATCCCCATACCAGGTCATCCTTGACACATGTACATATTCTGAATAGAGAAATAGCCTTGCCAGTGTCCCTTAGAGCCCCACAGCAATGCAGCTCAGTTTTTAAGGAGCTAAACACAAGAATTAAGTGCAACAAAAATACCAAATGTTTCCCCTATGTCAAATGTTGTACTCAGTACTTTATTTACATCATTTTATCTTATCATCATTTACAACAGATTCTTTTATAAAGATTTACTTTACTTTTACTTATGTGTATGTATCTATATGAGTGTATACCATGGGTGTGTGGGTACCCACAGAGGCCAGAAGAGGGTGTAAGGTCCCTTGGAGCTGTTACAGGTGGTTTGTGAGCCATCTCAACTTGGGCCCTCTGGAAGTGTAGTTGGCTGCTGAGTCAGCTTTCTAGGTGCCACTACAGATTCCTACCATTCATTCTTCAGAGGAAGAACTCTAGATATGTGCAAAGATAACAATTTCCTCCGTTCAGCCATGGCAGGGCCTGTGAACCAGCTCATCTAGTGTTGGAGCATTGGCCCTCCCACAGGATTTATCTAACTGATTCCCAACTCCATTTAGCTAGTTTCTCCATCTGAAAATAGGTTTAATTAGTAACATTCACCCTCTATGATTGTTTCAAGGATTTTGGTTAGTATTATTTACTGGATTGTTTCCAGTTTCTTGGGAAGACATTGGAGATCCTTAGCTCAGCATGGTCCCTCTAGGATTCTCTAGGGAGTTTCAAGAGTCTTGGGAAGAATGGGTGCTGTTCTACTGAGTTACTTCAATATGGGTTCCTCCATCCATGGAACCACAAGACTGTGGGGCCATTCATCTGCCAACAGGATGGAAACCCATCCCACCCCACCCCACCCCATGCTGATATCTGGTAAACTCACCTCAGACTCATAGCCTGTAGGTAATACAGACATACATATACACACAGACATAGATTCACACCAGACACATAGACATCCCTCCCCCCATTCCATCTTTGTGGGGATGGTGCTTTATCAAAGGCTGGTAGAAAGAAGAGGATTTACTGATTAGCTTTAACTCAGAGGAAAAATCAGTGACAGCACAAATCTATAAGGAGCACAGGCAAATATTAATTTGCGATGTATTAGCTATATTGTTCTTCCCCAGTCTCATTTGCTTTATAAAATTATTGGACTTTATTAAGACCTGAGTGAAATATCAGCATCCAGTCCTTTTTATGCTCAAGGTTATCGGGAAATTTGAACTTCAAGATCTCAACTGTCCCATTTTCTGTCAGCAATGTAAAAGCTTGAAGAAGAGAAATATGAAATAATAATTCAAACCTGGACATTATCTTTGTTATTTATAAAAGCACTCATATAAAAAGATACTGATAGGTGTCTGTTTGAAGCAAATATAATTTAATATTAAAGACTGCTCTCTCTCTCACTCTCTCTCTCTCTCTGTCTTTCTCTTTGTTTAAAAGAGGTGTCAGAAATGTTTTTCTTGTGCATGAGGCTTAGAGAAAAATTGGGCCACAGCTAGGCGTTGTCTGAGAGGCAACAAGGACTTCTGGTCTCCCTTAATTCCAGTTTGTTTCTCGGTTTTGTTTTTCTGTGATGGTCTCATGTAGCTGAGGATAGCCTTGAACTCTGATCCTCCTGCCTCCACCTCCCAAGTGCTGGGCTTACAGACATGCACTCTTAATTCCAGTTTGAATAGCCCAGATTCCCTTGCTTCTCCAACTTCTACCAGTTCATCAGTCATTGACTGGGGGAGTGGGATGGAATCAGGGCCTATGAAAGATAGCCCAGACAGAGGGCAGTGAACAGAGTGTCTGACCCTGAAGTGACACACGAAACTCACCCACGTGTGGGCCTCCAAGGTCCTCTGAGAAAGTTCTTTGTCTCACTAATATATTCTTTCTAGGATTTAAGTGGAAAGTGATACACAAGGTAGAAATTTGGTATTTATTGAGTTCAGCTGAAATGGAAAAGCTCACCAGATAATTTTAAAATTAGGAGTCAACAAATGCATTTCCCTGTTAGCTCAATGATCCAGTTCATGGCTAGAAGACTGTCGTCAGCTACTTTAGGAACTGTCAGTATATCACCCTGCCATTTGTTGAACTGGAAAAGGATAAATTGGGCCTGTTGTCTTTGTTTGTCCTAAGGCTAGTAGCTGTTTTAGAAAACACTTTAGATAATTGTTAGCAAAAACAAATAATTCAAAAAGGACCCAAGGCATGTTTTGTGAAAATAATTTTACTTCTTACTTATGGACAGCTAACATAGATACTAAAGTCACAGTGGCATTACCACTATCGTTGTGATCAAGATATATACAAGTGGGGCTGGAGAGGTGACTCAGTAGTTAAGAACACTTGCTGATCTTCCACAGGACCTGGGTTCAATTCCCAGCACCCACATGGTAGCTAACAACCATCCATAACTCCAGTTCCAGAGGATTCAATACCCTCTTCTGGCCTCTGAGGGCACTGCATACATGTGGTGCATTTATATAAATACAGGCAACATACTCATACACATAAAATAAAGATGATAAATAAAATATTTTTTAAAAGATATTTACAAGTAAGTTGTACTTGCACAATCTTCCATGTTAAGTGTATAAGAAAGAAAACTGTAGAAAGCTTCACTTAACTCCTGGTCCAAGGGCAGTGGAGTTTTCCACAGCTCTTAATATTTTAGAAAGTTGAAATAGTCTACCATGTGAAAAAGCCTTTTATTTCAAATATAATTGATAGAAACATATCTTAAGCAAAATACTGAAGAATCCATCTTTCTGAAATTCATGTAATGTCATCAGATTCATGACATGGAATTTATTCAATAAATTAATTTCATAGATGCCAGGGATGTGCTATGAAGCAGGGAGTGGTCTAAGTTCCAGAGATAAGGCAGTAAATGAAACACAGAGCTTTCTCTCATAGAGCCTCACTCTATGAGGGGACCACATAATCAAGCAAACAAATGAGGGAGATAACCTTAGGAATGCTGCTCATTTATGGAGAAATGAAGACACTAAACAGGATGTGAAGATAAAGAATGATTTGCTCTGTGAGGGGCCAGGGAGAAGAGGCCCCTTTAATTAGACTGGTCAGATAAAGCCTCCTTGGGGAAGGACATTAGATCTGAAGTCAGAATAATCATTTGGAATAAAGAATTAGAATAGAGGAAAGGCCTGTGTTAAAGGGAACAGAATGTGTTCCAATCTGAGTTTGTTCATTGGGCTCAAATGCTCAAGGAATATTCAAGAATGTATGCCAGTCAGGCAGATGGGTGTGGGGACCAGGAGCTTGTGAGAATGACAACATAGAAAAGACTGGATAGTGGTTGGGTTCCTGGTTATTTAAACCATTGAAAAGGACGGTTGTTCAGAGGCACAGTCCTGGAAATTGCTTCCCTTCCTGAGCACATCCCTTGAGGACAGTGGTAAGTCTAATGGGGGCATTAGTTTATGCATATTACAAGTATTAGCTCAAAACTCATTCAGATCCTCAAACAACCCTAGGAGGCAGAGGTGTATTTTTTGCAAGGAAACAGGCATGGAGCCATGAATTCTATGATCACACTTAGCAAGGTGAGGCTCAGTAGGTTGGTTGCAAAAGCCATGTCTCTAACTGCTGAGCTATGACTCAACATCCATTTTCCTTCATCAAACTGGGACACATAAGAGCTTGGAGAAGGCTGAGTGAAAGAATGCAGAAAGCTTCATGAGAAGGTGGAGGACACAGAATGAAACAGAGTTCATCATCTTCTAGGAAGTGTAGTGGTACCCAGGTCTGAGGTGTTTTTCTTGGATTATTACCATGTGGTAGAAGATAACTATTGCTCTGTTACTAGGACTGTTGCTGGACTAGTAGCCAGACTATGTTAATTCTGCTGATAGTAACCTCTTCAATAGAGCAATGTGAATGAACAAACAAGTCTGAAGGACGAGTAGCCCAAAGCAAAGGATTGTAGAAAGTCCTCTGAACAAAGCAAGAACACTACATTCCCCAGGCTTACACAATGGATTTTTTTTTAAAGAACAGATAAGCTTTTTTAAGACCTGTCCTTGAAAAACACCCACCCTCTCGTCAACCTTAGTGACCACTTATATTATGCCTTTAAATTGTGACGGGTAGAAACCACCCAGCATTGTCCTTACCAGCCCTTCCACTCTCTAAGGTCATCATAAGGGTGGCTGTGATAACTGATACGGTTTCTATAAAATGTACCCAGACTACCCACTCAAGTTTTCTGTACTGCATCTAGTTTGCAAAAGAAAATATATCAAACAAGATCACCTACTTCTTGTTCGTCTTACTGTCCTGGGTCCAGAAAAAAACCTACTGCTATTGAATTCAGTGGAACTCAGCTTAGGGTGTACCTGCTGGAGCAAGTCTATACTTTCTGGGAAGATTTAAGGAACAGTGTGGGTGGCTTCACTCGGACATAGAAAGATCTCATTGTAACTGCTCTTTCTCCACTTTGGCATGCCTAAAAACTTCTAGAATATTCTTTGGTGACTCTACGAATGTTTCTAAGGACTCCATTGTTGTGGCAGTGCCAGGAAGTTTGAACGAGTATAAAAACCTTTAAAATGAAATGTGAAAGAGGCAGCGAATTCCTCTGTAATGGCCTTGATTCTCCTATGAGTTGTCAGCGCTGCTAAATGTGTGACCTTGTTTTTAATGGCATCGTTACTTTCCTTTGTTATGTTCATACTCCACTTCTTTCCATATTTAACTTCACTCCTCTATGATCTGTTCTAAATTATGGCTGCATTGTGTGTTGCTCCTTTATTGCAAGTCCTACTATCACACTTGGTCTTGTTTTCTTCTTTCTTTCTGATGATCCAATCTCTATTCTTTGTTCTTCTGGATTTATGCTCATTGGACAAATATACATATATTCTAAATCTTAATTAAAATAGGCTTCTTTGAAGGAAAAGTGATTGAAATATTGCAAATAATTTTAGCTATTAATTAATGATAGTTAACACATGGGAGTGCTTACTCTTGGCCTGGTGCTGTGGAATATTAATTCACTGGGTTTCACAATAGCTCTTTGAGATCATTATTTTAACTGGAGAACCCAGCCTTGCTATGCGCCAGGGCCTGCTTCCCAAGTGCTCTGAGTTATTTTACAGCATAAGTTAATTTTCAAGCACTGGTTAATTCTCCTCTTTGCAAATATTAGCTTATTTACATGGTTGTCTCTCTTCTCTACTAATTGATTAACAATGCTGCTAGGTTTATTTTATTTTCCCCCCAGCATAGATTAATACCTGATAAACATGAAGGGAACTATGGTTGTTTCCTAATTCTGAAAATTCTTTATTTGTTCAGAAGATTGTAATACATTCTACCCTTATAAAACATCAAGAATAATATTTGCGGTTTGGTTTTTTTTTTTTTTAGTTATGTGGAAATGGTCCTTACCGGTACTACTCAATCTGTATGTAATTTTCCAAGAGTACTCTTTTCATGAACTATAATTGTAAATATGATAAGGCTTGCCTTGCAGAAAATTGGAGGTTATAATCCACAGGGGGCACCTGTGCACAGATGTGTCTACACATAGTTCACATGTGGTCATAGAAGCATAGTTGACCTGTCACAGCAGCAGAGGAGGAGACTGGTCTCAATCTGTATGAAACTGACTTGCTCAGGAAGGTGGTGACATTTGGTGCCATTAGTTTGCATCTTTTCTGGCCTAAACAAGGCCTTGTGGTACTTGACTGGTTAGAGGGTGTGGAGGGACATTTAGCCCACCCACTCTCAGATTCGAAGCTTCCTGGTTCCTGGATCACACTGACATGCCAGCTGGGCTTCCCATTGATTCCTGGCCATTGGAACCTTCTGTGACTTGGTATTTATGTTCAATGATTTAAGAAAATACTTTAAAAGAACCAGAATTTAAACATGAATGAACTTTGATTGAAATTTAAACCATCATGGGGCTAGAGACATGGTTCAGTGGTTAAGGATGCATACTGCTCATGTAGAGGTCCCAAGTTCAGTTCTCAGAGCCCAAGTCAGGCACCTCACAGGGCCCTGTAACTCTAGGTCCAGGGCATCCAATGCATCTGACCTCCTTAGCCACCATACTCATAAGCATATAACCCTCACACAGACACACACATACACATTAAAAATAATATGTCTTTATAAAAGAAATTTAGGCCGTTAGTCTATTATTGCACTAAAAGCAAGCCACAGATTGTAAGCAGCTTTGGGAGGAAGGAGGACCTAGCTAAGATTTTTGGACTTAAAAAAAAAAAAAAAAAGAACTTTAATGCAAAACCAACTTTACTAAAAGCCTTTTAATTCTTATTCTAGAATTTGGAAGCATTTAGAATCCTGTAATTATTTCCTTTATTCCATACTAAGAACAAAAGCCTATATCTGCTTGATTATTAGACCGAAAATAAACAGGGTGACATTTAGATTGTGAAAATTGGTTACAGACATTTTTCTGCACATTATTTTTGAATTAGGCAAGTGACACAGTGCATTGCATTCTTCGGCATGTGCAGGATAGAGTTAAGGAAACATGAGTACACAGAGAGTGGTTTCTTAATACATCCGATTAATGAAACTTTACATCCTAGCACTTTGGCTATTGTTGGCGAGCTTGCTAGGCTTCCATCCTATTCATCAGCTATTCTGTTTCCCTCCCTGCTTTATACCTCCGCCCTCACACAACAGTAACTGTTATTAAAAACTGGATTAAAATGGCGTCCAAATTGATAAGAAGTAGTTATCTCCTGTTCCTGGATGTGTTTGTTACTTGAAAAAAGTTTCAGGCTAAATGGAGTGCAGAAGATTTGAATTGTAAATGGATTCCTTGTCCCTTTTACAGATAATTGTACTAAATGCTAATTCGTGGGCAACTAATGTGCTCTTGTGTTCACTGATAAGCTGTGTTGCTTGAAACAAATTTATAAAAAGAGAAAAATCATTTGTCTGTAAAACTCTCAGCCTAGTAAATTTGGTTGGTGTGTTCAGTAATATTTTTGTGTGTTTCTGGGACAGGTATCTCATGTGAATTACCTGCCTCCACAAATGTAGCTCCTCCCCACCCATTACCCAGTGATGATGGGTGGCTAATAAACTTATCCTCTTAACATCTAGTTTGGAGATTTGGGTGGAACTGTGCTCTTTGGTTGGTTAACCAAGAAATTCTCCAACTTTTCCTATAAATGGCCTATAACAATTAGTTTCCACTTTGCAAGTCAAGTGGTCTCTGCCACACATATGCAATATTGGGGAACAAGCAAGTCTGGGGGACACTGCGGGAACAATGTGACTGATAGCTGCCAGGGCGGAGGACTTTTTAAGCCATAAATAGCTCAATATGTTCCCATTTCACAATCTGCTGAACTGTTCCTGTGTCATAACCAAAGGTCTCTGGCAATTCCAGCTTACTGTTCGTATTAATTAGTTTTCTGTTGCTGTGATAAAACACCATGACCAAGGCAGCTTATAGAAGGAAGAGTTTATTGGGCTTATGGTTCCAGAGGGATAAGAGTCCATGGTGGTAGGGAGGCACGGCAGGAAGGGCAGCCAGAGCAGAAAGCTGAGCACACACATCTTCAGGCAGGTAGAGGATGCAGAGAGGGAAAAACTGCAAGGAAGACAAGGTTTTGAATGCTCAAAGCCAGCCCCCAGGAACATGTTTCCTCCAGAAGGTTCCAGGACATTCCCCAAAAAGCACCAACTGACCAAGTAAGTGTTCAACTACTTGGAGTTTATGTGGAATACTTTTAAACTACCACACCACTTAAACATGACCTCATACCACAGAGCTGCTCCCACTCAGGCTCAAACATCAACCATTCAGAATTGCCTTCAGTCCCTCATTTGCATGACAGGAACCAAAAAAGAGGGTGGCTCCATATGAAAACAGCCCTAGACCACCATTTCCACCCGTCCTGCCCTTGGTTCTCTTGCAGAGCACTCAAAAAACTTGTGTTTTTGCAGTATGGTCTGGCAGGTGAATTTCCCCTGCCCTTGACCCTGGCCTACAATACTCAGGTCTGACTTTGTAATTCCAAAGTAATATGCAAACTAATAATAATAATAAAAAAGGACATTCTAGTAAAACTTTGCTTATAGATGTTGAAATTATATTTTATATAATTTTTGCACAAGATATTATTGTTTTCGTTTTCTTCTAACAATTTCATTAATTTTGATTTTTGTAAGTCAAAGGCCTTACCAAGAAAACCAAATGGGCTGTGGATTAGTTTCATGGGCTCCGTTGGCAGACCCCTGAGCTAGAAATCCCCTTTCTCCTGTGCACCTGTTTTCCCTTCTGATATCTACTTTCCAGATCTCTACATGCAAACCCAAGTCTGCCTCCAGAATCTCTTGGTGATGTATTCTGTGACTTTGTGTGGAGGCAATGGCTAGGGCTTGTTTTAGCTTTCTTATGGAGTATGGTGAGGGAAACATCAAAAGTTTTTTGTTTATAGAAGTAGGAAGAGCACTTAAAAGTGAATTATATTGTCCAATTAAAAGGACTAATATTTTAGACATACAGAATCTGATATTACTGCTGTGACTGCTGTTGTTTCTCTAAATTTTGCTTTACAAGAAATTTAGATACTATAAATTTGCTAGTGGAAAAGACCATAAATGTATGGATGAATATACTTCACTTGTGACCCATCTATTTGTGATTTATTATGCTGTGGCATCTCACAAACACACACACACACACACACACACACACACACACACACTTAATAAAATGTTTTTTAAAAGATGTTTTTAATGTAGCTCCAGGGCTGGAGAGATGGTTAAGAGCACCAGAGGACTGGAGTTTGATTCTCAGTACCCACATAGTGACTAACAACCATCAGTAACTCCAGTTTTAGGGGGTCCAACACCTTTTTTCAGGCCTCTGTGAGTATTGCACCCATATGATGCATTTATATACATTCAGGGAAAACATTCATGCACATAAAATTAAATAAATTTTTAAATGTTTAATGTAGATCTACTTAGAAAACAAGGGCTGGCCATAGTGTTCCTTACCCTGACTGCCTTCCAGCTTGGCTGAAGACCTTTCTAATGAGAACAAAGTGGAATCGGGGGTCATCCCTCACTGTCCTCAGACACTAGTTAGCAAGACACCTCTGGTAATTTGGAGGGCACAAACTGTTTCTTTGTCCTATATACCCTCACAATTACTGATCTTTTGAACTTCTAGTTGGTAATAAATTGAGTCTTATGCACTTGAGTCTTCTGATATTATTTTACTTGGGGGTAATATATTAAGGTTTAACCTCTTTGGCTAGTACTTCAGACACTGGAGAAATGCCTTTGATATTTAATCAACAGAGAGACTAAGCAAATTTTAACTATGTGTGTGCTTTTCTAGGAATGGTTTCATAAAGCAGGCTGAGGTTTTCTTTCACCAACTTATCTATTTATTCAAATCTGCTCTTTTCATTTGGAGGAGATGAAACAGGGAAATCAACGTTCATTTACATGTGTTTGCCTGTTGACTGGTTTCCAGTGCCTGTGGAAATGCATTGAGAGGTCAACTTGAGAATGTCAGGGGTTGGGACCAATGTTCTTTTGCATTTCAGTAATCTAGGCCATGGGGGTTGAGGCTTGTGAGTGGACCTTAGTCACCCCTCTGTACCTGAATTTGTGTTCAGTGTCCACGAGCTCCCAGTAGCAGATGGGAAGAAGCCAGAGGAAGCAGGTTTCGCTGCTGGAGCAGCTGGACTCACACTGTCCCCATCCCTGGAAATCACACTACACCACAGCTCCTTCTCTCTCACAGATCTTACTGTTCCTACTTTTCCTTTTACTGATGCAAAATAACTTGCATTTGTTTCTTCGCTGAAAATGGCAGTTTTCATAGAAAATGAGATGCTTGGTATGTATCCATGCAAAAATGACACAGTGTTCATTATGGCATTATTCACAGCAGACAAAAAGTAGGAACAAACAAAAAATAGCAGAAAAAATCCATCAACTAGTGAATGGGTAGATAAACAGTACATACTCATGCCATGAAATATTAGTCACCAAAATGAGTGAAGTGCAGATGTAATGCTATAGTATGGGCAAACCTTGAAAACGTGTGTGACATGAAAGCCAGATACAAAAGTCCATATAGTATGTGAACTTGTTTATACCAAGTGTCCATAATGGGCAAATCTACACAGAGAGGACATAGATTAGTGGCTACTGTGGTCTAGGGAGAAAGAATACATTGGTGACTGATGGTGGATATATTGGGGGGGCTGTATGGAAATGCTCCAAAATTAGAGAGTTTAATAGTTGCACAATTGTAGGAACAAACTAAAAGCTACTAATATTTTTTAAAAGATTAAAATTTTTTGGTATGTGTAGGATAGAGCCATAAAGCTGTTATGAAAATTAAAAAAAATTATATGACATCACTAAAACTTGTTTTGCATAACTGTAGTTATATATGCAGCTTATAATACAGATTTTAATTACAATTAATTGGTAATCTTCTAGTCTTTGCTACTAGAAAGAATCTCTGATAAAATGAGTTTTTCTCTTTGGGTAACAAATTGTGTTTGTTATTCTATATAATGTGATTTCAGTTATTAATATGATTTCAGTTATTTCTAATTATCATTGGGCTCCATTGAACAGTTATATATTTTGTGGTTCTAAAACACTAAAATGAAAAAGGTAATATTTGGTAGAGATGGGGATTTTCTTTTTGTACGCCCTTAACAACAAACATCTGAACTCTGTAAACTTCTGATCACAGAGCATGATTGTTCGAATATGCTCTGATATGCTCAAATATGCAATGAGGTTTGTGGCTTACACAAATTTGACTTTTTGGGGTCTTAATGTAGATTACCCAATAAGAGCACTCCACACATGAAGACAGCCATCCCTGGTGAGGGAAGAAGAGAGAACAGGTGAATTGTCCCCACCTTGCTTTTCTTTGTGTAACAGCTGAAGATGAAAGTCCTGTATCCAAATATTGTTAAGACAAGACAAGGATCAGGTGGTCCACAAGTTGAAGACTTTCTTTAGCTGAAATACAAAAGGACATTGTGGCTTAAAATAAACTGCGCCGTGAATCTTGGAATGGGAGGAATGCTGTCCAGGCCCATGAAGGGATTATTCTAGGAGAAGCTGCAGTTGTTTGTGGCAGGAGAAATTATTCTGAAGATTGCTATTTCTGCAATTCTGAGATGCTCCAGCTGCACAGATTGAACTGATGACACTCGGGAGCCCATCTGTTTCTAAAAACTCCCAAAGAGAAGTTGGAAAATGGCTGGCAGAACAGAGGCGGGGATACTGGGCCAACTGGGATGTGCAGGCAACAGCTTACATGTGACTTCTCCCCCTGATGCTCCGAGGCACTAAACCAGAAGCAGACTTATGTTGGCATGTTTCACACATGATTTCTTCCTTACAATATATGTGACTTTTAGTTCAGTTTGATGAATATCTAGCAATGAGGAGGTTAGGAGAATGATTGTATTTGTTTTTTTGGTTTTTTTTGATATTTTTATTTCTCTGTGTGTGTGTGTGTGTTTTATTATTTTTTTTACTATTCCAAAAATGCCAGAAGCAGACTTATGTTGGCATGTTTCACACATGATTTCTTCCTTACAATATATGTGACTTTTAGTTCAGTTTGATGAATATCTAGCAATGAGGAGGTTAGGAGAATGATTGTATTTGTTTTTTTGGTTTTTTTTGATATTTTTATTTCTCTGTGTGTGTGTGTGTGTTTTATTATTTTTTTTACTATTCCAAAAATGGGCAATTTTTAACACATTTTTCCAGAAACAACTTGAAGCAGGTTACATCAAAATATATATATGATGAAGTTAAAAGGTAGAAAAGTAAAGATAAGAAATCAAAGACTAAAGCTGGGCTTGGTGGCATACATCCTCAATCCCAGCACTTGAGAGGCAGAGCCTGGCAGGCAGATCTCTGTGAGTTCAAGGGAAGCCCAGTCCACACAGTGAGTGTCAGGCCAGCTGGGGTAACAGGGAGACCCTGCCTCAAAAAGAACAACAAAAAAGATATGAGAATTTGGCATAATGATATGTGTTTAGCAACTAAATGTCCCTCTTCCTTTACCCTTCCTTCACGACCAGGTTAGAATTCACTTGGAACTCCTTTTTTTTACATGGCTATGAAAGAGAAGCTGACTCTGGCTGTGTACATACCTGAATCTGCTCTTGAATCCACTGGTCCAGGTTAACTGATTTTACCCTGGATATATGCACGCCCAGATTCCTGTGGATTCCAGCACATCGAATGCAGATAAACACACCAATGTTCCAGGAGGCCCATCGTGGTCCTGTAATGATCAGGAACACGTGAATCAAGTACAAATTACAAGAATATCCTAGTCCCAAACTGTGGTATTTAGATTATCAAGGAATATTTCTGCTAAAACCAAAGTGAAATAATTTTTACCACAATTATCTTTTAATTGACTTTATTCACTCCTCTATGGATCAACTTTTAGTTTTCAGCTTAAATTTTTTAAGGATACAAAAATTTAGCTCTCAGAATAGTCACATGGTTGTGCAATGATCATTACAGG
>NW_008337842.1:1240419-1277914 GCF_000622305.1 Nannospalax galili | reverse complement strand
ATTTATTTATTTATTTTATTTGTTTGTTTATTCATTTATTTTCTAGACAGGGTCCCCCGTGGCCCCAGTCTGCCTGGAACTCACTACATAGAGCAAACTGGCCTCAGTCTCCCAGAGATCCACCTGCCTCTGCCTCCCAAGTGGCCTCCTGCTTCATATGTGTTTTCTGTGGCTCCTCATTGGTTAAATGGGATAAATGGAAAAGTGCTTATCTGAGGATGAGGTGAGCAAAGACGTGCAGAGCCACACCTGAGGGAATAAGAAGTGTAGGCTGCCTCTCAGCAGGATGCGGAGGGGCCACATGTGTGCGGCCTACCTTCAACTGTGATACTTCAAAAGTACGCCAAGTTGAAATGAATGTTGCTCAGGGTTCCCTGGCTTTCAAGGTATTGCCCTCTCTGATGTGGTAGAGCTTTCCCCCTACAACAGGATCTAATTTGCATACTGTCCCTTTCTCATCTCTCATTCTATTAAAACTCAGCTTGTTGCGATCTCCAAGCAGATGAGTATAGTAATGTCTGAACAAAAGGTCTTTGTTAAACTGAAATGTGAAAGAGGAAGCGTTTTTCCTTGAGCCCATAAATCCCAATGTAAGCATCATATACTATCCAAAAGGAGTTTTTCTCAAATGGCTAACACCCAGTTTCTTTTCATTTTACTGGAACTGGGCCACAGACCCAATGGGTATCTGATGTAACCACTGAAGTGTTTTGACAAGATCTTAAGAGGAGCCAGGGGTTGTCAGGGTTTGGAAATTAGCATGTTGCTAGAGCCATATTCCTGAGTCAGGTTTTCTGGTCCATACAGCTGTTGCTATCTTAGGAGCGCACAAATTGATGATTACATTAACATGGAGTAAAATCTTCATCTTATTCTGAAAATTTATATCAACCCCCAGTTTTGTGCAAAGTGCTATGCTTGGCACCAGGGTCAGAGGGGCACAAAGATGAACATATGGAAGAAAGGAGAATGGTTATTGTGTTTAGTGGAGGGAAATGGGAAGGGCTTGGTGGAGAAGTGGATTCTGAGCTGCATCTTGGATGGGGGGTTGGATGTAGAGATGGTATTTTCTAGTCAATCATTTCATGATGTCATCTGGTAGAGTGGGCCTGAGATTTTGGAGACCATTCCTTGGTCACTGAGATTTCTCAGTAACCTATAATCCATAACCCTTTGACTTATATACACATACAGATAACATATATATTTCATATACGTATGCACACATAGGGACACAAATGCACATGCATGACTGTCACTAGTGTGGTTATAATTATATTTTGGCCCAAGTGCATGAAGCAAATATTTCTTGTTGGAATATACACATGTATTTGGCCAAAGACAACAGACATGTTTTTAATTCAATTGACATTTAATATATTTTTTAAAACCTTGGATCAATTAATGGATCATGGATTCATCCTGAGAATGAGATTTAAATGAGATATTCAATTTCAATTAAAACATTTGGGAATGTCTCAAAAAAGAAAGATTTACTCACTTCCTGTCATGTACAACAGACCTGGGGAGATTATACTGGGTTTTTTTAATGAGCTCGTCCTCATGCCAGGGTCTCTGACAATGAAAACCTGTGCAGAGATGGTCATTTAAGTTGGTCTTTTTGTTCATTCAGATTGCTGGGCCACTCAGTAGGACTGGGAGCGGCAAGTTCATGAAATACAAATGTGAGTTTTCACTAAAGCATTTGTGGGCACTAAACAGTGAGAAAAACAAAATGGCACAAGTGTAGGGAATTTATAGGGAGGCGGAAAGTTTGCAGGGGTAGAGGGAGATAAGAGAGGGATGTGGCCTGTGAGTAATCGTAATGAATTCTATACATGTATGAAACTGTCAAAGTACAAATTCAATTAATAAAAACAAGTTGACATAAAATTAAAATACGTATAAATGCAAAATATTGTAAGGGTGGCTGGTCTTTGCTGTTACATTTCTCTAAGTTCCCCAAATAGTGAACCATTCCTTTTAAAACTCTAAAGTCTACAGGTGTTTGGATTCATTTCAAATCATAACAAAAACCTTAGAACTTTGTTTTGAGGAATCAAACGTTTAAGTTTTCTAAAGTGAGATGTCTAGATTGTTTTGAGGTTTGGAATATGAGCCTGGGGCACACTGCATGTCCTTGACACCCTTTCCTGCTGGTCCTATGTCTCTTTCCATCTTCTGTGACTCTTCTTTGTATAGCCTATAGGTAGGTGGGTCTAGAATGTTCTTTGGTCTGGGGATGCTTCCCAAGGCTTCAGGAATGGCCATACGATGGCAATATCTATCCACACATGCATGTAAATAATAAGGATAATATCAGTGCTGGGTTTCACAAAATGACACTGACCCACATCACTCATACTATCTCATCTACACTTTAGAACAGTTTTGTAAGATGGGCACTGTTTGAATCCCTACCTTAAAAGTGAGCACATTGAAGCCAGAATATGATAAGTAGCATCCCAGATGTCAGATGTCTCAAGGCTAGTGTTTTTGTCTAAATCTTGTCAATTCTGTCACCTCTCAAAGTTAACTCTTCAGGACCAGCCAAGCCTACTTGGCAAATATTAGGCCAATAAAAGACTTTATCTCATAAAAAACAAAGTTGATGGCTTCTGAAAAAGGACAGCTAAGGATGTCCTCTGGCCTCTATAGGCATGTGTACAACACATGCACTCACACACACAGGTGCATCTGTACACACACAAACACACCCACATGTGCACACACACTACACAGAAAATAATTATAAATTATTCCTCAGTAAATGTGATTGAAAAGTTCATCATTACTAACCCCTTGTTATATATTCTTACATCATTTTCTTGTGGATCCACTATAAATATGTTCTTGTAACAGTAGATTATGTCCCATTTTCTTGTTTTCTAATGTTTCATTTAAAATATATCTATTGCATCCATTCTAGTTAGTAACTGTTTGTCACTATCATTAAAAATGAGCACAATTTAAAATAAAAATAATAAAATAAAAAGGGGGGCTGAAGAGATGGCTCAGTAGTTAAGAGCACTGACTGCTCTTGCAGAGGACCCCAGTTCCATTTCCACACCCACATCTTGGCTAACAACTGTCCAGAACTCCAGTCTGATGGCCTCTTCTGACCTGAGGCATTACATGACAAGGGTGCACTTACATACATGTAGGCAATAAACTCATACACATAAAATAAAAACAATAAATAAAATTTTAAAAATGAGCACAATTGTTTGAACAAACTTAAAATTGCTTAAATGTTCTCAATTTTTCTTATATTTTAAAAATATGTTCTATATTATTATTATTTTATGTGAATGAGTGTTATGCCTGCATGTGTGTAATTGCACCCGTGTCATGAAGTGCCTGTGGGGGACAGAAGAAGGTGTCAGATCCCCTGCAACTGGAGTTACAGACGGCTGTTAGCGGCCATGTGGGTGCTGGGATTTGAACCCCAGTCTTCTGCAAGAACACCCAGTGTTCTTAATTGCTGAGCCATCTTGTAATATTTTTGTAAAATTCTCTTTTTCAACTTTACTGGTGTATGTTTACTGCAAGAAGAAACCTTCTCCCAGAGCACAGTGGCTTTGATTGAAGAGCAGTGAAACAAGTAAATGCCTGGATAACCTCCGTGGGAGCATTCTGTTGTTGGACCACTAGCTATTAGGTAGCTAAGACTTTCTAATACATTTTCCTTGACCTTTAGTTGGGCATATTGCTACGGCAGGACCAAGTCTTGTGAGGGAACTGAAGTGTTAACGATCCATTGGGCTGATATTAGCCTTTCACAGCCACATGTTTAAGAACAAACTGTTTTTTATGTGTTGCCAGTGGATATATTTACACTATTTGAAACTTATTTTTTTGAGAACGTAATGAATGCCATTTCTTTTAAAAGACACAATAAATATTTTCCTTTTGACCTCAAAAAGTAGATGGCATAAAATAAAATCAATTGTTTTCCCTCATAAATTTAAATAGATATATTACCTCTTTTTCAAAAATGACATCAGTCAGATTGCTTCTCAGGCTAATGACATTTTCCTGCCAGACAGAGCACTTGATTCAGCATTGTCGTGACGTCACCGTGCCATCTTGTTTTCCATCCACATTGCACGCTTAAAGGATTGCCACACTTAACATTTCCTATAATGAAAAATAAGAAAAATTTGACAAGGCTCATGGCCTACCATCATATAGCAAAAGATTTCTCCATAGACTCACAAGTACTTCTTCCTGGGTCTCACGCAATGCGCCCTACCTCTGTAGACTCCCCAAAGTTACAAACCCTTCCTGCCTTTTCCTCTTCTGTGGGTTTTGGTTTGTTGTTGTTGTTTTTAAATACTCATTGATTACATGAACACATTTCTGCCTGGAGGAGTGGAACTGAAATGGAAAGCTGTCATCTTTGTATGCAGAGTACCCCACTGGAGGACCACCTTTTAGAATCTAAATGGGTTCAGTTACACAAAGAGTCTGAGTCTCTGTTTTCTTTGCAGATAAGTCCGTGTGTGTGTGTGTGTGTGTGTGTGTGTGTGTGTGCGTAAAATTAGATAATCTGTAAGTCCCCCATGGCTGGTCACATACTATAGGCTTGGCAAGATGGCACTGGGCAATCTGAGGACAACAGCAGTTGCCATGTCCTGTAGAAACTCATCTTTGCTCATTCGAATTTGTTGACTTTGTTTCTCTCTGGAATTATATATAACTTTCAGTTGGCTCTAATCATTACCTTAAAAATAGACTTGGAAGATCATCATGCACCCCTTGGAATGTTCTGGTTCATGCCGGCTTGGCAGTTGTGCCCATGAGTGGGCTCCCAGGAATGTCTAAGTTGGTCTCCTGGTTTGTCCCGTTCCAGCCCTCTGCTCAAATGCACCTTTTGCTGCCATCGTCTGCGTCAGCAGCCTCAGAAGGATAATTTATTCTCCAAAGCTCCATTAGCTAAATGAAACTTAAGTCCTGCTCCTTTGGTGTGAGCGGGGTCTGTTTTCCTAAATCACTATGTGCGGTGAATTCTCTTGGATTGTCTTTCCTTTGAGAGGATGTAGCCATGACCTGGATGTTGATCCTGGAGGTAACTAAGTCACCCATGTCTGCCTGTCCTTTTGAATTGCCCCGCAATTACTGTGGCTAGAGTCTCCACTGACATGTTGAGAGGCTCAGAAAGGACTCCAGCTACCTTGAAATCAGCAGTGCATTTTGTTGCCCAGAGCTTAGAACTCCTTTTTTGGTTTAAGTTTTCCTGGAGAAGAGAGTAGATACCTTGACTGGTAAAAGCCTGTTGCCTAATGTGAGACATGCGTGGTTCTGTGAATTATTTGTTCTTTGGTAGAATCACAGCCCAAAGCTTGTAATGAAGTCATCATAACCACCCTTGCCAGGCCAAAAACAACCCCTGTAAGTAACAGATCTTTTCCCTGGAGTCAGAGATACAAATAGGATGGATTCTGAGCACAGCAGCCGGGAATTTCAGAGAGGTTGTTTGTGGTCACTCTGCTTCCTCTGTTTGATGTGAGCTGTGTTTTACCAGGGCTAAGTCACATTAGTAACCAGGAGACCACATGGAAAGCAAGGCTCCCAAGGTCTGGAGACTTCTGCCACACGAGCCCTAGACAGTTAAGCAGCAGAAAAAGCAAGACCCTCTCTGGCTTTACCTATCTCATGGGTTATGATGACTGCACACCTTCCGCCTCTTCTTCACTCTGGTTTTGATTTTATTTCCTTTTTCTCTATGCTCAGGGAATTTCCCTTCCTCTTCTAGCATCTCCCATGGCTTTGCATCTGATGTCCTCCATGCACTGGGGCAGCGTCCCTGCTCCCCCTGGTGGAAGACTTGAACCACAGGCTCAGAGAGCACCATCTCCATGCAGTGCTGGGAAGCAAGTGATCCTGGCTGGGTGGTGAGGGTAGGGGGTCTCTGCTTCCCAGTAGGAAGTCACCATTCACTTACTCATTCATTCAGTGAGTGAGTTGGCCAAGAGCAGGGGTTTCTTGACTGTTTAAGGGAATTCACAAGGAATAATGTGGAATGTGGAGTTCTAACCTCTGGATCTTGTGTTTTAGGGTTATGTTAGAATGTATCTATAGAGAAAATACATATTTAAATTTTTTAAAAATAACCTTTATTTATTATGGGCTTGGGCAGATGTGCACATGCCACAGTGCACATGCAGAGGTCAGAGGACAACCCGTGGGAGTCCAGTCTCTTCTTCCACTATGTGAGTCCCAGGATCACGCTCCAGTCATCAGACAAGGAAGCAAGCACTTTAAATGGCTGAGCCATCTCACAAGCCTATATAATTTTTATTAACAATATGTTTATAGGACTGAAGAGAGGGCTCAGCCTTTAGGAGCACTGACTTCTCTTGCAGAGGACACGGGTTCAGTTCCCAGCAGCCACATGGCAGCTAACAACTGCCCTAACTCCATTTCCAGGTGGTCCGACGCTGTCTTCTGACCACTCCCCCTCCAGGAGACATTGCATGACACTTACATACATGCAGGCAATACACTCATACACTTAAAACAAAAACAATAAAATATTTTAAAATAATATATTTATTATGTATTATATGTATCATATTATATGCTGTATTTATATTATTGTATGTTGAGTGTTTTCCCTGCATGTATGTAAGTGCATCCCATGCATGTAATGCCCACAGAAGCCAGAAGAAGTCATTGGATTTCCTGGAACTGGAGTTACACCGTTGTTAGCCACCATGCAGGTGCTAGGAACCAAACCCAGGTCCTCTGCAAGAGAAGTCAGTGCTCTTAAAACCTGTACCTTGAGAGACAACCCCTTTGTAGCACCAGCATCACCCTAGAACAGGAGTGGCAAGAACCTGAGGCCTTCTGAGTTGCTATTATGTCATCATTTTGTTCATCGACTTTTCCGCTCAAATGAATTACAGAGAGAGTACAAAAAAAAAAGTTACTTCAATCTGGATGTCCATCATAGCGTCCAAAGATGTTTGGAAAGACTGTAAATGAACCATTACTGTGATAGGAATGTTACTGATGGAAAACACAAAGTGGAACGACATGTTTTACCTTTGTCTTTTTGGCAGAGGTGCAAATTATGTAAGCAGAGCTGCTAAGGGGAGCAGTCTAGTCCCAGCCTAGCATTCTTGAGAAAGGGCTGCTGTGAATTAATATCAAGAGGAAATACTCTCCATAATCCCACTTGCACAGGTCACCAGCAATGTCAGATTCTATAAGGGACATGGTGACCAGAAAGTCAGGGCTAATGGATCCTACCCTGAACCGCTAACACAATGAATTTCCAAATTGTTCTAGAAAAGAGAGCAGAACCAAGGAACTGTGACAAAGAGGTTCCTGTGTGCATCCTGTACGCACGTATTCTTTCGTCCTCTTCCATTTGGGGAATGCTCTGAACGAGACTTTATTTGCATTGACTTGTTGAGAAATAGTTTTTGTTTAAAACAAATAACAATAGCGAAAATCTGGCCAACTTTGAGTCAGATTCTGCTGGGCTGAATGATAGAATCTCTTTCTCTTCTTTTCCTCTTCCTTTCTCCCTCCCTGACCTTTTTCCCTTCCTCCCTCCCTCTTCCTTTTAATTTTGGTAAAAGTCACATAACATAAAATTTACTCTCAAACCATTTTTAAGTATGGAGTTGGTATATGAATCTCATTTAAAGAATTCTGCTAAGAAAGTAAAAGATCTTTAAACCTTAGTTTTCTTATTCCAGGTAGACAGCGGTCTGCAGCAAGTTAAAAAACAAAAACAAAACATGAGGCTTCACATGGCACAATAGAGCTATGCTGTACAGAAATTTATGGAACTAATAAGTGTGTTCCCCTAGAGCTGTGCCCTTTGCCTCTCTAGGTGGTAAGGGTTTTGACAACACAGGCTGTAGCATACTCTCAGGTCCCTTGCAACACTCTGAGGTGCTTAGCTATTACACGTTTTGGTACATAATCTTTTTTTCTGTCAGACAGATAATACCAGGGCTTGGAGGCTGCAACCTTTCTTCCAAGGGACTTTTCTCTCTTTTTAAAATTTTATTTATTATTTTTTTATTTTATGTCTATGTGTGTATCGCCTGCATGTAGGCAAGTGCACTCGTGTCGTGCAATGCCCTCGGAGGTCAGAAGAGGCTGTCAGATCCCCTGGGACTGGAGTTACGGACAGTTGTTAGCTGCTATGTGGATGCTGGGATTCGAACCCGGGTCTTCTGCGAGAACAACCAGTGTTCTTAACCCCTGAGCCATCTCTCCATCCCCTCAAAGGGACTTTTCTAGCCCTGCAAAGTCACTAGCAGAAAAAGACAGCTGAGCTGATAAAGTGGATTCCACTCCAGAGTGGGACAGGCCCAGTGGCACCTGTTTTCAAATGACTTCAAGACAAAGCTTCCATCTGCGTCAGATGATGGCAATCACTTTAGGCTTGGACTTATTTAAGCTTATTGACTGAGGGAGAAAACAGCAGCTGCTTTTCCCTGTGGACCTCAGCCTGTCCAGCATCAGTCTGCTTGTCTCAAAGAGCAGGGCCAATCAATAAAGGTATTACTCAGAAAGGTATTGGAGAAGCTGACCCCAGACAAGGCTACAGAGAGCTGGCAAAGGAGCATGGCACTGCTTGTCACCCGGCTAGCCATCTGCTGGTCGAACACACTAAAAATTTTCCTTGGGTTCTTTCTTTACATTTCTGGCCAGTTTGAAAAGGTTTGGGAGAGGGGCCAAAAAGAAGATTAAAATCTTGCATTCTGACCGGTTTCTTTTCAAAAGTACATAATTTCATATAAAAATATTTGTAAAGATATACCTTTTTAGGGATATCAATGATTAGATATCCTGATTTTGCTGAGTTCAAGAGAATATGCTCTGTAAAATAAATTCCATCTCTTCTGCCTCAAATCCTTTCAAGTATGAGTGGATTATACACACATTACATGTTGCTCTGCAAATGGGCCTCAGTAGTTCGAGTGCCAAGAACATGCTACAAAATTGGGGCAGTATTAATCGCTTTTCTCTAATGGTCCCTGAATACAGTCTAAAAAAAATTTTTTAATTCATCTGTATAAGCCATTTTGGTAATAGCATAGACCATTACAACGTAGAAAAGCAGAATGCTAGAGAAGGGCCCAGGATGTATTTAGTACTCACAGGTAAATGATTCAAAATTTAGTCCACTCTCTCTTACAAAAGGGTATTCAGACAAGGTTCTGGGGAACATGGGTGATGGTTAATAACATCAGCTTGATAGGATCTATAACCACTCAAGAGGCAACCCTTTGTACATATCTGTGAGGGAGGTTCTAGTCAAGGTGAGTTGATGTGGGAAAGCCCCACCCTCATGTGGGAGGTATCATACCACGGACTGAGGTCATGGACTGAATAAAAAGGAGAATTCGAGCTGAGCACCAGCATTTGCTGTTTCCTGAGTGTGGATGTACTGTGACCAGCCGGCCACCTTGCCCTCCCTGCCACGATGAGCTCTATCCTTTTATTAGTTACTTTTCTATTACTGTGCTAAAATCTGTGACCAAGGGAACTTATAAAAGGAGGAGTTTATTTAGCTGACATTTCAAAAGGTGCAAGAGTCCATTGAGGTGGGGAGGCATGGTGGCAGAGGTGGCCAGAATAGAGAGCAGAGCACGCACTCACATCTTGAAGCACAGAAATCAAGCAAAGCTCAAGCAAGAACTCTCAAACCTACCATCCCCACACGCTTCCTCCGGCATGACCACACCTCTGGAAGACTCTCCAAACAGCACCAGCCACCTCAGACAAAATGCCCAAATACCTGGAGCCCCTGGGAGACATTCTCATCCAAACCACCACACCTCTTGAACTGTAAGCCAAATAAAACCCTTCCTCTCAAGTTTTTTTGGTCAGGTATTTTGTACAGAAAAGGAGGAAAGTTATAATTTAGTCCACTCTCTCCTACGAAAGGGTATTCAGACAAGGCTGAATGTGTTACAAATGTCATGTCTTGTCTTCGAGTAAATTGCACTCTTGTTCATGCCAATTCTTCTTAGCCCCAGCATATATTTAATGCACTTGTTACCTCTACTTCCAAGCTCTCGCTTTCCCAGCCCCAGCAACCCAAAACACACAGCCATCTTCTCACCATGTAAAAGACCTTGCTGACATCTCTGATTTGAGTCCAAACAAAATGTTGGTGACCCTCCAGATATTTCTGTGTGGATTTTAGACTTTGAGGATAATGAAAAGTATTGATTTTCTCCAACTCTTCTTCCAGCCATACTGAAGGAAAATCCAATCCAATATAGTATAAAAATGTAAATTGGCAGAAGAGTCTAAGCCCCGATGAACGCCATACCGGTGAAAAGCCTGTGAGGCATCTTAGCTTTTCCTGTGTGGCTGGGACAGACTATGAGACACTGACCTATGAAAGTCAAATAATGAGTCAAAGCACTTGAGGTTGGGGGAGAAGGAGGCAGAGATTCAAATACAGCAGTTTAGATGGCCCAAGCAGCCATTTGTAAGATCAACCTGAATTACTTACTTAGACTTACAGAGTAATTAATAGCAATGGTTGTGGGAAGGTGTGTGTGGGGTTTTAAAAAATACATTATCATCTGTTTTCAGTTTGGGGTATCATGAGGTTACACTGCTAAAACATTTTTTTCTTAAATAAGTCCTCTGTAAATAAGAATGTGCCATTTTTCCACTCAAATCGTATGCTCTGTGAGCTTTCTTTGTATTGTGCTATCTAGGTACATAGACTCCAAAAATACATTAAATGATTTTACACTGTACCCTTAAGAGTATTAATCTTGTTTCTTCAGCACTCGTTCCCAGCAGTGTCTGTGTTGGAGAGTTTTGCTTTCTTTGGCTATTATTTTAGTAAGAATGGGTGACTGAGACACCTGAATGAGCCCTCCTGAGTCTCCTGCAATTACAAATTATACCTATTAAGGGGCCTTTGATGGGAAAGATCATCCTGGACTTAGAGGGAAGTTTTAGTTGGCCCAGTTCTCTGATCTGTGGCCTGAAGAGTCTCATGTATAGCCTACAGTGCTTTTAAGAGTGAGGAGCTGGACTTAGGCGAGTGCAACGCCTTTCTGAGGGAAATTGGCCTCTGTGTCCAACCTGTGACTAGGGCAGTTCTTGGAGACTAAAGAGCCAGGCAGGCACAGGCAGAGACACCACATATCAAGGAAAGGTAACAGGACTGGAGTGCAGCTCAGTGGTAGAACGCTTGCCTATCATATGTGTTGCCCTGAATCTGACCCCCAGCACTACAACCAAAAAAGAAACAGTGGCAGAGAAAGGAACTTTTAGGCACATAGGCCGGGTGAGGTGAAGGATACCTTAGACCGATAGTGAAGTCTTCACACATTGTGACTGACTGCATAAGATGAAAAGGCAGGAAGGCACCTGCACACACATGTGCATGCACATGCATTCACACCTATACACCCATGTACTTACAGAGAAAGAAACAGAGGGGCACATGTGCATGCACATGCATTCACACCTATACACCCATGTACTTACAGAGAGAGAGACAGAGGGGGAGAGAGAGAGAGAGAGAGAGACAGAGACAGAGAGAGACAGAGACAGAGAGACAGAGAGACAGAGAGAGACAGAGAGAAAGAAAACAGGAAAGGAGATGGGATACCTTACTGGGGGTTTTCCCAAACAAATAATTTATTCCCTACTCATCACCTACAATTCAGATAGTAGATACACTGGTGGCAGATGCATGGTCCCAAGTTACTATTTATATCTTATGTTCTTCTCATTCTTCTTATAGTGTGTTTCTTGATTGTTTTAATAAATGACTGATTTATTATGCCAGGGGAATATCTTGGGAAATTTGTTTAAACAGTTCATTATCATACATTTTTATTAAAGATTTCCAAAAAGACCATGTAGAGGGAGAAAAACAAATAAATGTGTGCAGGTTAAAAAAAAAGTGTTATCAAAGTTTTAGAAACGAAATAGTTTTATAATTCAGAATCAGATTGAAAGTTGAGTAAGATTGGTTGGTTAGATGACTTTAAAGCTCTTCAAATTAATAAAGGCATATGTTATCCCAAGGTTTTGTTGTGTCTTATTTTCTTTCTTTTTTAATTTTTTAAAACTTATTTTTATTTTATGTATATGCCTGTATTGCCTGCATGTATGTAAGTGCTCCCATGTTGTGCAATGCCAGAGGAGGACAGAAGTGGGGGTTGGATCCCCTGGAACTGGAGTTATGGACAGATATTAGCTGCCATGTGGGTGCTAAGATTCAAACCCGGGTCTTCTGCAAGAATAGCCAGTGTTCTTAACTACTGAGCCATCTCTCCAGCCCCATGTCTTATTTTCTTTTGTTTTTGTTTTTGTTCTTGTTGTATTATTTTAAGTGTTAGTCATTTTGAGGTGTTTTAAAGAAGTCATTTGTAAATTGGTTTTGGAATCCTGACCAAGAAAAGTACTCTGGACTTGAGAATCAGAAGCCTCCAGTTCATATTTCCCCAGAGTAATGTGTAAAGGAAAAATATCTAAAACACTGGGCCATGCCATTCCTGTTTAGCTCCCCTATGGACTTCCTGTGCCCTTAAGAACAAAATTCAAGTTCTTCAGAAGAATCTTGTACGCTCTGGTCCTTTCTCTCTGCAGTTTTCCCATTTTTCTTTCTCCCTCTTTGTTAGCCGCCAGCAACATGCACATTCTTTCCAGGTTCCTAAGATGGCTCTAGCTCATTCCTTTCTTTGGGTGTTTGGGCTTGTTGTTCCTTCTCTGACATTCTCTTTCCCAGCTCTTAGCATGACTGGGGGTCTCCCTTGAACTAAAAGGCACATCTTGAAGGTGGGGGGGGCTGCCATCAGACAGGCCTCCCTCACATTGTCTTGCAATGTGCTGGTCATTTCCTCTTTAACATGTCATCTCCAATTGTTTGTATCTATTGTTTACCTAGTCATTGTCTCCTCTTCTAAAATGAGTATCTCCTTAAACAATGAATCTACAATGCCTGCCTGGATTCCTGGCCCCTTTGAGACCAGAAGGAAACAGACTCAACAGGCTCCTGGGACCTTGCTCATTTGGACTTACAGCAATGGTCTTTGCATGTACAAGACTCATGGAAACTCAACCAGACAAAAAGCAGTATAGAACTGGGGAAATGGGCAGGAGGCCTCAAACTTAGCTGAGGAACTATTGGCAGCTGATCACTGCTAGGTGAGGGAGACTTCTTTAAAGGAGGGTGCTAGGCAGACTGAACAGGTTCCCGTGGATACACTTACACTAAGGGACAGCTGGGTACACAAACTTGACTCAATAGGCCTTAACATACATGACAAAATATATGAAGTCCTCTGGGCAGGCTATGGGGAGGTTGCAGATAGGGAAGAGAGGGCTAGATATGATTAAGATGTATGAAATTCATAAAAATTCAATAAATATATATAAATGTATATAATAAAAATTAAATAGAATGTTTTGGTGAATGGAATTTAAGAATGAGTTCAGAACCAAAGCAGGAAACTTGTGGCTCTATTCAAGTGAAAGGAAATCTGTCAAGGAAGGAAGCGAGAGGTTAACTACTGAGGTCTAGTGTTCATTTGAAGCACGAGAGTGAAAATAAGAAATTAAAAGGCAGAGAAACGGGCAACACAAAATGTTTCAGCAGATAAAAGGGACTGAATAAGCCCCATAACCTGGATTTGATCCCCGGAACATATGTAAATATGGTGGGCGAGAACCAACTCCACAGAGTTGTCCTATGACTTCCATACACATGCCATGGCCTGTGCTCCTCTCCCAATAATAATGTTAGTTAATGTTTTCAAAAGACAGAAAAAGGGAGGGAGGGAGAAAATAAGAGGAAAGCCTTTCTATTTAAAGCAAGACCAGGAGAACAAATGTTTAAAATACGAAAATCCAGTAATTCCAGGCATAGGCAAGTACATCGTCTAGTTTCTTTTCTCTGCCTTCACAGCATGAAGATTACAGGCACACACCATCAGGCGGCCTTTTATATGGATCCTGAGGATCCGAACTCAGGTCCTCATGCTTGCTTAGCAAGCATCTTACCAACTAAGCCAAATAGAAATTATTTTATGGAAAGAAATGTAAAATGTCCCAGCCACCATGAAGTTAAGAGGAGACTGCTGGGCCAGTGTGGGGCTAGAGAAGCCCCCGGCCTGTGAGATATGGACTGGTAGGGTAGCCCTTGTCCACGGCTCTCGGCCTGCTTTCAGTGCTGCGGAGCAATAGCTGGTGACAGCCACGGGCTAGGTGAAATGCAGCTAGAAGTCAGACCAGCCCAGAGACACGAGGCTCCCAATGCTGGTTCATCAGCCGCAGGTCTTTGTGTCTGGAAGCTTCCCGTCATCTGCACAAGCAAATGGGAAGTGCCTGGGTCTGTAGAGCACTGCCTTGATCTTGATGCTGCGGCTGGTAGCATTGCCTTGGAGGCTGAGAATGACCTAGGAGCCATCCTGGAGGTGTTTTGGGATAAGCAAAATTTACTTTGTTGAGACTCATACAGGTTCCAACTTTGGTGGAGGAAGTGGTATTTAATATCGCATAAAACTAAAATGAATTATTCTCTAGGGAATCATCTGGTTGGCATTTCTTTCCTACTTTTCTTCCTCCATAGACCAGCACAATTGTATTAAAAATTCTGTCAGCTAAATGTCAATGGGTTCAACATGTCTCCTCTCTGTGCCATTCATTGAAATTTTCCGATAAAAACTATTTTAATGTATTAGAGGTAAACAGAATTTTATTAATGTCAGTCCCAGAAATCTACATACAGCCCATGACCCTGTCTGTGGTTACATTTGCCAGGGTTGGACTATTTTTCTTCTTCTCAATTCATGATGACAAAATAGTTAGTTGGAAGACAGAAAAATTAAAATGGCTTAGCTACTCAGATGAATTTGCTCCAGGGTAAAGATACACACTTAGGAGGCCAGGAGGTGGCTTAGTTGGTAAGATACTTGCTATGCAATCATGAAGACCTGAATTCTGATCCCCAGCAACCATAGAAAAATCCCAGCATGGTGGGGCATGCCTATAATCCTAACACTGGGGAGGGAGAGGCAAGAAGATCCTTGGGCTTGTTGACCTGCCAATGTGGATGAATCCATGAGCTCCAGAATAAGCAAGAGACCCTGTCTGCAAAAATTAGTGGAGAGCAATTGAGGCAACATCTGCTGTCAACCTCTGGGCAGGACATGCACATGCACACACGTGCACAGGTACACACACAGAGGTGCACATACTTGGACACGTGTACATGCATGCATACACACAGACGCAAAAATATATGGACCTAGTACTCTGGCTATAAAACTTAATAGGACTCCACAGTTTCCTGAAAGAATTGAGTGCTGAGTATTCTCCCAGCTCTCTAAAAACAATTCTCCAGCCTTGATCATGCCAGGGTATAGAACACTTATGGAAAAAGCAAACACACTTGTTACAGGGGCCACACGAAAGGATTTTGAGTTGTGTGGGCCCTTTGTTTCCAGCATAAAGAATCTGTAGTGTTAATTCTGCTCATCCTAAGGAAGTCAGTTGGGTCATTAGTGCCCTGTGGGCTAGCAGTATCCATAGGCTGACTGAAGAGTCAACTCAGTTGGGAACATTGGTTTCGGGATAGATATGTCCTTATCTTTTTTGTACTTAGCCATTTAAAAGGACATACCATCATCTAAATCAGTCTGCCTTGGGAATAGTCCAGAACCTTTTGAAGTCTTAGTGGAAGACCATATTCAGATGTCATATCTGCCATTAAATAACAAAACCATAACCTGACTTCCTTAGGATCCCCACAGGGCACCTCAGCATCCCTATATTTGCACTTAGCTCTGATTCACTGATGCTGATGTTATTAGCATCCTGAGGAAATAAAGCTGAGCCCAGACACAGCTGGGTGGGCCTTGTATGGAAATGATGAAGGAAGCAGACTCCACTTGTACAGGTAAATTAGAAACTCCACTCACAAGAATAGCTCTGCAGAAGAACGATAATGACCTACTCAGAAAGAAGACAGGGGAGCAGAGTTTGCTGTGGAATTCAAGTTCTTCCCCACTGCCAACCCCAGAGGCTCCTCACTGTCTTGGTGGACTTTCCAGAGTTTTATGATTCTCAAAGCCTAGTCATCTCTCAGAAAGACAAATCTTCATCTGGGAAGGAAGCTGGGTAAGAAACTAAGAAGAGAAACAAGCAAGGAAGGCGAGAGACAATGGCTTTCTAAAGATTTTTAAGTTATCTGTCAATGCAGACCTCGTTAGAAGACCTAGTTTGAAAACATAGTAGTGTTTCCCTGGGCATAATTTATAGCAGATCTTAATCGTTGTTTGGCCCCTCCAGTCTATTTTGAGTGACCTTAGCACCTCTGAAAGCTTCATTTCCTGGTACCACCTGCTGGCTTTCCAGTCTCCTTTCCTCTGATAGCTCAATCCTTTTTGTGGGGGGAAGTTTTGAGAGAGAGAGCAAAACTTTAGAAACAAATGGCTTAATCTTTGAAATGTATTGAAACTGGCTGTCCACAAGCCTGAACACGGTGTAGGTTCAATGGTTTTGTTTCTCCACTCACTGAACATGTGCTGTACTGTGTTAGATGTCCCTTGTTCACAGTAGCAGGCAGGCTGGGACCTTTGTTTTGTCCTTGGCATCACTGTCACACACATGCTCAATTAGTGTCTGGCATGGGATAGACTCAAAAAAGACTTGTTAAGTTGAATCTCTTTGATAGATTTCTAATTGTTTTCACGAATGAAAAATAAGTTCATTTGGTTTAAAGCACCAATCCTGTATTCTTTGCAAATCTCATCTTTTTTACCTCTCTCCAGCACTTGGCCCACTCCAGGTTAGAAAGGACTTCAGTGGGAGAGGCAGGGACTACGCTTTCTCTGTTCACTCTGCACCTTTGTGAAGGACAGAGAAATGCATATGTTATAGTTCTGAGACTCTTCCTATGCCTCATTCTCCATCTTTTCCTATATTTTAGGATTGGAAGGAAGAGATAGATTTTACTCCCACAACTAGCTCTGCTTGAAAGCCTTTCTTTATAGGTGTGACTATTTTCCTGGTACCACTGATAGATACTTGCTAGGTGGGACACACCCAAATTTTGGCCTTCCTTTGGTCCCCAAGAAAGGATTCTTCAGAACCTCTCAGGAGTCTCTGTTCCATGGTTCCTGGCTGTTTGAAACAAGTCACCTCTCCTCTGTTGGACCACCCTTCAGCCCTGCCCCTAGGAGTGCCTCTTCCTGGGCTCCTTCTCCTTCTGGCTTCCCTACCAGATCCAGTTCTGATAAGGAGATGTCAACCCGCTTGACAAAGGGAAGCTCTTCTGACCTCACCTCCCTAATTGGCTGCTGCCCTGTTTGCCCTGCTACTTTTCTCTGACTCAAGTAGACTCGGGGCCAGGTAGAAAGTCTGCCCACCTCACTGCCATCCAGGTGGGAAGCAGGATATCAGATTCTCTTCTAGGCAGCTCTTCCAAAATTGCTATTTTGGATAATTACTTTTCCCATGGCATTGAGGAATCAGATAATGATTCCAGGGAGAAGGAAAACCATGGTAACTATGGCAGGAAGGAGAGGTCGTCACTAACTCTTCCTCTGTCTCTATGCTGGGGAAGAGAAAGAAGGGAATGGGTTGGAAGTGCGGTGTAGCAGGGCTGTTCTGCCTCCTCCCTAGGGCTGGCCTGGAGGTGTCGCTTTGCTGCCATTTGAACTCTAGAAGCATTAAATCCCAACATTTACCCCTCAGTTGTCAGTGTGGTAGAGTGTCTTGGAATTCTTCTGTACAGAACAAGTCTCCATCTCTCGGCGTGGCACCTCTAAATCCAGCTAGCAGGGACTGGGACACCGTTGCTAAGTCCTTGTCTGTATACTAATGCCGCTGCTCTTCAGATTGTAAATTGGAGAGACACAAGATACGTCAAAACCATTATTTGCTGTTAATCTCCCCTCTCTTGTAAAGCTTATTACATATGAGAAACTGCAGTTTACTTCATTTTTCAATTTCATTCATTGGCAAAGCTCCTGACTATAACAATTTATTTTTGAAGAGCTTGCCTTGGATAGTAATTTACCTAAGGACACCAGAGTGATGAGGTATAAAACTTTGAAATTTAAAAGCAAAGAAAGGAAGGAGATCCCCATTATTTCTGCATGTTCATCTGGATTTCACCATGGCATTAAAGTCAATGTAAGACATACTGACAGCTGGATTATCCCAAGTCTGGCAAAAGAGCAGAAATCAACACTTGCGATGAATTCCTTAGCAGTGCTTTGAATGTGTATTTAATAGGAGTCATGAAAGTGAATGCAGATTGCCTGAGGCCTTCTGTCATTAAAGGCCTGAACCCCAACGCTTGGCATTAGCCATCCCATTTGTGGCACCTCAGATATAATTGAAAAAAGTTTTTGCAATATAGGAGCATATGTAATGCTTCTTATGTCTATTAGCACTCTAATTAAATCAGCCTTATAATTAGACAACTTTAAAAGCTTAAGTAATATAATGATAGCAAAATAGAAGAGGCACAGTCCAGTAGTAACTTTCCCAGAATATTTTGTGGAATGAATGGCTCTGGGGAGTAGATGGTTCTGCCTTTCACCAAGGATTCTGATATACTGCTAGCTTATTGCAAGCCTTCCCTCTGAAGATTCCAGGCCAGACTGGTTTCTCATGATTATACTTTTTAAGCAATGAACTACATTTCTTTTTTAAAAATATATATTTTTTATTTTATGTGTATGAGTGTATTGCCTGTATGTGTGTAAGTGCACCCCTGTCGTGCAATGCCTACAGGGACAGAAGAAGGTGTTGAATTCCCCTGGAACTGGAGTTACAAATGGCTATTAACCACCATGTGGGAACTGAACCTGGGTCCTCTGCAAGAGCAGCCAGTGCTCTTAACTACTGAGCCATCTCTCCAGCCCCATGAACTACATTTCATATTTCATGAGTGTAGGGATGTCCTAGTTGGCTTTAACTTTCAGCTTGACACAGCCTAGAGTCATCTGAGAAGGGAGTCTCAATGGAGAGATTACCCAGATAAGACTGTGGGCTGTGGACATCACTGCAGGGGATTGTCTTGATTGATAATTGATGTAGGAGGGTCCAGCGCACTGTGGGTGGTACTATTCCCTGGACAGGTCATCTTTCCAAGACTGTATAAACAATCTACTTTAGCTAACCACGAGTCTGCAAGTAAGCCAGCAAGCAGTTTTCCTTCACAGTTTCTGCTTCAAGCTCCTGCCCCACCTTCTTCCATGATAGACAATCTGGAAGTATAAGCCAAACAAATCTTTTTCTCACCTAGGTGCTTTCGGTCAGAATGTTTTAGCATAGAAATAGAAAGAAAACTAGAATGATGAATATCCTAGAAATCCTAATCTCTGACACCCTTCCCTGAAAAAAAATGACAATACATTCTACTTTTGAAAAACTGGGAACAGCATTATAAACAGATCAAGAGATTCCTCAGTGACCTTTAGTAATGGAAAAGATTTTATTGGAATTTTTTTCTTGACTTAATGATTTTATTAAAATTGCAGCAGAGACTGCAGCTTGGTTGGGGTGGAAGTGGTCTTTTGTATACTCTAGGTTTGAACAGAATGAGTAGTTTTATGCCTCTCTAATGGTAATGCACGTCATTCTGGAGAGTGGTTTTTGGAGTCAGGTAGAGGAGGTAAACTGCTCAGAGCCTTCTGGAAAGAGTACAAAACAAGAGGACAGTACTAGCCATGGGTAGGGAACTTCAAACGGTCACTTCAATCCTGGGAATTAACGTAGACATTAAGATCACATGTGTGAAGTCTAGGAAGTTGTTTTTGTCCTTATGTTGAAGGTTGAAGAGCCTTATCTTAAGTTTTTCTGAGTCTCTTAACTACTCTTTGTTGACAACAGTCACAACAAATAACAATAATAAAACAGTAGTTGCTACTTGGCATCCCCTGCCCACTGTGTTATGTGTTTTGCAGTATCAGTTTTAATACTTACAGTACTCATAGAGGTCAGGTCCTGGGAAACAGATGATTCCCTCAGTATCAGACAGCTAATCAAAGCACTAAAGGCAGGATTTGAACTCAGATATGTCACAAGCTCACAAAATGATTCTGATCTGTTTATACCCACATTTCTTCTGTTTATTGCCTTACTTTTTTATTGCTTAGTCTTTAAGTAACACAAAAAAAAATCTATTATGTCATTACAGCTCGTTTTTTTCATAATTGTACGCTCAGTAGATGCAATTGACAAATTATCCAGCTTCTTCTGGCTCCCTGACATTCTTATATAGTTTTGAAATGCGTTCTAGATTAAAATTTCTCTCATAAAAAGCAATATCGTTACTGTTCAAAAAGAATCAGCTCGGCTCCCTCAACCCCAGTTGCAACACAAGAAAAATTCACCCACAACACAGAAATGAGCAAATTGGCAGGAGAAAAACTCAACTACCTTATAGGTCAGACTTAGGCAGGCCTGTCATCGTTGACATCTATCCCAGTGTCAATGCAAAAGCGTAACTCTCATCTCAAAGGGGATGAGATAGTTTATTCTGGAGCCAAATGTGAGTGACCATGGCCCATGAATATAGATTCAGGTTATCCCAAGTTCCATGTTCCATCTTGCAGGGAGTCAGTTTCATGAGTTTTTATAGTAACAGAACAAAGAAAAGTCATCAATCAAGACATTTTTCAAATGCATTGGCAGAAGCATTAAGTAGGCAGATATAGCAAAAGAGAAATCTCAGCTACAGTCCCCAGATGCCATCTAATGACACTCAGCCTTTTGGTTGATGGAAGTGTTTCTTTGTTAATACATTTCTGTTAATCACAAGATGCTAGGTTAGAAGCAGAGATGGGCAAGGAGTGGCTATTTAAGGGCTAAACATGGCCCAAGATAAATTGTAAGTGGGCTCTGGATCTGCAACATTTCAAACCCTTCGGTCATTGATGTGCTAATCGGTTGGTCAGCCTTGCAGGAAGTTCAGGAAGATGCAGGATTTCTCTGGGAAGCTTTTATTTACATATTTAGCCTGTGGGGTCTCTCTTAGTGAAAGCAAAGATAGTTGATTACAACCACCCTAAAGCAGGGTATTGAGGTGGATTACTTACAGTAAGCAAGAAAACCAGTGTAGTTATTTACAGACAGTGCTCTCCTCAAATGAGGAAAGAGATGGAGAACCCATGCACTTTCATGTAGGAAAGCTCATGTAGGGGCAGGCACCCTCCTGAGTGTGCATTTCTGAGCATGCTCAGTTGAAAGTCATAAATCACATATTCAGAAAGGCAGAGGGCAGACACCAGTACCTCTAGGCAGATAATTTAGTATTATAATGACTAAACTTTACTCTAGGTACCCTGAAAGAATGAGTCACTTTAAATTGGTGACCTTGGCTAGCTCCTTGTTTCTCCAAAAACTCTTAACTAAGACAAAAAAGAAAAAAGAAGGACTGGAAATGTAGCTTCCATGGTAGAGTGCTTGCCTAGCATGTGCTAAGACTAGGTGCAATCTTTAGTACTGTATAAACAGAGCATGATGTGGGATGCCCTATAAAGATCATCCTTGGCTACGTAATGAGTTTCTGACCAGCCTGGAATATGAGTGTGTCAACAAAGGAAAGAGAGAGAGTGGGGAAAGAGGGGGAAAAGGAAAAGGAAGAAAAAATGACTTTAAAGGAGCATTATAGTCTTTTAAAGGAATAATAACTTTTTCTTTGGAAGAGTAGGAATTTGCCCCTTTAAGTGCTTGGACACTAACAGCATTCTGTTCTCCTCAGACCATCCAGACAGATCTTGATTAAGGGGTGTCTCCAAGCACTAGAGGGAATCCTTATCCTGGTGGCCTATTTTCTTTGCCTGCCTCTTACCCACTAGTGATGGTATCTAATATGTTTGCTACGTATATTTCTTTCAGCCTTGAACTCAGACGAAGTGGTGCATTTGCTGGCTGTCAGTACAGCACATTGTCTCTGTTTTATGACTTCCTGTACATTTGAACTGTGATTCCCAAGCCTGATTCCATAGCTCATGCACCTGGTTGACTGTTAGACCCATATCCCAGGACTCCACTCCAGAATCTCCAGAGGTCAGTTTAGGAATTAATTTTACAAGAGCTCTCCAGATATTCTACTATACAGACATTGCCGCTCAATAAATAATGAAATTTGTTATAAACAAACTACAATGAACAGGGCTTACAGGACTGTTGCAAAATGATGCGTCCACTATATCAACCATACAGAGCTGCCAGGCTCTGTGTGTAAAGACCTGCTTCATCCCGCCCATCTTTTTTCCTCTAGGAGCCATTTAAAATGAAATTTGTATCGTAGCACTACTAATCTAATTGCTCCTATAAAAAGAAGCGATTGAAAATTATAATGGAAGCATCATCAATGCAGCATCTTTTTAGATAATCACTATCTTTTAGGGATAGCATTTTAAAACCTCTGTTGCTTTTAGCAAAATTTGTGATGTAAGTTAAGTGGTGATGAGAGGTAGAAGTTTTAAACATATCAATATTAAGAGTTGCAAGGCATTACAACTTTGTAATTCAATTTCCAGCCAAAGAAAAATGAATTTTAACAATAAAAAGGTAAGTGGCTAGTGTTCATAACAGAAATCAAAGAGTTTCAAACAGCATCACTTCATCAGAGAAAGAGTCAAGTAGTCCTGTTAAAGTTTAAAGATGGCTTCCATTTTGGCAATTCAGTTGTATGCAGATATTTGAACCTAGAACATATGTGCCCTCAGACACAAAAGAACTTTACCTTTCTAATGGATACCCACTGCAGAGATTTAGGCAGAGGGACTCCCTGCTTGCCATACTGGGAGTGACTGATCATTATTTCTACACGTCTTCCCTGTGGCACGCCCACCCAACTGCCTGACTTCGAAGCACAGTCATTGTATTGCCATTTTGTTTTTTTTTCCTTTGACTACTGTCTGCCCTATTACTTAATTCTTTTCCATCACTTACAAGTGAGCACTACTCAACCTCAGGTCTCCTGGCTGTGAGACTTTCCTTCCAGCAGCATCCAAATGCTCACAGCATTGCCCATTTGTTCAGTAGCTCTTTGCCACTCAGTTCTTGCTTGTGGAGGCAAGGGCCTTACAAAGGTTTGGAAACAGGCAGTGCTAGGTTTAAGTTCTGGGTTTGTCATATATTGGCTCTGTGATTGCCAAACCTCACTCTGCTCTCCTTTAAAATAGGAATAAAGGTACCTTAGGAGTGATCACACAGTGTGACCCAGTGTAGGAAGACCTCTCTTTAGGAGTTTTGATCTAAGAGTCAGTGGTGAACAATCTCTCCTTACAGTGTCTCTAATAAGAGAGACATCTGTCTAAAAAGAAAAGTCCAAAATTTCATGAAGATAATGACGAAGAGGCCTATTTAAGGGGCTTGAGAAATGGCTCAGTGGTTAAGAGCACTGGCTGCTCTTGCAGAAGACCCAGGTTCGAATCCCAGCACCCAAATAGCAGCTAACAACCATCTGTAACTCCACTTCCAGGGAACCTGACACCCTCTTCTGGTCTCTGTGCACATTGAACAACACAGGCGCAGTTACATACATGCAGGTAATACACTCACACGTATAAAAATAATAAATGAACAAATTTTAAACTTTAAAAAAAATTTTATGTGTATGCGTGTATTGCCTGCATGTAGGTAAGTGCACCTGTGTCATGCAATGCCCTCAGAGGCCAGAAGAGGCTGTCGGATTCCCTGAGACAGAAGTTACGGACAGTTGTTAGCTGCCATGTGGGTGCTGGGATTTGAACCCAGGCCTTCTGCAAGAACAACCAGTGTTCTTAACACTGAGTGTTCTTAATGCTGAGTCATCTCTCCAGCCCCATGAAAATATTTTAAAACAGAGCTCTACTTGTACCACATTCTACAACAATGTCCTTTCTCTCTGCCCTGACACAGGGCCATTGCCTCCTTAGATGTCTGTGCAACTTGGGGTTGACATGCTTGGTTTTCTGGGCTGTGAACTGAAAGATACACTTCACATTTTATTAGACTTTCTTTTGCAGGGTCAGACTAGACTCCAAAATGGAGGGACAGTATAGCTAGCTAAAAGAAATGTCCAGGTTGAGATGGGAATGTTTGCACTATAAGTGGCTTGTAATCGATGTAATGTGGCCAGTAATTATAGTGTTGCTGAAGTCTTACTTTCTTTAAAGATGTAAGTGTGTACATACATACACAACTTATTAAAAATTAAAGCTAGAAGTCAGGTACAGTGATGCACATCTATAACATGAGTAGTGGGGCAAAGGTGGTACATGGAGATAGGTGGGTCCCTGGAGCTTACTGGCCAGCCAGTTTAGTCACTCAGTGATCTCTAGGTTCAGTTAGAGACTGTTTCAAAGATAAGGTGCACCATGATAGAGGATGACACTAAACTTCTGACCCCCAAAGCATGCACACATACGTACTGCCCTGCTGCCCCACACATACACTTGCGTGTGCACACACACACACACACACACACACACACTCACAAGAAAAGTAAAATTAAACCTCGGGCAGATTATGTATGTGAAAAAAGTACAGAAGCATTTCACCATGCTGTTTGGGAGCCTGGCAGCTTTTGGTGGTGGTGGGGGCGGGGGGGACTCTGGGACAACTCACCCTGGAATAGCCAGTCAATTCTGCTGGATGTGGAGCCTCTCATTCCCCAAAGACAATCCTTTTATCTGGCAAATGGAGATACTTTCAATAAAAATCTATTACTGGCTCAGTATCTGAGGGCCAAGTTTTGCTTTGGAAAATTAAACTGTTGTCCTGGCAGATTGGTTTCCGTGTAATTCCCATGCATGCATGTGGAAGTGGCTCTGTACATAGCCGTTGGCTTCACTATAATGAGGTTCCTTTTTGGTATGTTTCCTGGGCACCCTGTAGACAAAGATTTATGTTTTTTATGACAGCGAAATTGACCACGGCATATGAGCATCCATCATCTGCTCTCTGAACTGCTCAGTCAGTCACAGCTGTGAGATGACCACACAGAGCCACCGAGGCCAAGTCCTGTTCATTTCACCCAGTGATTAAAGACAGTGTTATCTTGAGGATCTCCTTAGCGATCATACCTGTCATAGGAGCACAAAATGCAAAGCACATACCTGGCAACAAGATTACTGAGAAGAGAGACAGGAATTTGAGTTTAAGATTTCTTATAAAACTGTATCCTGAATAAAAAAAAAAGATGTGTGGGGGTGGGGGCTGACAACTGACAAGGGTGGGCAGCCTCAGCTCAATCTGCCGTGGAAGTTGTTCTCATGCCCTTGCTAGTTCAGTAAATAGCTAGTGGCTCCACAAAAATCTCTTATAGCGTCAAGTTGTGTTGTATTTGTACATATGTTTTATGCAGGTTCCACATTCTTGCTTTTTTATGTTATTGCCATTTGGGGGATTTATTTGTATGTGCTCATATGTATGTGGGAGGGTACACACGTATGTGCAGATGTATACGCATGTGTGTGCAACTGGGCGTGGAGACCAGAAGAAAATCCAAGGCGTTTCTCAGGAATGTCAGCCATATTATTTTTGAGACATGGATTTCTCTTGGCCTGGAGCTTGCCTATTAGCCTAGGCTGGCCAGCCATTGAGGTTCAGGAATCTGCCTCCTCTGCCTCCCCAGTGCTGGGATTACAAGATTGTGTCAACACGTCCAGCTATTTTACATGGGTTTTGGGGATCAAGCTCAGGTCCTCATGCTTAAAGGCAAGCACTTTATCCACAGAGTTATTTCCCCAGCACTTACAGCCCTAATTGCCAAAATTTTTAATAACACTAGTAGCGCTGATGGCCTCTGGACACATGAGTGTCTAAAGGCCACTTTCTTACACAGTTATTAATTTAAATAACGAGATAGCTATGTGGAACACAGTTTAAGTTCAGGACACCTTTCAGCTATCAGCATCTTGTATGTGACACTTAAGAGCCTTATAATTTTGAAACTTTGCTCTGTATTCATTTTGGTGAGGAGGTTCAAGGACTATGACCAGTATTTTCGGTGTGTGGGGAAACCAGTATGCTTCTTGAGGGGTAAAAGGATATTTTTAAGAGTTCTTTGATTATTGTTAATTCTATCGAGAGACTTGACGTGATGGTCATTTATTTGTCCCTATTCTTTTTTTTTATATTTTATTCATTATTTTGCCTTTTCTGTGTATGAGTGTATTGCTTGTACATAGGTAGGTGCACCCATGTCGTGCAATGTCCGCAGAGATCAGATACCCTGAAACTAGAGTTACAGACTGCTATTAGCTGCCATGTGGGTGCTGGGAATTGAACCCAGGTCCTCTGAAAGAGCAGCCAGTGCTCTAAACCACTAAGCCGTCTCTCTCCAGGCATACCTCTATTTATTATGCATCTCCGTGTGCACTCATCGGGCATTAGGCTGCCACAGTGAATAAAAAAGACCTCTGCATTTATGAAGTTTGGTCAACACACTGAATGAATACAGTTGAATTGTATGGTACAAAATGCCATACATTAATGGGGTAGTAAGTCAAAGTGGGGAACTGGGATCGGAAGTGCCAGGGAACATGGTGTTGGAAAATTAGATGGGTTTGAAATGGGAGAGGAATAATTGCCTGGGTCTGCCTGGTGATTAGGCTGTAGGTATCTTTACGACATCATTTGGACCACTGCCTTGTCATCACACTTAACCTTTCCTACCACATCCTGCTTCTATTACATTGTAAGCACCACGAAGACAGGATCTATAAATCAAATCTTGGCTCCCCTATAGCACCAATTGCAGTACGGTATACAAGGTTGATGTTCCTACCTGTACACTAAAGGAATTTGTGCATCTCCAAGTGTGACCTTGGCCCTGGCTGTTCCCCATACCTCTTTCCAGCACTTATGGAGGGGTGTGTGAGGGAATATTTTCTCTGAGGTAGAATGTTGGAACTGCAGCACCCCTTGACTACATAATTACCAAGGTCTCAGAGATGTTCTCTTTTAGCATAAAATGAACAACAACAGAAGCTACTTGGGAGATTGCCTTTTTCTATCATTTTTTTTTCTGTCTTTTTGTTGGTTGTTCTTTGACAGGATCTCCCTAGTCACAGCCCAGCTGGGAGTCACAATGTGAAGCATAGTGGCCTCGATCTCGCAGAGCTCCACCTGCCTGTGCCGCCTGAAGGCTGGGATTAAAGGCGCATGCCCCTGTGCCTGGCTTCTATCTATTTTATGTTTGCTTTCTTGGTATAAATATCACAGGAGAGCTGATCAGTAAAGGCTTGTTAACCAACTGGCAGCAGTTGTCTCTATTCCTATGTGTCTCCGAAGATCTTCAGACCTTGTGATATCATCCAGATATTTCAGTTGCTGTCAGGAAAGCCTTTGCTCTGTTTCTTCTGAATGTAAACATCTAAATGCCTTTTCTGAGCTAGGCTGTGGTTGAAGCAAGCAGTCCAGTTGATGGGATTAACAGTGAGCCTGTCAAAGCTTGTCCGTTTTCCTTCTCTGGATGATTTCAGCTCTTCTCAGCTGCGTGACCCGAAGACACAAAGCCACCTGCTCCTCTGCTGGGGGACAGTGGACTGTGCCTTTCCTTCAGCTCCAAGGCATTTGCTTCAAGCCCATTTCACTAGGATTCATTAGTTATAAGGAGCAACACATGTTCATAGGACTTAATAGGGAAAGGCTCTGTTGGAAGTGCCCAGAAGCATCTTATATAAGTTAATACCTAGAAGTGAGCCTCACGAAGGGGGTTGTAAGTCAGGTTAATGTGGGCCACTGTGACAGGTAAGCCCCAGCCCTCAAGGCTTAGTACAGTAGGCATGATTTCTCAGTTATAAACTGCAGTCCTGACCCAGGATGTCATCAGTCAGTTGACCAACAAGGAACACAAGAGTGGAAGACAGAATAGACAGTCCGATAAGCCACCCCAAAGTGGCTTGTACCTCTTCCCCTGTGGTCCTCTAGCCAATTCCCAGCCATAGGGCTCTGACTTATTTCTACAGAGACTGGGACATGTTGTCCAACTACCTACCTATCAGAAAAGGGAGGTGGACTTGGAGAACAGGTCTCAGTGTCTGCCACAGCCACAAATTTGAAGTCCATCTGAGTGAATCACCACTTCCTGTGTCCTGGCAGAGCTGAGCCCTTTCTATGTTTATTCCTCTTCAGGTGAGAAGTGCATCGCATGAGACTTTCTTATGAAAAAGAAAGGTGTTTCCTAATCCTCCTACATGGGCTTCCACAGTCCTGCTGCATAGACTTGGTTTAGCTCACTAAAATATGGGACTGACATTCAGGGAGGTCCTCCAAGGGGTCAAAGTTTACCCCTGCTGTTAACATAACTGTGTAGGTCTCGCTCATACAGCTACAGACATACTTGGAAATAATATCTATAAAATAGGTGAGGAAAGGGAGTTTTCCCAGAAGACTCTGACCTAATTTTTAAGCCAGGTTGTGAGGATTTGTCTTTCTTTTATAACAAGAAAAAATATTTTTAAAAGGTTGCCTCCAATCACATTTGCTCAGCTTGTCTCCACACTAGGTAATGAGTATTACTTAAGTCCCTGGGGGAAAGAAGTCCCACTTTCTCCCCTGCCTGCTTTCTGCACCGAATTTCTTCCCAATATAGTAAGTGACATAGCTCCTTGCTCCTGAGCTTATCCACCCAGCTCTGAGGAGTGTGCAGATGAGGCTGGGACCAGACATGCTTTGGAAAAGTGTGTGTGTGTGTGTGTGTGTGTGTGTGTGTTTAGGAAGTGAATTCCATGGTCCATTCTCCCTGCTTAGGACTTGATCATCCTTGCCTCAGCAAAGCTGTCACCCTGTGGAAGCTTTACACACACACACACACACACACACACACACACACACACACACATCCAGACAGGAAAAGCAACCACCTTCCCACACCTGGGCCACATACGCTAGAGCCATGGTAGTGACTATGTCATGGGCCATTTCTCAAATGTTGAGGAATGTAGGCTGAGGGTGTGCCTCCGTGATTTAGCCATGATTACCTTGTGCATGACCCTGATTTCAATCCCTAGCACCCAAAAATAAAAAAGTTAGGAATCATAGACATGTTGGTGCCTGTATACTGGACACAGATTTAGGGTTAGGAGCCTTTCCTTGCATTCAGAAGAAGGTATTTCAGAGACAGAAACGAGTGCCCAAGCAGCCCTGTTGCCTGCGCTGTTGAGGGAGAAACTGTGTACTTTGGGTTTCTGGCAACAGAATTAACAGCTGAGGAAAGACCTCTGAGGAAGGAAGGCCTTAGGCAGGCACTCAGGACACCTTGTTCTTTGTGCCAGATGCGATAAGTTTCTAATTATGGTGGAAGGAGAGGTGGTGCTCCGGAAGTATCACTGTGTATAAAAATACCCATCTCTGTACCTCTGTATTGCTGTGTTCTTCTTAAGGACATCCTCTAACGACCTTTTCTGTCCTTTTCTTTTTTGCTTTGTTTCCCAACCTGATGATGTGCTGCTGTGGCCTGTTTTGATGAAATCCCTTCATCTATTTCACATTACAACCAAAAGGTAAGAACTGAAAACTGTATGTGCATGCTCAGGCAGCATCTGCCTCACACATGGAAGGAAATGCATTTTGATGACTGGCAATTTATTTTTTCCTCTTTTTCTACTTTAAGAGAAAAAGTGATTGATTGTGAGGATCTCCATTCTACTATTGATGTTTAGTTGATTGATTTCATAGCTTCTGAGGCCTGGTGTTGAAAGACGTTCAGATGAGTGCGCGCGCGCGCGTGTGTGTGTGTGTGTGTGTGTGTGTGTGTGTGTGTGTGTATGTGTGTGTGTGTGTGTGTACGCACACACTGAAGAAGGCAGTCTTTGTATTTATGAAGGTTTTTTGGTTGTTAGCAGCTCACAATATGGAAAACAATTCACAGACATTTCATAGTTAAGAGTATTATAATTGTTCTTTATCTGTATCTTGGAACACGTGTGATCCATGCCATGAGTCTTATATGATATTTTATTAAATGCTCCATGATAGGGAGAGACTATGTGGATGCCCTGGTAAATGGGAAAGTGTGCAGGTTCGTACCTGCCAACCATGCCCACCTACCATGGCTCTTCCTTCTTTCCTGACCTTTTTTATTTATGGTTAAAAAAAATATGTAACACTATGTTAACCATTTATGTATGTGTGAGTGTATGTTATGCATATGTGTGTAATGTCTATGTGTGCAGGTGTGCTCACACATGCATGTGCATGTGCTGGAGTCCAGAGTTGACATGAAGTGTCCTCCTCCACCAGTCTACACCTTATTTTTTGAGACAGGGTCTCTCACTGAACTGGGGGCCTGCCATTATGGTTAGACTGACTGGTTGACCTCCCGGATCTACCTGTCTCCACTGCTCCAGTGACTGTGGTTACAGACACATGCTACTATGCCCAGAGTTTACATGGGTGGGTGCTAGAGTCTCCAAATGTGGGTCTTCATGCTTATGTAGCAAAAAACTTCACCCCCTGAGCCATCTCCCCAGCCTCTGTGTTTGCCATCTTAAGTATAGAATTTAGTGGTATTAAGTGAATTTTGGTGTGGCAGACTCCCCAGAACTTGTTCATCTTCCAATACTGACACTCTATACTCCTGAACAGTAGCCTTTTCTCCTCCCTCTCACTCCTTAGCAAACAGTTTTACTTTATATTTATATGAATTTGCCTACTTTGATACCTCATATAAGTAGAACTATTTCTTGTTTATCTTTTTAATAGCTATCTTACTCAGCATAATATTCTAGACTCTTCTGTGTTTCAGCTTGTAACAGGATTTCTTCCCTTTTAAAAACTGAATATGTCCCACTATATGCATATTTCACATTTTCTTCATCTATTCATCTGTCCTCTGTGGTCATTTGAGTTGCTTTCACCCCCTGGCTATTGTGCATAATGCTCCAGTAAATGTGAGTGTGCCAGGCTGGCAATATGGCCCAGCAGGTAAAGGTGCCTGCCTCCAAGCCTAATGACCTGAGTTCAATCCCAGGACCCACATGGTAGAAGGAGAGAACTGACTCTCAAGTGTTGTCATCTGACTACCACATGCTCATGGTAGAACTTGTGTCTACACACATGAATACAAAATAAATAAGTTAAATGTAATAAAAATATTTTAAATGGGTATGTTAAATATCCCATCATATATTTTATTTAATTTTTTTCTATTTTATGTGAATGAATGTATTGCCTGCATGTAGGTAGGTGCACTTCTGTTGTTCATGCCCTCGTCATCTGACTACCACATGCTCATGGTAGAACTTGTGTCTACACACATGAATACAAAATAAATAAGTTAAATGTAATAAAAATATTTTAAATGGGTATGTTAAATATCCCATCATATATTTTATTTAATTTTTTTCTATTTTATGTGAATGAATGTATTGCCTGCATGTAGGTAGGTACACTTCTGTTGTCCATGCCCTTGGAGGTCAGAAGAGGGCAGGAGATCCCCTGGAACTGGAGTTATGGATGGTTATTAACTGCCATTTGGGTGCTGAGAATTGAACCCAAGACCTCTGCAAGAGCAGCCAGTGCTCCTACCCTCCGAGCCATCTCTCCGGCCCCCATCATATCTTTTGACTGGATTAACTGTGCTAGTGTGCACATCCATTCCCAGAGTGATTTTTCAGTGTCTCTTGTGTGATTAAATTGTCACCATGTGGATTCATTGGCTCCTTAGGGCTGAACATTGATCTTGAGGCTTAGTGGCTGTCGGGTAGCCCAGTGCTCTTCTTTTCTCTACATCCCTTTCCTACAAATTTCAGGCAGAATGCTGTGGAAGCACAAGTTCCCCTCACTCCCCTTCACACTCATACTGGGATGGCTGTCCTTTGTCACATTCAGTTACAAGTATTTTTGCAACACATGTCATCTCATGTAAATGACGTGATCTGAGGATTAGCCATCAGTTTACATCTTGCTGCTGTGCTGTTTGGAAGAAGCCTTCTTTATTGTAGTAATCCATGCTAAGATACGAAAGGCACCAGGTGCATCCTTCATGGCAGGCTTTTCCCACCAATCCCCTAATGGAACATGTGGGATGGCCACGGAGACCATGACCTGAGCTTGATTCCTACCACATTTCAGCAAAGACTGTGCTCATTATGAGCCTGAAGATTTGCTGGTGAGAAGGACTGTTTTCCCAGAATTCTCTTGGGTGCTTGTTGGTATGTCAGAACAGTGGAGCAGATGGGGGCTAAAAAAGTGAAGGGGTAGGGATATTTTACTGTGGGGCAGTGGCACTCAGATGACCAAATACCAGCCTGAAATATGGCCACAAGTAGAGGTGAGGGTGTGTGTGTGTGTGTGTGTGTGTGTGTGTGTGTGTGTGTGAAAGAGCAGATATATGCACATGCACGTGAACCATGGTTTACATGTGAGGAAGAGGACAATCTCCTTCTGCCATGTGGGTCCCAGAGATCAAACTCAGGTGTCAGGGTAAGGAGTCACTGTCTGTCTCTGAGCCATCTCACCAGCCCTACCATTTTTTATGATTTTTTATTTAAAAAAAAAACAAAAACAAAAACACTAAGAGAGCATCAAGGCACTGAGAATATACTTCTTGGGGTTTGGAGTACATCTTACTGCTAAATCATGTATTCCTGGGTTCAATCTCCAGCACCAAAAAAAAAAAATGCTCTTAGAGTGCAACCCTAGTGATTTCAAGAGTGTATCAAATATAGATGGGTTCTTGAAATGGAAAACGAACATGGCCTCTGCTCTGGGTCTGCAGATGGGGAAGTGCATGAAACCTCTGTGACCTCCAGAGCAAGACAGAGCTAGGGCTATTTGACTTCATCGAATACCCCTGTGTAGGGTGTGCCATGCCATGGGAAGGCATCAAGTCTACCCTTAGGCCTCCTCTCCCCAGGTTGTCTGCAGTGTGGTACCTTGATCCTTCAAGCACTACTTGGGAATGACTTTTCCTGCCTGTGTTTGTATATATTCCTCTGTGCTCTTCAAGAGAAATCAGTGGTGTGTTGCACTGTACAGCCTACCAGGTCCACCTGCAGTGCCCCGGAGACAAGTTGATTTAATACTTGCAATTCAATTTAACAGTCAGAATGAATGCTGGGAAACCCAGGGCCAGCTATTTCTTGAAGATCAGTAATGAGGAGACTCAAAAGCAGATTTTCTTGCATCTTCTATGGGTCTGGGGAGTACCTTGTTTGTGTGTATATGTGCAAAAGTCAGTGTAATTGGTAGAATACAGAGTCCCCTTGTGGTTTCATTTGGTTTTATGTTAGTTTGGAAGTAAATGAGGTCAGGAAATAGATATTTATTTACCATTTGTATTTTAGTATACTTTATATTTTTGATGAGTTCTTTAATTTTTATTTTTAATTGTAAATTAACAAATTATAGTTGTGTTTATAGGGATCAAAGTACTGTTATGATCTATAAATATAATGCAGAAAAATTAAGTGAAGCTAATTAGCATATCACTTGCCTCAGATACTGGTTTTTGTGGTGAGAACAATTAAATTTTATTAGTGATTTTGAAATGTACAGTGTGTCTACTATCCAGCAAAACATTACAAATAAAGAAACTTACTCCTCCTGTTCAATGGAAGCTCTGTGCCCTTTAAGCATCATCTCCCCACTATCCCCTCCCACATATACCCTGAAACCTCTGTAACCACCATTGTGGTTTCTGATCCTATTAGTTTCATTGTTTTATATTTCACACATAAGCAAGAACATGTGCTTGTTTCCCTTAGCATGTTCTTCAATTCCCTTTATGTTACAAATGGCAGGATTCCCTTCTTTCATAAGTTTATATGGGATTCCAGTGTGTGTGTGTGTGTGTGTGTGTGTGTGTGTGTGTGTGTAACATTTTCATGACCCATTCTTCCATTGATGGGCCCTTGGGTTAATGGCATAACTTGGTCATCGTGACAAGTAATGCAGTGATCACTGGAGTGTTGACATCTCTTTGGCCTAGATTTCAATCTTTTGACTAAATTACTTAGTAATGGTTATTCTGGGTCACATGATCTTTCCGTCTTTAATCTTTTTGTGGAATCAATCTTCATATGGTTTTTCCATCATAGCTGCAACGACTTACCCTCCTATCATATAAGAGTTCCCTTTTCTCTACATAGTTTCATACACTTTAAATTGAAGTTGAAAGGTAATGTGTCACAATAACAGTGGTGGGATGGGACTGATGAGGAAGGATCTAGTTTCAGGTATTGCAGCATTTTAGTCATGGTAAACCAAATCATTCCAAAATGTGAAGGGCAAACAAAATCCAGCATGGTACTGACACTGAGTTTCAGGTTTTACCTACCTAGTGATCTAGACATTATTTACATTGGGAATTATAAATGGGCCATGGGACTGAGGAAGAGGGAGTTTTCCAGTTATGGGGACAATCCCCTGGAGAAAGTACACAGAGGATCAAAACAGATTAGGAGTACAAGGGGCAACCAGAAGTCAGTCATCAGGAGGGTGAGGATCATCAGGAGTGGCTGCACACCTGAACCAGGCCAGAGTCCTTTCCAGCTGCCACACAGCAGTCTGCTTCAGAGCTGGCTAAGCCCTGAAGCACAGCACAGCCACCTAGTGAACATCAAACCAATCCTGAGCCCCACCCAAACAGTGAAGTCCAACGTCTGCAGATGGGGCTTATCACATATTCTGATCTTTAAAAGCCTTCATAAATGGCTTTTATGTCTATAGTGTTCAGCGCTACTGGTCAAGAAGGAAATAAAATAATTCTAGTGACTATACCAAGAAACAGGCATTTGGAAAACCCATGGCACACTTTTCAGTAGAAATGTGGAGCAAGGAAAGAGCCGGACTGTGGAAGTGGGGAGAGGAGTGTGAAAACTGTCAAGACTCTAAGCGGGGGCTTGTAGTGGAGGAACTTAGCAGCAAAGGAATGGTGAGAGGTGGAAAAGTAAAAGGCATAATTTCAGGGTCAGGTCAAGTTGTGTTTTTTGTTTTGTTTTGTTTTATAAGATGATAATGTGCCAGAGAAGCTGCTCAGTAAGCAGAGACTGGGGATCACTGTTGAGAGAGGTAACATAGAAAAAAATGGGCTGCAACATGGATTAGAACTTCTTGGGAAAGGAGGAAAGAAGAGATTTTCTTTCATGTATGAAGAATGAAGAGAGGGAGGTGGGGAGAGGCAGTGAAAGGGCCCTGGCTGAGCCACTCACACCAGAGGGGTCTCCTTTATGGTGCGGGAGACAGGCTCTGCTAAGACTGGGCTGGTGATCAAGTCAGTTGACGGGCTTGGGGAAGCAGGCAGGACTACTCCTGTGATGCTCAGGTCAGAAAGACAAGACATCCATAGGTGATGTCTGAGCAGTGTGGAAGTGTCTCAAGTGGGCAGTGTCTGAATTTGCAACAACCCAGCTCTGCAAAGATTTGTCTCCTTATCTCAGAAATCTGGGCTCCAGACTCCAGTGAGCAGAATAATTGTGAGATGGTCTGATCTAGATATAAGGGCATTAAGAGAATATTAGGGCACTGCAGGAGACGGGCCATGGAGAGAGTGAATGGATTCCCAGTAAGAATCCCAAATCCTGTGTCGGCTGGGACAGTCAGTGTGGACAAAAGAGGGATGGTTTCCAGGGTCACAGAGGCACTGAGTAGAATTGAAGCCTGAGTGAATGTGGACAGAAGGAGACACGAACCTCAATAAGGAGATATGGAAAGAGGATCCAGGGGACAATCAGGTCTGATGCAGACAAGCCTCCCGGGCTTCTCTGGGAGGGTGGGAAGATGTATAGCCAACTCCAGAGTCAAGAAGAAAAGGAAAGATTGAAAATAAGCATGGGGTGAAAGGTAGCTTTGTGGTCCTAAAATGGCCTAACAGGAAGAAGTTGAAGGTGAGGATAGATTCCTTTGAAGAAACAGGTAGATTAAGTAGTGGTAATGGTTTCTTTCCCCTTTGAGACCAGCAAATCAAAGAATATGAGTAAAATATAGAAATGGCTTAAATAACATGAATATTTTATGATCCTCATGTTATCTATAAAACCAGCTGTTTGCTGACCATTAAAAGAAGACAGTTATAGACCTAGTAGTATGTTATTTTAAAATGGATACTCCGAGAATACATTTGTTGAAAGACATTTCTTGATTTGCATTCTTCCTTATGATTCTGGCCTTTGCAGAAAGAAGCAAATAAACATTATGTACAAACGTTGCTAATTACTCATTCATCTGACATTTTGATGGCATTAAGCAACAAATATTAATTTGAGACTCAACATTGTGATTGTTTCTGAGATGTGTGACATCTCCAAAAATATGAAGCCTGCTTTTTAATATGACTTTCTTCAAAGACTGATTGTGGTTGCATGAATTATTGGAGCCTTCTGTACCTTCAAAAGCTTTCCAAGAAACATTGCAATTTACAGAATTCATTACTGTGCACAACTAATTAGAAATTTAAAGAAAATCACAGTAGGGAATTAGATATTTTCAAGAGTGTTTCCTTAAGCCAAAATGTTCTTTGGGATAAAGGTTGTTTTGCGGTGAAGGAAGTGCTTGGATCGTACATACGTCTATCCAGGAGCCCTGGAGAGAAGCCTTTCTTACCAGTCCTGTTCAGAAATCCGCCTTGCTCTGCATTCAGACCAAAAGAAAGGTAACAAAGGCGACAAGGGAGGGACAAGATAAAAATGCAAATTAGATGTCCCTAACATTGGAGAAGCCAAACAAAAATTCAGACGTATCTAATTAGTTTCCAAAGCCAGCTTTGCCCTAAAAAAATATTATTAAAAAACAAACCCTCATCTAAGAAAACAGCAGCAGGAGAGGCAGGAGTCCCAGGTGTATGGGTGATTACAGCTGAGAACACTGAAAGCCACCGTTGTTCAGCTCAGCTGCCTCTGCGCTACGCCAACGTGCTTACAGACAGAATATAAAATCGACCATGGATAGCTCCCTCTCACTCCCCACGTTAATTTCTCCACGTGCTGGCAGATTATTATCTGGCTGGGGTATCGGATTTGAGACATGAATGTGGAAATCAACAGCAGGTGGAAAGTTGAATTTGTCTAGTGCAGCTGATGTTCCCCACATCTCCCATTCTTTCTGGTTATCTCAGTCCGGCATCCGTGATGGAGCAGGACTCCTGGGCTTCTGTTGTCTCCCGCCCGAGAGGCACAGTGTTGCCTGTGTCTTCCAGTAGCTCAATGCCCCGGAACAACAAACAGCAAAAATGGCAGCTCTGTCGCTATTTGCAGGGGCTGGCAGAGTTGATCCGGGTATTTTTTGTGTTCATCTTGAGCCTTTTCTTTACACAGGTGCATGCATGCCTTCTGCTCCACCTTGAGATTGAATATTGCATTAGCTGGACTCTTTTACAATAATCCCTTGCTTGGTTTTATTGTATAAATAACACTTTTATATCTACATGTGCTTTTAATTTTAATCTTGGTGAAGACACAGAGATTAAAAAGATTACCTGCTTTCCTGCCCCGTGGTTTCTCTTGAAGGAGCTATGTCTTTTCCACAAGCTCTGGAACTGTTTGGGGAATTTAATCACCCAGTCAACCCACAGTTTCAGCAGTTTTTT
>NW_008337842.1:1210262-1240378 GCF_000622305.1 Nannospalax galili | reverse complement strand
TGTTTGTTTGAAGCAGGGTCTCCCTGTAGCCCCAGCTGTCCTGGAACTCACTATGTAGACCAGGCTGGCCTTGAACTCACAGAGATCCACCTGCCTCTGCCTCCCAAGTGCTGGGACTACAGGCATGCGCCACCACGCCCGGCTTGTTTCAGCAGTTTTTAACATCATAGAATTGTAGTATGAGGTATATCCTTCAGAGATCTTCTCTTCTCTTCTAATGTCCCGCTCACCACAGATGCTCACCCAGCCTCTGCTTTACAGAAACAGCCAGGCAAATAGCAGGTACCTTTCTTCATCGTCTTTCCTTTTAAATTGTTTTAGTTTACTTTTTATGTGTAAGAGTGCTTTGCCGGCATGTAAGTAAATGCACCCATGTGTGCAATGCCCACAGAGGTCAGAAGAGGACACTGCACTGGTTCCCTGGAGCTCAAGTTACAGGTATTTGTTAGACACTATTTGGGTATGGAAAACTGAACACAGGTCCTCTTCAAGAGCAGTCAGTGCTCTTCATCACTGAGCCATCTCTCTGGCACCCCTAGCCTGCCTTTCTCGAGCAATAGTGAGAGCTGCTGTGTCTCCAAGGCCACCTTTGAAATCAAGAGTAGCTAGACAGACATCTTGGAGACTTTCTTAGATAGTTCTATTGTTTCAATAAAATCACAGTTGCCAATGTCACTTAGAAACATTCTACAGGAAATATTGACTGATTATCACTAGCAGAGAGGAAATCAAATCTTTGATATTAAGAGAGATGAAATGGTTTTAAGTTTAGCTGCAGCACAAGATATTCTCTTCCAAGCTTTGTGATCTGATCAGTGACCTATTTGGCCGTGGATATTTTTTATATTCATCATATGGGCGGTGCTTTTGTCCATTTGTTTCCACATGGAGGACTTTCAAAAATAGTCTCATTTCTAATAACAAGCTGAAATGGTTTAAAGACTCATTCCTTTGACCTGTCAGCCTACAGAAAATATCAAATACTGACCCTCTGCTGCTATCAGTTTGATAGGTATCAAGGCCTGCCTTTGCTTCATGCACACATATATTTACAGCCCTTACTGACTTCTTTGTATTTTAAACCTTAGCATGCTACAGTTGATTTTTATATTTGTAATCCTTCAAATGGAAGTTTACAAAAGTATTAGTGTAGTGCTGGAGAGACAGCTCAACATTTAAGAGTGGCATATACTGCTATTGCAGAGGACCCAAGTTCTGTTCCCAGTACCCACGTTGGGCAACTCAAAACTGTCTTTAACTCCAGTTCTAAGGGATCTGATGACCCCTTCTTGCCTTCCCAGGCACCTGTACTCATATACCCCCCCACACAGACACATACACACAACACACACAATTTTTTGTCACAAAGTGTGGAAAGATTGACTAGAAAATTCTAAATTATTTGGGAAAAAATAAAAATTTCCATGAAATCAGGAATGGAATTGTGAAGTGCTTGTTTAAAAACACTTAAAGAGGCTCAGAGATCCTTGCTGGCAGTCTCTTAGTTTTTTTTACAGATACAAAGCTGAGACACTGGAGCTAGGAGGTTAGCTCAGCTGGTAACTGTACAAGTATAAAGACCTGAGTTTGATCCCAGCACACACATAAAAAGCCAGGCAAATCCCTGGAGCTCACTGGTTGGCCAGTTTGGCCCTAATCAGGGAATTCCAAATCCCAGTGGAAGAGTCTGTCTCAACAAACAAGGTGGACAGCTGTCCTGGGAAGCAATTCTCATAGTTGACCTCTGGTCTCCACAGGCATGGCTGTACAGTGTACACTTGCTCTCTCTCACATACATATGTGCTTGCACATACAGAGAGAGAGAGAGAGAGAGAGAGAGAGAGAGAGAGAGAGAAAATGGAAACATCTTCCAGCTAGGAAATTACTTGGTAATCAAAACCTTGTAGCCTCTTCATGAATTTAAGTGACAATTTACTACCAGAATTCAATGGTTAGAGCACAGACTGGATGCAGGGTACTGTCCTGAGTGTTACTTTGCAATATCGGCCAGAACAAAGACGTCATGGAGTTAGACTTGAGTGGTGTACCTGCATGTACAGCAAGCCAGCTTGTTAAAATTCTGTCCTCATATCTACAAGCCCCCTGAGCACAAGTTTTCATGAATTCCTGACACTCAGAGTTAGAATGGCCTTAGGGGTGTTCTAGTCTAGTCTCCTGCTCGGTGGAAGCCTTTTCTTGGAAACCTGTCTTTGAGCTCCTTGCTCTCAATGGGTGCGAGCAGGACTATGTTTCTGGGAGGGCTGACCAGCACAACACAGTGAAGCCCTGTGTTTCCACATGAGAATACCCCTGACGTGCAGTCTGATCCTTTGTTGATGATGGCAGGACATTGCCTGGCATACATACAGCTGTGTCAACTGCAAGGCCTGGGCTTTGATCACACTAACTGTTAGAGCCAAGCCTCCCACACCCTGTATTTGTAGATTGGATTTTTTGATTCTGATTGTAGGACCTTTTTGCATTTATCTTCTTTATATTTCATTATGGTTAAAATTGACACATATTGCAGCTTATCTTGAGTTGTGAGTCTGGATTCTTTTCCCTAAACAGTTTTGATTGATTGCTTCATTTGGAAACCACTTTTGAGTATTTTGTTACATAGATCTGTGCTTACTAGTTCATAAATTGGCTTATGTATCACAAGTCACGGTGCATACTTATGACACTTCCATATCCCGAATGATCCTGATGCTTTAATTTTTCTTATCATTGTTCCTTCTGTCTCACCGAGCTAGCACAACACTTGTACAGAGAGTAACTACTCTGCCACTATCTTGTTGCTGATATGTGCTTTACTTATTACAATCATCTTAAATCCACTATTCCTTTGTGAAAAGCTTTCTTTAAGCCAGCTGTTCATTTTGGAAAGATTGGTTTGGTTAAAACTAGGAAATATAATCCATAAATCTACTTAACAGGGCTCAACTAAATGGCAGTGTGTGTAATGGAGAGGGAGAGAATAAATAGAAGAAGGAAGAGCCTTGTGTCTTCAGTAGTCGGGGATACCCTTCAATGCCTTATAGTATGTCAAGCTCTCCATCACAGACCAGGTGACCCTATCAGAGACAGTGAGTTTAAAGTATCAGTGAACTTCCACTTCCTTCTTAACATCTAAAAACAAACTGAAATAACTCTGATATTGTTTTCTCATTCTCTGAGGAACCATTTTCTCTTAAGAATGTGTTCATCCTTCTTTAGAGATAATTTAAGAATTGTCTCTTGTTTTCAATTCCCATCCCTGTCTTGGTAACACACCAATAGTTGTTTATCTTGGTCAAGTACAGTATAAAAATAGTAGTTGAAAGGATTGAGATGATTTCTTAGACTCGGTATGGTGACCCAAGCCTGTAATCAACAACACTGGGGTGAATGACACAAGAAGATCATAACTTCTAGTCTAGCCTAAGCCACATAGTGAGCCCCAGTCTCAAATGATAATAGTAATAACAACAATAATAAAACAAGCAAAAATGATGAATTCTTGGGAGGTTAGATGAGACACTCTAGATTGATATTGATTCATTCATTGATGCTCTTGAGATAGTTTTTAAACTATCTCTGAATAAACTTAACTGTCTTGACAGTCTGCCCCTGATTTTTCTATAACACATGCATTGAATATATTGATTCTAGATGCCCATGTGGTGATAATGATCGCCCCTTCCTGAGTCCCCATCAATGACAGGCTTAGTGCTGTGCTCCTTAAAAATGTCATTTTAATTGGTTCTCATTGGAAATCTATGAAATGGACTTTTTATTCCTAGATTACAAATTAGGAAACTAAGATAGAAGGGCCAAGTTGGGGGCAACCGTAAGCAAGAAGTAAGAAGACTTTTCAGCATTATCAGATGTCATTACAAGAATACGTTTGGGTGTATATTCCATATAAATCCCTAGAGTAACCAAGATGGACTCAGAAGTTGCAAACAAATGTTTGTTTGTTTGTTTGTTTGTTTGTTTGTTGATGTTGCCAGGATCAATTCAGGGTCTTATATATGTGCTATGTGAATGCTCTGTCAGTTAATTGAGCCAAGGTCTTACTTTGTAGACCATACTTACCTCAGACTTGTTATGTATCCCAAGCTGGCCTCAGGCTCACAGTGCTCTTGCCTCTACCTTCCAAATACTGGGATTACACATGTGTCTGGCACAGCACTGCCCTATCTGCATATGTAACCCTTTACTCCTTTTAGAAAAGTGAAATAGGGGCTGGAGAGATGGCTCAGTGGTTAAGAACACTGGTTGTTCTTGCAGAAGACCCAGGTTTGAATCCCAGCACCCACATGGTGGCTAACAACCATCTGTAACTCCAGTTCCAGGGGATCTGACAGCCTCTTCTGACCTCTGCGGGCATTGCACAACACAGGTGCACTTGCCTACATGCAGGCAATACACACATACACATAAAAATAATAAATAAAATATTTTAAAAAGAAGAAAAGTGAAGTATTTGAGCCTCCACATATGGTGCCTCCCTTTTCTCCATGTGACACTGCCTCAGGGAAGAGGCCAGGGTGTCCATAGCTGCATGTGCCTTTAGCTAGCCAGGTAGAGGCTACAGCCTTCTTGAAACAGAAACAGGTATAAAGTAGATGGGTGTCATACTATCATACCTTTGCCATCTTAAACTTCACTCCTCTTTCAAGTGTTCAGCTTTGCTGTTTGAAGACTCATTGTAGGCAATAGCTATTTTCTTTATTATCTGGCATTGTCTTGCCACCTGCTCCAAACAGTATGCTTCTTATAAGGGGAGGGGTGGAGCACTATGCAATTTTGAGTTATTTTTCGAAGTTATATTTTACTTATTTCCACTTTTTCATGTGAATTTTCCAAAAAATTCACATTCAAGTTACTGTTTTGCTATATTTCCTTCTTATTTGTAGTTCTTCTGAACTATTTAAAGAGCTAAAGAATTATGACATTTGGGGGCTGGAGAGATGGCTCAGCAGTTAAGGGCACTGACTGCTCTTGCAGAGGACCTGGGTTCAATTCCCAGCACCCACATGGTGGCTACGAACCGTCCTTAACTCCAGTTCCAGGGGAATCTGAAGCTGTCTTCTGACCTCTGTGGCATTGCACGACATGGGTGCACTCACATACATGCAGACAACACACTTGTATACATAAAATAAAAATAAAAAAATAAAAAAAGAATTATGACACTTAACTCCCAAATATTTAATCATCACATCTACACAGGGTATAGTGAGGTAGTTCAGCAGGTAGAGGAATTTGCTAAACAAGCCTGATTACCTGAGTTTGATCCCCTGAAATCCATGTAAAGATGGAAAGAGAACTGCCTTTTGTCCTCCACACAATAATGATAAATTTTTTATAAGATTGTTTTTCCCTAAAATAAAGTCATACTCTTACATAACTGCAGTGTCATGTTCACACATAAGAAAATTACCATAATTCCCTAGTACCATAATAATATTCAGGGCAAATATCTCTCCAAAATGTATTATACATTTTTCCCAAACTAGGAATTTAGTAAGTCTTACACATTGTTTGGAGCTTTTATATCTCAGTTTTAGGTTTGGATATTTTTGTTGTGAAAAAGGTAAAAATTACAAGAACTGGATGGTGTTTTTAAAATTTAATATTCATTTTATATAAATGATGACTTTTCAGATTAAATAGACTATTGATCTAGATTGTTCCAGTGGCTTTTTACTAGGTAGTAAATGGTGCCGGATATGCTCAAGTTGTAAAATATAGAAATCTCTAAAGTATGCCCATGAACCACATCTTAGCAGAGGCCATCCGTCATCTGCAAATGTACATGGGACACAGTACTCTGGTGCCGTATGTGTGAAACCCTCTTAGTAGGTGTGAAACCCTCCTACAAGCATATAGTGCATCAAGGGTTTGGGCTTGACACTGATAATAGATTATAATAGATTGAAATTAAAAATGATTTAAGTGACAGGAAAATGCTGCCAGCTAAGTAAATGATTAGTTAATCATCCCCTGGCTAAAGCTGGCAAGTTCAGTTGCAAGGCTGAAGTTGAATGCCATCGATAGATCTTAGTTCTAATAGAAGCTGTGTTAATCAAGAGACACATCAGAAACTGTCCAGAAAAAAGGGGCTATCTCTTGTTATGTCTGGTTTGCACCAATGTATTATGTGAATTAGTTGAAGTAATATCTAAAAAAAACATAGACTCAGGAATATTCTGTCACAGAAAACCAAAAAGTAGAAACCCATGGTTTCTTGGAAATCATCAAAATTTAAAAGGCAAGAGATAGCACATATTTTCAGTTTTGTTTTATTCTAATTAAGACAAATGGGATCAAAATGACTTTCAAGGGTAAACTTAACATAGGAAAACTGGTCATGAGTGTGTTGACCATTGCGTAGCTGCAGCTGATCCCCAGGATGTCTTTGGGTCAATCATTAGTCCCCCAGTCATCTGGATCTTCAGTTTCCCATCTACAAATGTAAATGACTTGGTCAGAGAAGCAATGAAATGCCTTCCAGCTCTTCAAATGTAATATTCTACCAGCTAAGAATCTATGACGTCCTTTCTCCTTGTGACATTACATCTAGCCTTTATGTGTTGACCCTGTGTGAGTCCTGTTCCACTAACAGGCCCCCTATATATTTCTGGGCCCACCAAAAAATTACCATGCATCTAATTTATAGGAAGAACATATGATTTTATTCTTCTTCTTAAAGATTAGTAGTCTTCCCCTGACATTTGATTAATCTGAATGTTTTATTAGTCAAAATAGCCCAGTCTATGACCATGTCAAATAAAAGAAATCTTACTGTAATTAGAAAAAGATTTACCGGGGATGGAGAGATGGCTCAGCAGTTAAGAACACTGGTTGTTCTTGAAGAAGGCCCAGGTTCAAATCCCAGCACCCACATGGCAACTAATAACTGTCTGTAACTCCAGTCCCAGGGGATCCAACAGCCTCTTCTGTCCTCTGTGGGCATTGCACGACATAGGTGCACTTATCTACATGCAGGCAATACAGGTATACACATAAAATAAAAATAAGCTGGGCATGGTGGTGCACACGTGTAATCCCAGTACTTGGGAGGCAGAGGCAGGCAGATCTCTGTAAGTTCGAGGCCAGCCTGGTCTACAAAAGTTCCAGGCCAGCTGGGGCTACAGGAAGAAATATTTTTAAAAGAAAAAGATTTACCTATTTTAAAAAATGGAATAAGCACTCACACATTACAGTTTCTGCTTAAAAGTCTTCAATTCATGGTAATTCGGCAACCTAAGGTAGAAAGAGCTGACCCCACTCGTTACACAAGGCAATATTGCCTTGAATTTTAGTTATAAAGATCGCTGCATTTGTGTTGTCCACATCATTGGAATATATCCTGTGTAGTCCTTAACAAACTTCTTAGACTCTTAAAACTGTGTTTCTCCCTTATAAAATGGGAATACCTATTGCATGGGGTAACAAGGATAGAAACAAATCACCAGTCTCATATGTAAAGTGTCCAAAGCACAGCATGTGCTGACAAGTGTTAATGATCATAGACTCTGCAGCATCCCTGAGTCCTTGACAATTTTCTTTGGAGTCTAGGGTCCTCCAGCCAATCTGCATGATCAGGAATGCATTATGTTATGTCAGTCATCTTAATTGGTTCATAACATTGGATTGACCTTGCAGGGATTCACTGTCTAACTCATAAACTAAGAAAGATAGACGCCTCCTCCTCTTAGTTTAATCTCAAGAATATGAATACTCTAATTCAAACCACAGGACTCTTCTGTCTAGCACAGTGACACCATTCATTAGCTCTTCCAATTTTACTAGCCCCAGGAATAAATAGCAGCTGCCTTATCTGCAAATGTAAACACACAATAATATGAACAAAGAATCCACAAAACAGACCTTTGTTACGAAATGTCATGACTATTCTTTGTATATGAACCTGGAATGGATTCAATCATATTGCCATAAATATAAAAACTACAAAAGGCAAAAGTTGATAAAATTCAGGACTCGTGTAATAGCCAAACAGCTATTTATTTCTGTAACAATTGCAAGAAAAATCATAACCTTCAATCCAATTTTTTGTTGTAAAAACTTGAAAATATCCTAACTGTAATGCAGTTAATAAAGACAACATCAATATTGATAATAGTGAAGAATGTGAACATTAAAACTGCATTTTGTTGGGTGCCTCCTACTCTTTGTGTGTGTGTGTATGTGTGTGTGTGTGTGTGTGTGTGTGTATCTGTGTGTGTATCTGTGTGTGTTTTTGCATGCAGGTATTTTTGCATGCAGGTACAGGTGTGCGTGCATGTGTGTGAATGTGCATGTAGAGGCCAGAGGACACTTGGGTGGTTTTCCATGTCCACATTTCTTTTTTTTTTTTTTTTTTTTTTTTGGTGTTTTTGAGACAGGGTCTCCCTGTAGCCCCAGCTGTCCTGGAACTCACTATGTAGACCAGGCTGTCCTTGAACTCACAGAGATCCACCTGCCTCTTCCTCCCGTGTGCTGGGATTAAAGGCATGCACCACCACGCCTGGCCACATTTCTTTTTTAAGACAGAATTTCACTGACCTGGAACATACCAAATAGATCAGGCCTGGCTTGCCAGCAAGGCCCAAGGATCCACCCGTCTCCTCCTCCCTAGGTTTGGGATTACACCTCCCTAGGTCTGGGATTACAAGCATACACAACCATGCCATGTGTAGCTCTATTACACATGTTTTGGGGATCAAACTCAGGGCCTCGTGCTTGCAAAGCAAGCACTTTACTGACTGAGCCATCTCCCCAGGCCCCTCATGCTCTTTTTAATAATCTATAAGATCATTGCCTCATTCATTGTTATACAACAGGGAAAATGTTTATTTTCAATATTTTCTAGGTCTGTGTAAAGAAGCTTTCCTATGTGCACTTCATGCATAAGTTAGTTGAAGTAGAAATAACATTATGCTGGTGTGCTTTGGAGCATAGTATCCCAGATCACCCTCCCCTCCCCCACACTTAGAAACAGAGCTTGAAGTGTAAGAGTCTGATGATTCAAGTACATCTGAATGCAAACTGCGAGGCCTGTGACTTTCCAGAGGTGACTTCACCTGGCACAAGATTCTGGATTCATCCAGACAGACAGATTTATCCACATAGAAAGTCCAGTGATGCTCCATTTTGGGTTGGTATTCATCAAAATTGCTCATAATCTGGCTTAATGGTGTCATAAAGGCCCTGGTTACTCTGCCCCAGGTGAATGGAAATATTTGCCATGAAAAAAAAAATGGTTATTAGTTTTATAGCCCTGCCTACTTCCATTCCTCTATCAAGAATATGAGAAGAGATATTAAATCTCAATTTTTAATAAAATTATTGACATCATTGGGGAGCTTTATAACACCTGACATTTGCTTTCAGTGTTGGGGAAAGAGGGAGAAAGTAAATTGATTTGGTATTTATTTGGAGAATGACAAGTTACTTTAAACATAAAATACGAGTGCTGCTTTGGAATGCGATGAACAGAATGGGTTGTTGGTTTTGAAAATGAACATAAATTTAAGAATCAAATGGGTAGTGTAGTAATGATAATAACATCATTTGATTGCTAAATGAACCCGTTTTATTAGATTCATCATTGGATTCTTATTGCCACCTAGGCAGCCTTCAGAACTCATATAAAGTGATGTTTGGACCTGCAGAATAGCTGCTGATTGAACACACATCTCATTGAATGAAAGTTAACTTCTCTAGGGTATGCTTTCCATAGATCCTCATTTTTGTCATAGATAAGAAATATATTTTTAAAAAGTCATTTTTGAACATGGACTTTCTTGCAGGAAATAGATGTCCATTTTGCAGTGGAATTTCCTTCTAGTTGTTAACAGTATGGGAATCCTGGCGACGGAGCACAGGGGACTTGCTGGCCATATTGGTGGGGCACAGACAGGTCTAAATTGGAGGAAGTCCAGCTAGATCTTGGTGGAATTGAGAAAAGCTAAGATCTTTGTCACTACCTTACTACCTTGACAGGTCAAGGTACTGCCTTGACTGGGTCCCAAAGGCTGAATTATACCCCAGATAATCAATTCAGAAATACCCTTGTTTTTTTGTTATTGCTATTTTATACAGGCCCTCATATAGCTCAAACTGACCTCGGACTCATTATGTAGCTAAGGATGACCTTGAACTCCTGGGCTCTCTGCCTTAATCTCTGAAGTGCTAAGACTATAGGTCTGAAGCATCACACCTGGCCCAGAAGGGGTTTTACTGTACAGTAAACATGTTGAAATTTTGCTTATTGGGCTGGGGAGATAGCTCAGTTGGTAATGTGTTTTGCAAGCAGGAAGACCTGAGTTCGTTCCCCAGGACCCATATTAAAAAATCCAAACAGCTGGGTGTGGTGGCATGTGCCTTTAATCCCAGCACTCTGAAGGCAGAGGCAGGGAGATCTCTGTGAAATTGAGGACAGCCTAGTCTATATTGTGAGTTCCAGAGTCGCTGGGAACCCTGTCTTTAAAAATAAACAAACAAACAAAAAAACACCAAGTACAATGGCATGTGCTTTTCATCCCAGCACTGGGGAGGCAGAGACAGGCAAATCTCTGGGGCTCACTGCCAGCCAGTGTAGCCTATTTGGCAAACTCCAAGGTAATCACATACAATCACACACAAAAACGTATGCATTACTGGCCTGCACATGCATGTGCACAGAGGTGCATGCACACCAGCACACACATGTGCACCAATATATACATGAGCTTACACATACACACACAAAGAAAATTGCTTATTAAAATGTCAAACTGTCACATTTGGTCACTGGATGCTAAAACGAACCATTCAGGAACTTCGAGGGATTTGAATTCATGAGATCCAGTTTCCAAAGAACTGAATGAATCAGCCAGTCCCTTGGTTGAGCCATTTAGGTTGCTGCCAGACTATCTGGGGGTGGGAGAGATGCAGGTTTCTGCAGTGCCTACATGCTTGTCCAGGCAAAGACCTACATAACTCAGTGCAGAGGCCACCTGCCACCTACCTTGTACCTACCATTCCTACACCATGAAAAAGAGCTCCTTTTCCCCACCTTGCTAATGACAATGCCAGTTTATTTACACCACCCAGCAATGTTCCTCATGCAGATAGATGTTAAACTGTGCAATAGATTTTTAAATGAAATTTTAATTACTTTCTGCTATTCTGAGCTCATTGCAATCAGCAGTCATCTTGCTTGAAGATAAAACAAACAAACAAACAAAAAAAACCAGGAGCTCACAGGAAGAGCAGAGGCCTTTAATGGAGTAGGGGACAGAAACCCATTGTCAGAAGCAGCTGCTGGACACCTTCCCAAAGCATAGGCTCAACTGCCAGAGGGTTCAGAGGCTTTTGAGTTTTCCACTGATGGTTCCTCTTCCCTAATGAGGTCACCTCTCAGCCCAGTAGGTGGAACAACTTTGCCAATGGGAGCCTTAAAAATGCATGTTGCAATTACTGTCTTTGTTTCCAGATATCTCCCATAGTTTCCAAACAGCCCAAGCCCAAGAGCTAGAAAGGCAGGGGGAAGGTTTGCTCTCCTGAAAATATGGAACAGAGCCTGATAAGGAAATGCATCCTTTACTGACTATCACCTAAATTTCAGACATTGTTTGGTGCTGTCTTTTATAAAAGACAGCTACGGGGCAGCTCTGTTCCCGTAGGAATGACACTGGCCAGCAACTCGCATAAGGACAGCTTATGACAGCAGTTAAAGCTCTGTCACTAACAATTTCATATAGTCAGAGTAAGTCACTTATCTACATTATAGCTCCCCAAAATTCAGAAGGTTTAAATGACCCGTCTGTGGCATGGACTCTGGGTACCCTATTCTATAAGATGAGAATAACACCACTATGTCTGTGCCAGCTGTAAGAAATTTACTAAGTTATGTGTGTGAAAATGCTTTGGAAACACATGCATTCTCTACTAATAGAATGTACCATAGCGTCATGGGGAGCTGGAAGCCAATAATGTCTTCCCCACCCCTCCTTTCCCTTCTCATGGAATCTGAAAGGGGAAGCCTGCATTAGTGAATACAGAGTCCTGGCCCTTAGGGCTAGGGTCAGGTGGGCTCTTAGAGCTAGAACCAGGTCAGTTTGGGATATAGGGATGGCTCTCCACAGCCACTGTAATTTCTGCTCTTGGGGGACTAGATTAGGATGCTCGAGTTGCCATGACAACAGGCATCTCCTCAGCTTCCAGTTCCCCATATCAGTTGCCACAGCCAGCACTGATCTGGCTATTTTTTGTTTATTGAGCTTTTCTTTCTTCCTCTAATTTACCAGAGCAGACTCTTACTTGGATTTTTCTACATCTTAATTCCTAAATATTTCTTGGATCTGGTTGCAAGCCAGTAATTCCCCTTTCCCTAGATATTTCCTCTTACAGCGACAGGATGAAGGGTGGAATACAGCAAAATGTGACTTGAATCCACCCTGAAGTTGAGGAAGCAGGCATTCTTCCAAGGGTGGGCTTTGCTGGAGTTTGGTCAGGACGTGGAGGCTGATCCAAAGCTCCGGTGTATCTCCTTATCTTCAGTTTATGGAGGCACATTCACCTCTGTGCACGAAATTATCAGGCATGAGCCAGGGCACATTCAGACGTGCTCGATCCTCACAATGGCATTGAAAAGAGCATTACTGTCCCCTTTGTTCTACAGGCAGACTTGTCAGAGTCTCAGAAAACCTGCTTTGCCTCAGGCAAGGGCTTTTCCACTCCACTCACAAGCATGGGATCCTCATTTTTCTCAGAAGGATAAATAGAAGCCGGGGGTGACCATCTCACCTCCCAGCCTTGCATTATTGGCTAAGATCTTCCACATCCTACCTCCTCTCCGATAGGACCGGATTTAGTTAAATAAGCAGTGCTTTCTGGCTTCAAGCAAACCAACAGGTCAGGGACTTCTGAAGGGAATGATTACGCATACGCTCCTCTGCCCAAGAATCCTTAAAGTTATTTTCTAGAGCATGGACTACTGTAGACAGGAACACTGCCCCTGATGGATGCTGGGGAGGTCTGTCTGACCTGAGGCTGTTCTCTAAGATGAGCACATCCCCATAGTAGTTTGACTAGGTGTATGCCTTTCTGATTTTTCTTTGCTTTTATTACTGGGAATCAAATCCCACAACTAATGCTTGCTAGGCAAGTCAATATCCCCAGCCCCGCTTCTCTGCCTTGATGGGGCAGATGGTATGCTGTTGAACAGTCATGGTACAATGAAAGATGGGCTTTAAAAGGATGAATCTGACAACATGCAAGGAGATTAGACTCAGAGAAGCTGTCTAAAAAACTGGTATCATAAATCAGCTGAGGAAGGATAATGTCTGGTTGAGGACAAGACCAGCGGGAAGAGAAGAAAATGGATAAAGGGAGAGGTCAGATGATGGAGCGACCAGATGGGCTGGTAATGAGCTGGGAAGCGAGGTCTCAGACCTGCAGTGTTTTGGAACTAGGTGACAGTACTACAAGAATCCTAAAATTGCCACAGTCTGTCTCCTTGTCCTTTTAGAAACCAAAGGGCCTCACTTCAAGTATTACAGACCAGGATAAACTTTTCTTTTATATTCACTCATTGGTGTTTAATTATTTGCATTGTTCCATATTGCTTCCTCTTACTTTCCATTGCATATGGATCAGCTAAACTTGGTTTCGTAGCCAGAGAACAAACTGAATTACTATTTATAATGCAGTTTCTATGGAAAATGCAAATGGAGTTTGGAATAGAGACTTGTGGACTTTGATTTCATTTTTTTAAAAGAGATATTCCCATAGTAGGTGTGTCATTGACTCTCAGAAGAAAGGTAAAGTTGGGAGGCACATATTTGATAGGCATTTGCCTAGAAGTCAGAATTTCAGAGGATAGGCCTAATTGAAAAATGGGTGGTAGGAAGTATGGAGGCAAAAATGTATGCAATTTTTAAAGCTATTTTAGTACTAAAAGGAAAGATAAAATTTTCATTTAAAACAAAAAAATCAATTTTGCCATGGTAAAAATTAATTGCAATCATAGATAAATCACTGTTTTTAGAAAGAGCTGATTTCAGTAAATATCTCTGAGTTACAGAGGATGTGAGTTAAGATACCAAGCAATGTAAAGATATTTTGGGGGGGGGAATGTGGGTTGAGTTGCATATTGTAGTTTGAGTAGGTTTAAAAAACTCAATACACTTGACTGTGACAAAGAAAGAGTTGCACATATGACCTTGTCTGCATGGAAATCGGATGTGTCACTCGGGAGTTGGTGTGCATGCCTCCCCGAGGGGCTCCCGTGTGGAGACTATCATTTGTGATCCAAGTTGCTATATGTGATTCAGTTCACAGGTCTTTGTTAAGCTTCTCTAGTGTGTCAGCACCAATAAAAGACATTGGAAGAGCAAGAAGACTGTAGCCCTTTCCTTGCCATTAAGAACATGTAACCCAGTGGGGGAAGCAAGAAAGACACACACAAGCCACCCAGACTACTTAAAAAGTAGAGTGTAGCCTATTCCCAAATTTTCAGGCAGTTTTTGCAACAAGGATGGTGGGAAGATTCTGCAGGAAGTGGGATTCAGGAAGGGTTTGAGTGGATTCAGGACAGAATTTTGTCCCACGAGGAAGGAAAGATGCTGGGTATTTGTATCACACATGATAAGAGAGCAAATCTTGACAGTTGAAGGGTCAGTCAGGTTTCAAAGGCCTTGAAAACCTGCTTACTTGATCTAGTAAGTGATAGCAGCCAGGATATACCCACAAGACCCTGTGGTGTTGAGCATGAAGCCATAGCCATTGGAACAGAGCCAGCTCTCAGTGCTGGTGTTCCTTTCTGGGACATCAACGGCCAAGTTGATCTTCAGATTCTAGTCTGCCTCTGCCTCTTAAATCAAGTCTCAAATCTTAAATGGACAAGGGGAATGGCCTTAACCTGAAAATGTCAACTACAATTCAATTGAAAGGACTAAAAGTCCAGACAGAAAAACTCTTACCAAACAGAGACGGAAGCTGAGGAACCCTTGTCAATTTGCAAAAGCACCAGCTCAGTGAGCCAGCATACATGGGAGCTCACGAGAGAGGAAAATACAGCCAAGTCGAATTGACCATCTTCCATGATCCCGAAATAATTCCTGGTAAGTGAAAAAATGCTTACTGCTGGGGAGGCTGGAAGTGACTAGCCAGTTGAACACGGTTAGGAGATATTCCCCTGCCACACAAAATCAATGAATCTTTTATTTTAAGGCTGGTGGCATTGTGTAGAAAAAGTTATAGAATTGCTTGATCGGTGTATGTTTTCTAAGAACTCACACTCTGCATATTTGAATAAAACTAAGCAGTGGCAAAAGCAGATCTTCATCTGTCTCATCCTGATCTTCTTCTATCGTTAGTATTCACAAAAGGTTTTCATAGGCGGAATGGGCTACTAGATGACCCAGGCCCTGAACAGTCACTCTCTACTATGGTCCATTCAGTTTGGTCACTGTTGTCAGCAAGTGGTCTGTCCTCTTGCCCCAGGTGCAATGAGTTCATATTGAGGCCCCATTGACCTCCTGCTCTTCAGCCTTTCTGGGCTTATCAGATAGATTGGGAGGGATAGAAATGAATATGAGGATCAGTCTACACCAGAAGGAACCTCACAAGACTACAGGCTTAAGGTCTGGGAGGTGCAGGGGATAGAGAAAATGCAGGAAATATTTGATTGCCTGTAAACACTTGGAGCAGGTTTCAAAGAAAGCTAAAAGTAATTGAGAGATGCCCACAACTGAAGCTTTCAGTGAGCTGTAGGAAGGCATCTCTTTAGTGAGTTCTAGTTCTAGCCAGAGGCTGGCTTCAGGGATCCTCCTCTATCGCTCTCCTTAGTTTTTTTAAACAGTCTCTCATTGAACCTGGGTCTTGTTATTTTGGCTAAATTCCCTGACCAGTGAACTCAAGAAAATGAATGTTCCCTTCTAAATCTTTACAGTCGGAGTTCAGGCCTTACTCCTTTGACATGCCACATGGGACAGCCCCAGCCAGGGTCTGCCTTTGACACAACACCCAAATGAAAGAGCTGCAGAAGGCTTGCTGCAGGCAGGGTGCTTTTCCACCAAACTACACTTGTGCCTCTCTGCTAAGAGCATGACAGCTCCCATTATTTTTATAGCAAATGGAAACGGCAACTGTCACACATGGCCTGGCATCTTCTCATCTCTAAGCCAACATATGAAAGAAGTCAGGGTAATGTGTTCTAAAAATATGAGTGTGATGCGGAAAAATGCATATTTCCAACATGTTCTCCTTTCAGAGCATTTTGCTTCGGCAAGCAGGCACTGCCTCCACACGCGTTTGCACTGTGTGTACCAAGCCTATCTGCAGCCAGGTTGATTTGGCTGTTGTTCGTGTTCTTTATGAAAGTGGCCCCAATATAACAATATGGATCATTTTAAATGTTATTATTCATCCAGTCAACAAAATCATTGGGGTTGGGGAGCTGGCTCGGTAGGTAAAGCACTTGGTGTGCAACCATGAGGACCCGAGGTCAGATCCCCAGCACCCACATAAAAGCTGTGCAAGGCAGCAGATGCCTGGCCTGTAACCTCAGCTCTGGGGAGATGGAGAAAGGTGGATCCTGGGGCTCACTGGTCAGCTAGTCTACTCGAAATAGCAAACTCTGGGTTCAGTGAGAAACCCTCTCTCAAAAAATAAGGTGAACAGCAACAGAGTAGGAGACATGAAGTCAACATGCATGCACAGGTGAGTGTACCCCCCCATTCACATACCTGTACACATATGAATGAATACACCACACACATACACACAATAATAACAATAATAAAGTAACTATACCAGTGCTGTTCACTATTCTAGGTGCTACACACACACACACACACACACACATGCACACACACACAATTCACCTTTAGTCCCTCTTCAAAAGAATTTATAGTATTGTATATAAATAGACAAACAAAACAGCAGGAAAACAGTCAAGGTAATAAATAAGTACATCGTGTGACTTATTCCACAGAGAAACCGTAATGCACTGTAGGAGCTTAAAAGAAGAGTGTTAAGAGAGCATGCATATAGGGAGTGTCCGGAGTGAAGATAGAGGACAGAATCAGAATGAAGCCCATGGACATTTTTGTATCCTATATTAGGAACTTTGACTCAAATATCTCATTAGCTGAATGTGAATAGAGGAAGTGACATCATGATGTCTGTGCAGTATACAAAGGACTCTGATATCAACAAGAATGACTTGTAGAGAGTTGAGACAGAGGAAACAAATTGGTCCCATTTAATAGCCAGTGGTCCAGATGAGAGATGAGCTCTGCATAGGTCTGAGCTGTAGCAGTGTCACTGATGCAAAGCAAAGAGGTGGATAGAGATGCTGAGGAGAGTTGACAGATTGGAGTTAGTGGAGGTAGAAAAGAAAGGGGGGAAGCATAGATGTGTGGGTAAGTGATGAGATGGTGCCCCCTTTAAGAGGGTGAGTGAGAGAACAGGTTTGAATGCAAAAGATAATGAGTTTTGTTGAGGGTGGGCTTTCAGACGGATATGTAAAGAGGACATCTGTCTGTATGAGTCTGGGGATAAGAAGAAAGGCTTGGGGTGGACGAGTACATTTAGGAGCATGTCTTCTGTGTACAGGTGTCAATGACAACAACGGCAGGGAAAAGAACACAGGGAGGCGAGAAGACCCAGCATTGATGATCAGAGCTGGGTTTGAGGTCTGAGTCCACCCCTGTGTTAGGTACATGTGTGCTGGATAGCTTTAGTGTCAACTTGACACACCTGGGTTGAGGGAGCCTCGGTTGGGGAATTGCCTTTACTGGACTGGCCTGTGGCCATGTCTGAGGGGCATCTTCTTGATGAGTGATGTGGGAGGGCCCAGCCCACTGTGGGTGGTGCCACCCCTGGGCAGGTAGGCTTGTGTTGCAGAAGAAAGCAGGCTGAGCAGGGGCCAGGGGAGCAAGCCAGTAAGCAGCATTCCTCCATGGCCTGTGCTCCAGCTCCTGCCTCCAGGTTCCTGCCCTGAGTTCCTACCTTGGGCTCCCTGATGAACTGTGACCTGGGAGATGTAAGCTGAATAAACCCTTTCCTCCCCAAGTTGGTAGTGGTCAGAGTGTTTTGTCACAGCAATGAAGAAACAAACTAGGACAACATGACATAGGGAAAGTTGTATAATCAGACTGAGCTTCCTGTTTCTCATTTAGCAAACAGAGGTGAGAAGATCTACCTTAGGATATGATGTGAATTTTCATTCAATCGTTAATTAAGCAAATACCAAGATGTGCTTGTGTCTGGAAATGGAAAGTAGATATAGTTCATGCTGAGTTATCTTTTAGCCTTGTGTTGGAGGAAAGAGGTGTTAAACGTGCAAGAGCACAGACACTATTGGGGAAAATATAGAGAAGCAGCACATAAGATAGTGAATTTAAAGGTCTTGGCACAGTTGCATGGTCATGAATAGGCCTCAAAGAGTTGCAGCAGGAAAAGTGACACTTGTTCTCACTTTCTATAGAATTGTTCAGACAAACTCTGATTTGCAGTGGCTCCAGGAGAAAGTGAGAAGACAGAGATTGGCACTCATGATCAAAGATTATATTGCAAAGTCTGGCTGTTATGGGGAAATGATTTCACAGGCTACCTAGAGTAGACTTGTACTTGAAGAGAGTCTAGGGATTTCTAGATCAGAGACGTCAGCATGGTGGCATCTTGATGGATGGAGCAGGTAGGTGGAAAGGACATAATAAAGAGAGGAAGAGACCTCTGGGGAGACAGGCAGATGCAAAGAAAGAACTCTTTCCTGAGATAGCTTAAGAAGCATGTGAGGAGGATTAAGTGGGATAATGCACTCTGAAATATAGGATGCAGCCTATGGTGGGTACCTAAGAAATTGTATTGACAGTGGTGTCAACATGGATAGTTAATAGGACTCCACAGAGAGACATAGAACAAATGGGATATGTATGTCTATATAGGAAAGGGATTTAGTTACGATTTATTGAATCATGTGGTTATAGTCTTGATAACCGCCCCCAACAGGCTTTCTGAAACCTGGATATCCTGGGGTGACAGTTATGTGCCTCAATCCAAGCCTGAAAGCCTCAGAACCAAGAAAGGTGATGCTATAATTGTTATTCTTAAAAGCCTAAGTCAGGAGAGCTGCAGGTTCAAGTCCTGGCATCCAAAGGTTGAAGAGCTTGGAGTTCTAACACACACGGCAGCTGCAGGAGTCTATTCAAGCTCCCAAAAGAAGACAATTTTGCCTTCTGTATTTGTTCTTTCTGGGCCGTCTGCTGATTCCACCCATGATGAAGGCAGGTCTTCCCTACCTGGTCTGCTTGGACTCACATACTGTCTCCTCTGAAAAAACCTCACAGATACACCCCAAACCATGCTGTGACAGGTTTCTAGATATTCCTTAAGTTATTCAAGATGATGCTCAAAGTTAACTACCACAAATAAACACATATGTCTATACCTGTACATACACATACACATATATCTACCCCAAGGAGAACTAAGTCTTACTTGGGGTTAAAGAAGGGAAACTCAAGGTCATACCCAGTTGCCTATTTTCCTTTATCAAGAGGTGAGGCATCTGCTGGAACAAGGAAGATTTCTCAGGGTATGAAGATGAAAGCAATGGTTTAAATTGGCCATGAAGGAATGAGAGGAAAATGAAAACTGACCCAGAGGATGATTGTTGGATAAAGCTAAGGGCCTACTAGGATCCAGAGATCACATATTATAAATAGTTCAGGCTTTGAAGTTCCCTCCCATAAGTCCCATTTGCCTCTGGGCTGATTAATGCAACCTTGGGGTTGCCTGGATAACAAAAAAGCAGATGAGAGAGTGAAGGATGCCACCAGGACAGGAAATGAGGTGTCGGCTAGTCAGCGGATAAGGGGGACACTCGATGGCTCAGAAATTCACAGGGGCAAGTGGATGGGACACTGAGAGAGCAAGAACTAGAAGAATAGAAAGCAGTAAGTGGGAGAGTTGTGAATCAATTGCAGAGTATCTAGGTGGGTTTCTCAATGTAGAGAGGAAGTCATGTACGCAGGAAGTCAAGGAGCTTCGAGGCTGGGCCACAAAAATCATCCAAAGCCTCTTCCTCCCAAGGAAACTAGAGTCTTTGATTGCCCAGTTAAGTGTCCTTTGTACCATCCTCAAAACCCTTGACCTTTGCTATCATCTTCCTTTTGCTTACTCTTCTGGACATCTGGCAGGTGAACTATTGGTTCTCCTAAGACATTCTCCTAAGACACTGAGCTCTCCCCCCACTCATTGCTCTGGCAGAGGTGTGCAGGGAAGATTGGTGGAGGGAAAGAGGAAGCAAGAAGACTGGGCACAAAACCATCTCTGACGTTAAAATAAGCGAAATGTGGATCTGAAAGAGGGAAGTGGTACTGTGGGAAGGCGGATGGGAGACGTGGAAAATGAGAGTTTATGAAGGTCAGTGAATTTGACCCCTGTGAGAAACATGCTTTGGGGAGATGGAAACAGAAGGGCAAAAGGTGACTGAAAGGCTGAAGCCAGGGAAAACAGAGGGAAACATGAAGAGGAGAGAACACAAGAGGATGGAGGTGCAGGTGTGAGGAGGGAGGTAAGGGGCTCTGTGTGGACCGTGAGGTGCTTAAGGAGCCCACTGCCTTGCCCAGTGAGCTGGACACCATGGGGCAACATTGAAGGTATCACTCCAAGGACAGAGGTGAGCACTAGAAATGTATATTTGACGGTTAACTTGGCTAAGTTCTATTATGAGAATGACACTCCATAGGAAAGGAAGAATCAGGTGGCCAGAGAAAGGCTCTCTGTGAAATGATCAGGAGGAAGTAAGGACAGTGAGGGGAGAAGAGAAAGGACTATCTTGAGCTGAGGCAAGATGTTTTAGGAAGGAAGGCCAGAATGCTTATGGCTCACTGGAAACAGGAAAGAAAGAATGCAAGCAAGGAGCTGGTTGTTGGATGGAGCTGGAATCAGAAGAGAAGTACTTTGTATCTTTGGTTCTCTGAAATGTATATGAGGAGGAATATATATTTATTTGTTTTTTAAAGAGGAACGTTAAGGTGGAGAAATCTGGCAGTCTGGAGAACTTTAATATTCTTGGTGAAGGAGAATGTGTTCACTTTTGTGTGGAAGGTTTAGAGTGGGTGCTATGGAACAGGAAGGACCACTGGTAGGTTTGGAAAGAACTGGGATGGTCATATCTGTCGGTTTGCCCAGGACATTCATGATTTATACCTGTTTTCCTTATCATCTCAATTGTGCCTTTGCCACTCAATGGATTGGGGGCATGTGTTACAACGTCACCCTAGAGAGAAGCCTCAGAGACTCTCAGAACTGATGATTCCCAATGCAGAAACACACAAGCAAGACTGACAAACTTAAGGCATAATAGAGTCCTGGAGAGAAATATGTAGCCGCAAACGATCAAGCACCTGGAGTGCTTGAAATTTGATTAATTAAAACTCAATAGTGGAACAGATACCCACATCCAAAATAAAATTGATCCAAGCTTATTTTCACATCACACCAAATCAATGACAATTCTTGTTTAGATTTATTCTGTTTGAAGCTAACACATACTTCAGTCCTTTTTAGCTTTTGGCTTTTTTCCCCTGCTCTCTTACTTGCCACACATTGGCATCAGTTGTTTGGAGGCCTAATTTTTTAAATCACTGTACAGATCACCAGCTCTTAATATTTTGAGGGCTTGCATTCCTCAATACTACTAAAAATTACTGAAGGACCCCACTGATATTTTGTGTTGTATATCTAAATAGATACTTATAGAATAAACACTGGAAAGTCTAAATATTTCTAAACTTGCTTAAAAGTAGCAGTAACTTCATGATATGGTACCAATAATATATTTTGTGTTTTTTTAAACAAATCTCTTTATATTTTCCTTTAATAAAAAATGGCTGTCTTCTCTTGTATGTTTCTTCAGTCAATCCTTTGAGGTATACCAGCAGACCATTCTTACCTAAAGATATGAGGAAAATCCAGCCTCATGTAGATATGTAGTTTGTCTGTTTTCTATTGCCAGTAACACAATACCTCAGACTTGAGGGAGCTATTAAAAAAGGGATTTTATTTGAGTACATGGCCTTCCAGTTGACAGAATCCCATGGTGGCACAGGACGTAGCATGAAAAGAGACGGAGTATTGTCTGTGTGTTTGTGTATGTATGTGTGTTAGTGTGTGTGTTTGTGTGTGTGTGTATACATGTGTAGATGTGTGTCTTCTGGTCTCACTGTGGTGACCTTATCTAATGCTAGTTCATGACGTTTCTACTCTTTACTCCAAGGGGAATTAAGTTTCAGCACATTCTTTCCCCCATAGCACTTTAATAACATCCAAACTACAGCAGAGGGGAAAGACTATTTTAATAGGCTGTAAAGATCATCATGAGTTTTCTCTAACACCAGAATTTGACAAATGGCAGGTCCTTAAAAGCCACTTGTAATATGGAATCTGAAATCTCACTGCTTACGACAGCTTTTTGTACTTTGCTACATTAAAGTACATTGGCATGCACTTTGGATAGACCATTAACTCATGCATGTTTTTTAACATTATTTGTTGATATTTAGAAAACATTGGTTCACTGAATCATGCCAGAGTATTGACAGTAATGATATATAATATATAAATTTCTGAATTGCATGCATTATTGTTACAATTTCGGTGGTAAAGTCCTTAAGTGTTGGAAAGCTGTTAAGTGCACACTGGTGAAAACAGCCTTCCCCAAATGCCAATTTTTGTTTGAAAGACTGAATTTTTATCATCAGCCACAAATACCTTCCATTTATTTCCATAAAATAATAAGCTCACTCCATTCACTTTGGGAAAATATCTTCCCGATACCCAGGACTGAATAGCCTTACTTTGTCAGTAATTATTGCAAATGAAACAGTTGTGTGTGGGGGAACTTAGAGCGCAGCATCCCATCTTCACTGCACTTGGGCCCACAAACAATAGTATATTCACCTTTGATTTTATGTCACATGGATTATGAGGATGTTCTTGTGGTTGTTCACCTTTCCACTGTGTCCTCTTCTCTCCTTGTCCCTCACTTAGTCTCTTGAATAAGGCAAGCTATGAACATGCTACATCATCTTGGTTGGTTCAAAATTATCTTAACTTGTGGCTTACCTACCGAAATTATGGAGTCCTTGGAAGGCCCTATTTCACACTTTGTTTTTTTTTAAAGAAGATTTAATTTTTTAATTATGTATATTTGTGTATCTGTATGTGGGTCTGTGCACATGAGTTCAGGTACCCACAGAGGCCAGAAGAGGGTGTCAGAGCCACTTGAGCTGGAGTTAGAGTTGTGAGTTACCTGATGTGTGCTAGGTCCTCTACAAGAGCAATCCACACTCTTAATCGCTGAGCCTGCTCTCGATCCCATACTTTGTACTTCTTATTTCTTTCCAGTACCAATTATATTTTGCCTAAATGGACAGATACAGACACAATACGTAGCTGTAAAGCGAACACTAGAGGGCTGAAGTTAGCCAGAGCTTCTTCTATACTCTGAGTCATTTAAGGCACATCTTGACTAAGTTGAATTAACACAAGAAACTTCACCTAAAACAATAAACATATTAGTAACTTGTGATTATCTAAAATAGCAAGTTTATATTTGAGTGTATTTCTTTAATAATAAATTATTATGCGTTGTTTCTAACAATGGATATCTATAGAGATCAACAGCATCAATGGAAAAATAAAATTCAGCATCTCCTTGTGTAAAAGATGGGAATTTCTAGCTGGAACATTCATCCCTTTTTGGACTGATCTACTTAATCTTTCTGTATTATATATAGGTGCCTGTGGGAGCGCCATAAGATTAAGGTTCTAACATAATCAATAGTTTACATGTAATATGATTATTTTTTAAAGTTTATGTTAGTACAGTTTCTCAAATTTGATGGTCTGGAACATTATACTTTATAATTAGAAGTTACAGTCTGTGTTTCATACATTTAAACTTGGCATATTTCTTAAGTGTTTATACATTGTAATAGTTTACTTTTTTGTGTGTAGATATCCATGAGAAATTAAATGATACTTGATCATTGGTAAATACCCAGCTACGGAAACATGTACACACAAAATACATCTTCGTTTTTAATTTGGCTGTCTCCCTTAGTACCATTTCCCTGAGTAAGATGGTGAAAGTCATTAAATGCTACAAGGTAAAGAAAACTCTGTGATGTGCCATTTACAGTTAGTAATTTAACTTTAGTTTCAGACTTCTTCATATAGTAAACATTAATATTATACAGAAAATTATTTCTAATAAACGCATTTAAACTTGTTACATTCTCTCTCTCTCTCTCTCTCTGTGTGTGTGTGTGTGTGTGTGTGTGGTGTGTGTGTGTGTGTGTGTGTGTGTGTGTGTAGAGGTCAGAGGACAACTTCTTTAGGGAGTTGGATTTTTCCTTGTAGCATCCTGAGGATTGAACACAGGTTTTCAAGCTGAGACGTTCATTCCCTTAAATTGCATTTTAAAAGAGAAAATTCTCTTGTAGATTTTAGTAACCTAAATTTTCAATTATTGTTTAAATGTCCCCCAGCAATAATCAGCTCTGGTAGTTATTACTGTATATAACCGTCTCCTTCCCACTGTGCTTGAAATTTAAGCTTCACATATACGTATCCATACCATGAGCCCCATGCCTGGAGAGGCTGTAGCCAGCAAGAAGGATCCGGTTTTTCCTATAGGTTCTAAAGTCACACATGGAGGAGACTCTGCTGTGTTTCCTAAGGCAGCCTTTGGACACCAAGCTTATGAACACAATCTTTCATGACATTGGAGTTGGCAATGTCAATGCAGTCATGAGCTCAATGCAGTTATGAGCTAAATTTTGTTTCAGAGAATGTCCTCCTGTTTAGTTGTGTGCTTCATTCCAGGTTACCAACTGCCCCAGTTCCCATGGGACATTCTAACTGCAAGACACAGGGTCCAAGGCCCCCTTTTATACTTGGCACTGATACAAAACCCCAAATCTCACCCACTGGAAGTGAACTTGGAACTGTTCAGTTTTCAGGAATTATGAAAGAATCAGACACAACTGGTGTTTGTTGATCTTCAACAAAGAGAAACTCTAGAACATTTCTTTCTCCCAGCCAGTTTTGCTTTCTGCCCATAGGGGCCAATACAAAGCCTCAAACCCACTTGGCACTAGGCGCTGTTTTGTTGGCAGCTTCTGGTGTTTTCGTGGCAGCGGTTGCTCTAGGTGTTCATCATGAGCTCTTAAAATGATTGCTTTTGCAGTTGCAGATGGATGTACCAGCTCCAAACAAAGAGGGTCACCGAGGGTTCTGCTTATATAGTGTGGTTTCTGGAAAGAATTTGCTTCAGATTGTACAGTGAAGCATAACACACTGGACTCTGCTGACCCAGGGAATTTTTACAAGGTTAAATCAGCCATAAATTCTGCCTGGGCCTTGTCTCTTGCTCCTCTAAGGGATTTTTATTTCCTTTCCTTTTCTTTTCTTTTTTGCGCATTTGGATTAAACTCTATCTTCTTATCCTTTGAGAGATGTAACTCCCTCTTCCTGTGGATGGATGTGGATAAGCCCCTTCTCTGGAAAACATGAACATTCGAGTAGGCATGCTTTGCCTTCACAGTCATCTTGCAGAGAATTGAGTCAAGAGACAAAAGTTTTTATTTGCACTTGATCTTGGCCTATACAGTCTCTTTTAGAATTTATGCTACAAAAGAGGAATGAGAACAGGGAGTTAAAATAGCCTCCAAAGAGACAATTAGATAACTATTTTTCTTCTTTAGAAAATGAAAAGCAGATATTATCAGGGGTTTCTTCATTGATTTTAAGAAATCTTATTTCAAAGCTTTTATTTCTTGCTTCAGAAAGTTTCAGTCCTGCCGCTTATTCCGAGATGGCATTTTAAAGTTAGTGGATATCATACTTTAGAGTATAGTCCAAGTATCACCACAGACTACTGTCAAGTGTATATTTGCTGACTTACAGAAATATTTGGCCCCCTTATCCTGATTCTGTTATCATCTGTAGTTTATTCTTCAGACCAACTTGGTCTCATGGTTAGGTTACAGGTATTTTTAAAAAATTAGTTAATGCACGAATCATTGGTAAGCATTCATAAAATCTCTGGGCCTACTGAGTGTGGTGAGTGTGTTATGCTAGTAAAAGTCACCAAGTCTCTTGTGGAGCATGAGGATGTAGCAAATGATTCTTGTTTGTTTGGCTTCCCCACTTCCCTGTCCATCAGTCAGCAGATGCTGGAGATGTTAAGGTTTTGGTGGTTTTTTTATATAGCAGAACGGAGAAAGAAGAGAGAGGGGCGAGGCAGGCGTGGGGCTGGGCTGTGCTTCTGGGGTACCTCCATGCCAGGCAGCAGCTGTTCATATTTATCCACTCCCCCATGCTGATTTTTTTTCCCTGAAAACTTGGACAGCTTCCTACAAACAATGTGAAACCTTGTGTGCAGGCCAGGTGAACTGCCATTTGAGATATTTTCAGAATGTGAGGGTGTTGCGCTAGGAATTCAGGACCATTTAAGTAAAAACAAACAAACAAGCAATTGCAGGGTTTTATTTCTGTAGAATCTGTAATTTTGAGTTTTTAGTTCCTTGTGGGGTGGGGGGAGCCAGAGTTGGTTATGGTGTGTTTCAAGGCAACTGCCACAGGAATGAGACCAGCATCCTACTGTAATTTAGCCGCCTCCCTTTCTACTTGATTTCCACTCATTCCTTGTCTTGTCATTTATATGTTGAAAAGAAAAGAAAAGAAAAGAAAAGAAAAGAAAAGAAAAGAAAAGAAAAGAAAAGAAAAGAAAAGAAAAGAAAAGAAAGCCTGCTCAGGCTGGAGGCTGCCGCCTTTCCTGACCACTCACGTAGAAGGCAGAGTCCAGGGTGCCTGCTGTTATCTTACAGACTGTTTTCCCAGTGCCTGTTCCTGGCCTAAGAACTACCACTGGGGAGGCAAATGGAAGAATCCGTGTTTCTTTTCTAAATTGCACGGCAGACAAGCCCATGATGTCACTCTCCTTGAACAAAAAACAGTGAAATAAATTTTTTCATTGGATTTTTCGGATAAATACAAAGTGTTGTGTAGGGAGAGACATGATGCAATGGAAAACGAGACAAAAGAATGCGAGGCTGTCCAAATGTTTGTCTCCACCACAAATGCCATTGGGTTCTGCCCTGGGTGTTCTGCTTTGTTGGTACAGGCACAGGGCATATTCTCAGTGGGCAGCAGGCAAGGCAGAGGCAGCCAAGACACAAGCTCATTAATGATTCAACACGCCACCCTAGTGGCTGCTGGAGCACACAGTTCTCATGTAGATTTGAAATGGATGTTCAGTTCATTTGCCTTGGCTATTCTGGAAAGAGCTCAGCTGGGCTACCTGAGAAAGTCACTTGGGAGCCCTAACCATTACCAGTGACCTTCCCCTCCCTAGCCTCTAACCATGCTAGTATTCTCCCTTCTCTGTACACGTATACCTCTGGTCAGATGTAAGGCTTTTCAAGCTCCCCATGTGATAAGATACACAGGGATTAGAGAAGCCAAGATTGGAGAAGTGGCACTGATCAGGAGTCCTTTTGGGAGGACTCTGGTACCTGCTCATCCCGCAGCCTCAAATCTCTGCCCTCTTCTCTTGAAAGGAAGATGTTGTCTTACCTCCCAGAAGAAAGGCAGAAAAGATCTATGGGGCTTTTCTTCATCTGTGGCTTATCTTTTTCTGTCTGTAAGATAAATACCACAAAAGTGCTGAAAAGTCTGATAAAAACCACTCGTGCTGCCAGTTCAGATCAGTATTGGCTCTTCAGCCTGGTCAGCTGTCAGACTTAATGCTTTTGTTATGATTAGAACCTTCTTCTTCCCCCAGGAGAATAGGATGTCACAGTTTTGACCTCTGTGGATTTCACTGATGAACTGGTCCTCAGACAGAAAGTTCAGAGCTGGGTCTGAAGTTATGAGACTCTCCTGGAAAGCTGTCAAGAGCATTCAGGAAAGTAACTTGTCAAACGTAAGGCATCTCTTCTGTGAGCAGTGATATTCAGAAAGGAAGGGATATATCCAGATTTGGCTGGTAGAGACAGGAGGGAATACCCCTTGCTGTGACTTGATGGGGTAGGTGTATTGAGCATGTGGTCCTCAGGCTAGATAGGAACTGAGCATCTAGAATGCTCTTAAAGAAACACTTTGCACAGATCTGGCTAAGATTTAGTAAGAAAGTGTTGTAGTTCACTTGTCGTATTGTCATGAGTCCCATTTATAGTCCAGACACTGTGCCAAGTGCTGGGCATGCAAAGCTACGTGAAACAGAACTCACATTGACTTCATATTCTGGAGTGCACAGTCAAGTGCAGAAGATAGATGGGAAGCAAATGTTCAGAGGAGTTTCAAAAGGGATGTGTAGGGTATGATGGGAGCCTTGCCACTGGCATGTTGTTCCCATGTAGTCACTGAGTCAGGAGGTCATTGGGGACCCTGGTATATACTGGGAACATCATGGACCGTATATGGATGTTATAATCCCAGCATTAGGTTAGATAGAGTGGGTATGGTTGTTTCACAATATGAAATGCAATACTCCCTACAAAGACCTGCCATTGCAGGTAGACCAGATCTTTGCTATGAGTCTATATGTTGTCCTTTATAGAAGGAAACTATTTAGTAAAAAAAGAAAACTAGCTGTTTGATTTCATCTAAGGTACTCATACTTGTTCTGAACATTTCTGATCTCATGTTTTCTCCATCACAAGCAATTCTCCAGCAGACTCCCAGTGAGTGTCCTATAACTTGGTAGTATAGATTCAGTAGCATCCCATCTGATACTGTCTTCCTAGCATTACAGTCACATATCACACAGATGGGACTCAATCCCACAGCCCCCCTCCCACCATCTCAGAGTCCAGTTACAAATCTCAGGTTGTGACTCTCAGCATCTGCCTGCAGCAGCTATGGGGGTTTCCATGATCTCCTGTTCGAGTGACTTGCTAGAATGACTCACGGAACTCAGAGAAACACTTCACTTATATTCACTCATTAATTACAAAGGATACAGGTGCCAGATACAGCCAGATGAGGACACACATAGAACAAGGCATATGGGGAGGGAAGCAGAGCTTTCAGCTCACATACGTGCATGTGTGGGAACACACACATACACACACAGAGCCATTTAGACACTCTCTGAACCTTGCAGTTCAGAAGCTTTTAAGAAGCTTTCGTTGTGTAGACATAATCAATTCTTAACTCAATCGCTCTCACTTTCCCCCATTTTCAGAGAAATGAAATGGGGAGCCCCAAGCTTCTGGCTGATCTTGACTCGTCCTTCTTGTGACCAGCTCAATCCAAGAACCCAGTGCAGGTTGCCACATTAGAGCTCCTAACACCCAGGGAATTTCAAGGGATTAGAATGTCTGTATCAGGAACCAGGGTCAGAAACCAAATGCGTGTTTCTTCTGTCATAGCATCACGGGTCTCAGTGCCAACTGACTGGTGACAAGGGCCCAGTGTGACAGAGGAAGGGTCCTCTGGGAATAAAAGACAGGCAGAGGCTGCAAAATAATCCCTACAGCCAGGGGCTCCATCTACCCTTCCCTTGGAATCTTTGGCAACTTTAATAAAAAATCTCCTTTCTACAGTTAGTTCCTGATGAGACCAGTAGTTTTCAGAGGAACCCATTCAAATGGTCATTTCTGGGCTGCTCAGTCGGCAAAGGTACTTACAGCCAAACATGAAGACCTAAATTCAGTCCCTAGAACTCACATGGTAGGAGAGAACCGCTCTCACAAATTGTCCTCTGACCTCCACATGAGCACCCTGGCAACATGTGTGCACATCTGCATGTATGTAAACATATGCAGAGAGAGAGAGAGAGACTAAAGATTATTTAAAAATTTAAAGAGGGGGCTGGAGAGATGGCTCAGTGTTTAAGAACACTGACTGTTCTTGCGGAAGACCCAGGTTCAAATCCGAGCACCCATGTGGTAGCCAACAGTTGTCCGTAAATCCAGTTCCAGGGGATCCAACATCATCTTCTGTCCTCCTCAGGCATTGCATGACATGGGTGCACTTACCTACATGCAGGCAATATACACATACACATAAAATAAAAATAATAAATAAAATATTTTTAAAAATAAAAA
>NW_008337842.1:1189075-1210020 GCF_000622305.1 Nannospalax galili | reverse complement strand
AATAAATAAATAAAAAGAGAAGGGCCAAATTTTTTTTAATTTAAAGAGAAACATCATTTCTAAGGTCCCGTTTCTGACTAAGATGGGTATGCTTAGACATGGTATCTCTGTTCCTAGTAGGCTCATTTGCCCCATTTTGACTCAGCTGCAGCCTTTACCTGTCTAACCAGCAATAGAGACTAAGAAGTACTAAGAATCACTACTTAGTTTAAAGGATGACTGACAGCTTCCAGGCAAGGGTCTGAGCCCTCAGAGACATCTGCTCTGACTAGACAAGTATGGATGTGCCATGTTTTCCCACATCCTTAGGAGCCTGTCACTCACCCCTGAATGAGGAGAAGCAGACACTCCAAGCTGTGGTACCCCATTTGTGTAGCCCTCCCTATGATGTCTCAGCCCATCGAGGAGACCACCATCAGCAGTCCTGGCTTCCTACCTTCTCTCCAGCTTCTATTGCTCCTGAGTTGGAAAATGGGCTGGTTTCAGCACCACGCCTCTTCATATTCCTCTGCTTTCTCCTTGCCAGGATGATAAAAAGGCACAAAGTCAGCAGCAGGAAGAAGGGGCTTAAAGGGATTCACATACATCCTGACCTGTCCAGCTTCTAGTGCCTTTGGGCATAGTTGCCACAGGCAAGATGATGTGGAACAAATTTTCAGATGAAGAACACTGAATATTATGGGAAAGCAGGGTAATAGACTAAAGAGCCTACTTGTGGGTACCAGATCTCCACATCAGTGAACCAGGGTGCTGCTGTGTAGGTGAGGATTCAGTGGAATAGTTGTATGGTCACAGGTGGGTTGTTGAAACTTTTCTAGCTTACAGTTCCTCACTTGCTAATTAGATTAATCAGATCTTCAAATTTATAACAGATACTCATCATAGAAGGAAATCTGTGGCTTTATCTCAGGTAAATGCAGTCATCCCTGGGACAGAAATGTTGGGTTTCTTTTGTTTGGTTTTTTGTTTTTACTAAATTTACTAAATACCAATGTCACAGTATGCTAATGCCACATAACAAAAAAGAGTAACAACAAATACAATGACTTTATCTAAAACATAAATCCAGCTGGGTTACGTATATCACATTTAGAATTTAAAAATGGATTCTTGCATAATTCGCCCATTCATTCATTCCTTCAATCAGTCAATGAAAGTTTAAATTCTGGCTCTTTGGAATTTAATTTAATGGATTTTTGTCTTGGATTTAAAGGAGACAGCAATGCTGGTAAACATATTAGAAGCACACTTGGGACCTGCTGTCCTTGTTACCCTGACTGCAGAACTTGCAGTCTTGAACCTTCCATCAAAGCCCTCTTTTCCCCTGCAACACATAAAGCTCATGCTCCTCTCTGACATAGTCAGAGACACTGTCAAGAAATACTGAACTCTGATCTTTGCTGCTAATCTGGGTCTGATTGACCTGCTTCTTGAAAAGGTTTAACTATCTTTGCTTAATCACTGCCATTCTGGGGTAAGATACTATTCTAAACAGCTTATGGGCAGCATTATAAAGCCCACAGTCTGGGATACTATGAGGAAAACTATCTTCCAGGTCTGCTCTGTTGAAGCCTTCAAAGCAATGTTAGCACACTGGCATGCGTTGATTCCCTACAGACCTCCAAGCCAGGGTGGGTGCCACTTGACCCTGAGGGCAGCTGCCCACTGTTTCTGAGTAGTAAGATGTTTTTAATTAAAGAAATAATTCAGGGGCTAGAGAGATGGATCAGTGGTTAAGAGCACTGACTGCTCTTGCAGAGGACCCAGGTTCAATTCCCAGCACCACATGGCAGCTATGAACCATCCTTAACTCCAGTTCCAGGGGAATCCAAGGCTCTCTTCTGACCTCCGAGCATTGCACGACACAGGTGCACTCACACACATGTAGGCAATACATTCATAGACATAAAATAGAAATAATAAATACATTTTTTTAAATTAAAAAAAAAGAAGAAATCATTCATCAAGCCCTTCTTAGCATTCTACTGTTACTCCAAAGTTTCAATGCCAAACTTCACAACAGAAACCAGACTCCTGGGCATGTTGAGAGTTCAGTTACTGTTATGGAGAAGTGTATCCCAGTGGGAAGAGGCAAGGTCCATCCCCAGGCAGGAGCCTGGGCTCTGTGCATTCTCATCACCTAGTTCTCACAACCAAAGGTCGAAGTGTGAATGGGACCCAATTCCCAGCACCCTGTGGGGTTTACAAGCAGACTTTCTAAGATAGAACCAGTTTGCAGGTTTCATTATACAGCATAACAGGTTGAGGGAAGGGGTCTTCCCCACCCTCGCCCCCTTGTTATCCAATAGCTTGGTTTTATTTCTCGTCTTTCTTAAAAGTTTCACCAGATCATTCACCCCGTTACATAATTTGTTGGGAACCTGGAGAGATAAGTGGTGCCTGGGCTCTGAAGTCAGAATTTCATACACAAATTTTCACAATTTTTCCATATCTAAAAGGAAATGAAATTAACTCTGAGGTGTGTTAAGGATTGAATGGGACAAGCAAAGCCTCTTCCAGGTTCCGCTGGATAATCAAATGCATCTGAAAGACTGAAAAATGCCAGCCTTGGGGAAGCTGCTGTCTATGCATCACCCCCAGCCTGCATTCAAAAAAATGGCACTCTTGTGGTCTGGGTCTTATTTGTTTTGAATCTCTTGGTGGTTTTGCTCAGTTTACTTTTATTGCTCTTGTAAACACACATTTGCAGTTTCCAGTCATAACGGTTATTCTGAGGGTGATACTGGATGGTTCTTGCCTGACTGCCGCAGCCTCCTTGCTAGCTGGCAGCCATGTTTGAATCATTCAGTTCCAAAGTTCAACATGTTCCCACAGAACATGTTGTATTCATCTCTTTTCTGACTGCTGTGACAAATTACCTGACCAAAGCAACTTAAGGAAGGGAGGGTTTATTTTGGTCCATGGTTTGAGGGTACAGTCCATCATGGTGATAAAAGTAGCTGTAGCAATAGGTACATGACAGCTGGTCCTACTGAGTCTAGTCAGGAAGTAAGAGATGTGAATGCTGGCATTCTGCTTACTTTGTAATTTTCATTCAGTCCCAACCCCAGCCCAGGGAATGGTGCTCTCCACATTCAGGGTGGGTCTTCCTTCCTCAGTTACACCCTGCTGGAAGTAGTCCCACAGACATACCCAAAAGCTTGTCTCCTGTGTAATTCTAAATCCCATCAAGCTGACGGTCAGGATTAAACATCACATCTAATTTATGTAAAGAGAAGAGACAGACAGCATGTGTTGTCCAGGATCAGTTTGCACCCTGGATCACTTAAGTATGTGTAACTGTAGTGAGTTGTGATGTTGATCTCCACTGCTTAGTAATTAGTTACTTTCTTCCACTTCTGCTTGAGATATGTTATTAACTTCTCAGGTCTGCCCTGCTGCTCCTGGTTTAGTTTGTACACAGTGGGAAGAAACTTTGTTTCTTACCAAAAATTGCAGAGCAATTTGATCCAGTCTCTTTTGTTGAAATGCTGAGTTAATTATATTTAACCACAGATGATGGTAAAGTTGCACTAACAGCATTTTTTAATCAGTGGGAAGTGTTTAGCTTGTGTGGGCTGGGGGAGTTGGGAATCCAGATTAGCTGGGGAGGCCAGGAAACCAAATCCACACAAAAAAATGTTAACTGTGTGATTAAGCATAAACTTTCTAATGGAGTTATTACGGACTACTAAAGAGTCCTTTATTGCATGAACATGGAGCTAGAATGCAAATGTGCTTGTAGGCCTATTAAAGAGGAGAGAAAAGACAGCCCTGCCTTCCCCCGCCCCTTTTTCTGCCTTTGCTCATATACATATAGTTTTTTCAAAAATAACAGCAAGCCTGGAAAACCCAGGACAAGATTGACTTATTTGATACCAAGTTTATACCAAAGCCAGTCCCTGAACCAGTTGTTTATGTAGTTTAATAGGCAGCTAGCCGGACCTGTTTACCCATGTTACAGGGCTAGTGGATCATTTCAACTTGCCTTTATTGGTAGAACAATTAGGATTGAACTCTCCCCAGAGTAAAATCAGAAGTGCAGATTGGCCCCTCATTAGTAATACAGAGAGCAAAGTTGTGGGGAAAGCTGGAGCATGCACTATGCTTATTTCCCTCTGTGCCACAGCAGGGCCTCATAATCTGTAGTGAGTTTGACACTCACTTTGGGACTAAGTAGCACATGTTTTCATTGGGCACCAGTTCGCTAGCTTCATGTGGACTCTGGCATGTGATATGACAGAAGGTTGGGGTCTTGATTATTTATACATTGCTGTTTCAGAGGGAGATTGTGATGTGGGTTTTTTGTTTGTTGTTTGTTTGTTTGTTTGTTTGTTTAACAAGTGAGCCTTTCTCAGGTCTTGAACTTAACTCAGAGAGCTAGAGTGCTGGACAGTCTGCAATTATCAAAACTACCGCAAACCAGTGACTTTCCAATAGTTTCCAAGTTTGTTGTCTCACACCCAAGAATAAGGAACCATGGACAGGGAATGAGCAGAGCAATGCAGATTTGTTAAGGAAAAGTGGGAAAGAAGTCAGGGTGGGAGGAGCTTCAAGGGAGGACTGCAGCTGCTGCCCCGCCCAGGGGGGCTTTTACAGACCTTTGATGGGAATTCAGTGGTGACGGAGGTAATCTTTATCGCAACTGGTCATTTTTTGAGTACATTGTAAACTGAGCCAATGAGGAGTCCACATGCTTTATGCATGCCTCTTTGGTCCATTTAGAGAGGCGATCCAGTCAGGGGAGCAGTCAGTCTCCTGTGTTTAATTTGTGATCCACCATGAGCCCTGACCTTCCTGCCTAAGGGGGATTAACTACTATTTCAATGCCAGAAGGTTTTTGAAACCTTTTTTCATTAGTTGGATTGTTTGATTGGTTGCTTTTTCTAAGAGGTACAGAATAAAAATAACACATCTAGAACTTTTCTCTGATTTCCATGTGTCTTCATTTTCATGTGTCTCCATTCTTTCCCTTTTTCTATAGATCAAAAGCTATTTTTTTCTAGCAAACCATATTTACATTTCTGCTAGTTTACGGGGAACTCTTAGCAGAAGCAAGGGAGAGCAGGTGCTAGCACTTCGATTCAATAGAAGAGGAAACTGAGGTCAAAAAGATATGCCCAGGGTTCCATGGCCAATAGGGAAGAGGGTATCAAACTCCAAACCAGGTCCATAGGCCCCAAACCACTTATTCGTTCCAGTGAAACTTGTGACAATTTGCCCATGATGTTACTTCTGTCAAATGATTTCTACCCATGTTTCAAATTGTGCCTATTCTGAAATCAGGATTGTTGCTTTCATGGTTTGGATATGAAATAGATCCCTGAAACATTGTTACGTTGAAGATTTGGTTCCCAGGTGGTGGTGGTATTGACACTGGATCTTGAGCTGACCAACCTCCCCAACTGATTCATCCAGGAGACAAGTTCATAAGTGAATGGGCTCTTAGGAAGTAGGGCCTATTTGAAGGAAGTGGGTCCACTGGGAGCATGCCTTTAATTTTGTCCCCAAATCATTCTCTCTCTCTCTCTCTCTCTCTCTCTCTCTCTCTCCTGCCAGGAGGTAAGCAGCTTTCCTCTACCATGCTTCCTTCTGTGTCATGACATTCCACCTCAACACAAACCAACGGATGAGGCCCAAGCAACCAACCAACCATAGGTTTGAAACATCTGAACCAGGAGCCAAAATAAATGTTTCCCCCTTAGGTTGTTTATGTCAGGCATTTTGTCACAGCACTGAAGAGTTGACTAACACCTTGTCCTTTCTTTATGCCCATCCTCTCTGGTTTTCTGTGAAAGAAATGCACAGTCCAAGTTCTAAAAGCAAGGGAATATGGGAATGTTAAAAAAATATGAAAAATGTAGCTCTATGTTCTCACGATTTGAAAAAATATTCAAAGTTCAGAAAAAGGTGAAGAATCATTCTGAGAAATTATTCCCAGGAAGGAAAGAAGGAGAGTGAGGAAAATAGAATGCGACTTTGTTGTTGGGTTGTTTACCTTTGGGCTGCTTCTCTGGGTTTTGTTTTTATGACTCCCTGGCCTTTGTTTATAAAACAGAAAGACTAAGGAAACAAAGGGTAAAAAAGAAGGCAATTTGTGTCCTTCATGCTACATGGACTAGATTTTAGAAAGCATGGATCAGAGTTCTCTTGGGCAGGAACAAAAATCATTAAGCTTGTCTCCCAATACTGCTAATAGCTAATTTCATTAAAATAACTATTAATGTTGTAAACAAGAACCAGGTAATCCGAGGTGATGTTGGTGTTACACTGTGTTTATGTTTAGAAAATTTTCAGTCATATAATTAAAAGAAAAATACAGTGACTTGACTTTCAGATGCCTTGATTTCTATGGAAAATACTAGGTTCAAAAAAACAAAAAGAAAGAAAAGAAAATACTAAGTTCAGGATGAGGTAGTCAAGGGCCAGGAGAGGTGAACTAATGAATGCTGACTGCCTTTGTATGCCTTCTCCTGTAACAGATGCTTTTTCCCTGTTAATAATACCCACTACAAACCTGTTAGGTCACTGTCATTATCTGTTTCACAGAGAAGGAAACATATTCAGCAATACTAAATAAGTTTGTCCCAAAGTACCCACCTGTTAAATAGCAGAGCCCAAGTTTAAACTCAAGTGTCTCTAGTCCATTCCCCACTCTACGCCCATGTTACTTACTAGATAGAAATTTGAGGAAGCACGTGACTAGGAATCCACCCAGAAAAAGGATATCTAACCCTTGCACATATTACTCTTCCAAAGTGAGCACTGAGTTGAATTTTCTGACCATGAACTCTCCAATTAATTTTTATCTTTCTTGTATGTATTATGGGTTGAATAATATCCTTTCAAAATGTATATATTAAAACTTAATCTCCAGGACTCCCAAATGTGGCCTTATTTGCTGATAGGTTATTGCAAGCGCACTTAGCCCTGATCCAACATGACCAGTATCCTTATAGAAAGCAGGGAGCTGGAGACAGACAAACAGATGCAACACACACACACACACACACATGCACACGCACATGCACACACACACATGCACACGCACATGCACACGCACACATGCACACGCACATGTGCACATGCACGGAGAGCACCACATGAAGATTACAGTTAATGTTACATCAAGCGTAGGAGCCACCAGAAATTACAAGAGAGGCCTGGGGCTGATCCTTCTCTAGTTCCATCAAAGGGAACGTGGTGTTGCCTGCTGACACCTTGATCTTGGACTTCTGAACTCCATGTCTGTGAGGCAAGGAAGCCACTCAGTTGATGACAGTGTGTCTCAGCAGCCCTAGCTGATACAGCCTATCACAGCTCTCTTTTCCTTTAGGTCCTTAGTCTCATTCTCTTCTGGCTAGTCTGGGTTGCTGGTACTCTGAGCTGAGCTGTCATCATATAATTATGGGAGAGTCTAGGAGCTGCCTCAAAACCACCTTGTCTCATGTAGTACATGAAAGTCATCTCTCTGTATTCCAAGTAAATGCCCTTATCTGTGCACCCAGCAAGCTCACTGCCCCTCCCCCAGTAACCTCATCCTTATCGTGTTCCGAATTATTGTTTTCAGTGCCACAATAGATTCTCTAAGTAGTCCCTGGATGAGTGTTGGGATATTACAGCTTATGGATTGATCTTAGTGCATTCTTTTGTCTGGGTCTTTTCTTTTTCCTTATATTGTTTATTCACAGATTTTTGGAAGATTGCACATTTTGTTTAATTATGTTGGAGACAGACCGGCATTTTAGCTCTTATAGTCTGTGGAAGAGGAGTTGATAGCAAAAATTATCTGTAGTTTAAATTGTGTTTGGTGAAGGAAGTGGAAATGAATAAAGCTGTTTTACCATGAAAAGTCGGTATTTTGTGTTGGATCTTGAAATGGTTTTTTCTCTCTATCCTTAGCTGAAAATGTTCTAAGTGCTGCATTGTCTCCTTTGTTTGCCTTTTATAAGCCTGACTGTTATAAAAAGGACATTTCTATCTGTATTTGCAAATTTGAGCATGGCAGCTGTGTTTTGAAGGTTTAATTTAGGATCAACTCAGATGCAGATGATGTGAAATCATTTTCCCGTGATGTTGTCAGGTTTTACTTATCAAAAATACTATATGTGATTTTTTTTTTTTTTTTAAGTGAAGGAGACTGGGGAGATGGCTCAGTGGCTAAGAGCAGCTGCTGCTCTTTAAGAGAACTGGAGTTCAGTTCCCATCACCCACATGGAGAAGTTTACAATCACCTGTAACTCCAGCTCCACAGGGTCAGATTCCCTCTTCTGACCTCCATGGGCACTCACACACACGTGCTCATACACACCACACACACACACGCACACGCACGTGCACACACATGCACACGCACACACACGCACACACAAATAAAAATAATAAATCTAAGATAAAAAACTGCATGTGGTATTTTCTAGCCTACACATTGGGACAATGGAGTTTCAGAATTTTAAATAATTGCAGTCTTTCTGGGGTGTAAGCTTGGGAAAACCACCTTCTGGTTGTAACCTCCCTTCCTTGCTCACATCTCACAGGGTGTGGAAAGAGCCCTTTCTCTACTCTAACTACATTGGCCATGTCCTTGATTAGTTGATGGTGGGAAAAAAAAAAGAAAAAACCCTCCTGAAACCACAAAGTCTTTTGTCTCCCGTGTCTGTTAAAATGTGGCTGATTTAATTTAAACAAAATTTTAATTAGAAAAATTCTGCCAAGATGCAGCCCTGATTTGAATATTTATAGATGTGTTAAGAATCTCCACATACCTGGGGTCTAATTTGAATTGCTTCACTGGACTTCAGCCTTAATAGTACAGGAAGAAGGGGACCGTGTGATAGTGCAAATTACCCATGCCCAGTGGGTTAGAATGGGAAACCAGCCGGGTACATGGCTGCATGCATGGCCTCCACTGTTTTAATAGCAGCAGCTTGTCCAGATACATTTTTCAAGCTTGTGAGCACTTAGCTGTGGGGGAGGGAAAATATATGACCAATATTAACATGGTACCCGGAACACATAGCTTTTAGAGACAGCAGGGTGTTTTACAAAAACTGCAGTGGTAGAAGGAGACCACCTCCCGGCAGGTGCATTCTTACCTAGCTGAAGTCTTGTATTCTTGGATATAATCTTCAACACTCAGCTCCTTTATCACTAGAACAGGGTCAAATGAGAGATGCAGGACTTACCAGCCCTGAGCGGGCATCCTTGCAGCACCTGCCCTGGGTAGAGGGCTGCTTTAAGTCATGGTAGAGTTGCAGGGTGTGAGCACAGGGTGCTTCTCCCGCTTTGGTTGCATCTAGACAATTTGAGACCAGAGCTCACTTTCCTAAAACATTCATTTGTACTTAGTGTTAAAAAGAAATCTCTGTGGCACTTACCTTTGTCATTGTGTATTTAGTGAGAATGCGTATGACCTGTACAACAGAATCATGCTTTTTAACTAGACAACGGCATTGTTGCTATGATCAGCTTTCACCTAGGAGATTAAAAAGGGAAAATCCTGAATATATTTAAATGTAAATACAGAGCCCCTCTGAAGATTTCCCAGCAATCTGGAGCCACTGAGAAGACCCTGGCCAGGATTTAGGCTCCCTGCAGTGACTCTGTAAACTCACAGCCTAGCTTCTCCTGCCCAATGTCTGGTGCTTAGTACATGCTGACAGTTCTCTCAGAGATAAGGCTATTTTCCCATCAAATGCAAAGTATTTCTAAACAGCCTCGATTTTGCTTAGTTCTGTGAGTGCAAAGGAGCTGTGCAAAAAGCTTCTTTACATGTTGCAAAATAAATCTGGGATGCTTTGGTGAAAAAAAAAATTTTTTTTTAAATCTGCGGCCATGATTTGTTTAGTAAATGTTGTCACCAGATGCAGCTGTGACTTCTAGAATGGAGGTCTCATGTGCACACAAGTCAGCCATATTGCAGTCTGGCCTCCAGCTGTGGGCACAGGATGTCCCTACCTGCCTTCTCCAATCACTCATCACTGGCACAGATTTTTAACTTTATTGCATATCTGAAGTGTGAAAATTTTCACATAGAATATGCATGCAAAATAGAGAAAGCAGGTACTGTTTAGAATTTTCATGGAGAAATAGCAAGGGGTCCTGAAGAGAAAGATGTGATTGTGATCGGAGAGATGCTTTAGGGTAGAGGGATCCCAGCCAAAGCTACTTCCTTGTGGATTCCCCCGAAGTCTGAGAGTACATCAAGAACCACACTCCTATTTTCTCTTAGTTCAAACCTGCCAACAACTCCATCTCCACCCTCAGGGAATACAACCTTTGCATCTGCTGGAGGTTATATATGTGCGAAGTTTACACATTTGAGGGCCAAAAGGCTTCCTTTTTGCAGCCCTACAAAATAAAAGCCTCCCAAGGTGCCTTGGCAACTGAAGCTGCTGGCTGATGTCACGCTTGTGTAGGAGATCTGTATTTCTTAGATTGACTAAGCCTTTGAATACTAACTTTGATGTGCTATGTTAACCATCTGGAGACACTTCACAGTTGTTGTCAAAAGGTTGACTGAGGTCTCTAATGCAACACGATTTGTTGATGGAAGCTTAATAGAGTTTACCAGTTGCACTGATTTATGAATGACAGGCTCACTATAACCCTTGGCCCAAAGAGACGGCTGCTGTGTGTACTGTTTGAATGGAGGCTACAAGGAGCAGAATGGGAGTCAGGCATTTCGTAGCAATTTGGGAAGTACTTGAATTGTGTACATCAACCCCAGATGGGAAACTTTGCCCTACTATGCATGTGTATGTCATTGATTTAGTCACAGTTTATTCACCTTATAGAAAGCTCTTGGATTTAGGAATATTGTACATCAAACCTCCATTCCTTCATCAGAGGTGTGATACATTTTGGAGTACCACATGTGTGTATTTAGTTCTGCATCTAGGCCAGGCTTCACCTTCTAAAGAATTCACCCATGTGCCCATGGGCAGTGCTACTGAGTCTGTTAAAAAAATGAAGCCTGGAGCTTTTTTCTGTTTTCATATGGAGAGATATGAAGACATTTCTGTTCACTTGATTTTCATATCATGTGCCACTGAGTAAAACATCAGTCCTCCACTTCACATATCTGCACACACTTATGTTCTGATATTTATAAACCCAACACATTTATGCATGTATTTAAATATATAGATGTAAAGATAAAGGAAACAGGGAGAAAGGAAGAGGCAAGAATAATAGCATGACAGGACAATGCTATTTAAGTCTGTTGGAGGCAGTGCAGAAGTGGATGAGTGGGTAGAAGAGGAAAGGATGAGTGAACAGAAAGGATGAAGAAAGCATGGGGGGGTTGGTCAAGCCGCCATCAGATGCTGGTGTTTTTTGATAAAATACAATATTCCTTCGAAGAACAGGGTCTAATTATCAGCAACTCTTAATAGCAAAACATAGAACTGAGAATTTAAAGATCAGAGTGACTTCCTTCAGGTCCATCTTTTAGCTATGGGAAGACACAGGTGAGGGCTAAGAATGGGGCTGATGCAAGCTTGCACCGATGAAAAACAAATGTGGCCCTTGGAAAGCCAGTGGCTTTAAGAAGATCTCGTTAGCTTTTGAAAAGCAAAGGTAGATAGTGACAATTCCTTCTGTTACTCTATTTAGATTCTGCTCAGATTGTGGTGAAGAGTTAGGACAAGGACATGGTCCCAAGGTCAGAAAGGATGCTAGGTGTTCCATCAAAGTTGCTTTATCCACAATTGATTGAGTCATTACAAGAGATTAGATGTAGAAGCCTCATTTGAGCATTGCCTAATTCTCAGACATCTGGTCTATTTTGAGGTGGCATCCCCAACCCACCTCTGAGAACCCTACTAGTCTGGGAAGGGTAAACACAAAGCCCTCCTTGGTTTTCATGGGAAGCAATGTGGCATTTTGCAAAGATTAATTATCTCCCTTTATTATATCTTAAGATAGGAGACATCTGTAAATCCCTCCATTGTTTGTTTCCTGTGTGTCTAATTTATGTGGTTTCTCTCTGTGGTCACTGAGATGAGGCCAAATTTGGTTTAACAAATTCCTAAAGGCAGATATAACAAATTCTTTGCAAATGTTTCCATGGTACCATCAAAAACACACCATTTATCTCCTACCCTGTTGAGAAAAGCCGGTCTGTTAGGCTTATGAAGATTGTGTCCTTGATGAAAACTCCACGTGAAGAGCCTGAAAGTGATCTGCTGCATGGGGCTTTCTAGAAATGATAAACTTGGCTTCGGAAAGTCCTACTCTAAACTTCTCGATAGACTTTCTTGTCTACCAGTGTGGTGGGAGGTCATTGCCAAGATCACAAAATGTTATCCAAGCATGTCTGCGGATGTTTCCTGGCTGCCTGCAGTTCACAGACAGCACATGTAAACCTATCTTGGGTTGCAGTGTTGGCAGTACTGGAGTTGGTCACTTGGAGGCCCTGATGTAAGTTGCTGCCCTCATGGGGTGGCTTATAGGACATCAACTCTTCCAGCCTCTGTCTTCACACTCCGTGCTAAGCTGTAACTACCCTTCTATCATTTTGTGGCTTAACATTCCACTGGGAAGTAAGTCATGACACATGGTCTTCCAAGCGCCATTGTTTAAAGTCATTTGGGAGAAGTATCAAGTTTTTCTTAAGAGTTCGTAGTTGAGGGCTGGAAAGATGGCTTAGCAGTTAAAAGCACTGGCTGCTCTTGCAGAGGACCCAGGTTCAATTCCCAGTTCCCAGATGGTGGCTAACAGCTATCTGAAACTCCAGTTCCAGGGAACCCAACAATTTCTTCTGACTTCCACAGGCAATGCACAACACAGGCGCACTTACACACATGCAGGCAATACACTCATACACCTGACATAATAAATAAAATATTTTTTAAAAGGGTTTGTAGCTGAACACGCCTGAGGAAGACGTGGTACAAATTCAGTCCTGCACTAGGAGATAAAGGGAGCTAGAGTCAGTACCCAGGGTAGACAGACCCAGGAAATGTGGCTCCATGGTGGGGAGCCCCCATGTTTGGAAGGAGTCCTGGCCATTGCTCTCTGCTGACTCTCCTTCTCTCTCCTCTCTCTCTCTCTCTTTGTCTCTCTTGTCTGATGCCATCATATACTCCACAGGCTCTCCCTTCGTTCCCTTAAAAAGCATGCCTTCCCCAGCAATGCGAGAGGAATTCACTAGAGGGGAGTGGGTAGGAAGACTGCTATTTTAGAAATCCGCTTCATAAATGGGTAGTTGAGCTCTAAAAAGAAGTTCCTTAGAGACTGTGTGGGACTTAAAATCCAAGAAATGAACATGAGGTAGACCATACCGATGAAATCATTCAAATAAGATCTGTGCATTTCAAATTTCCTGCTTTCTTCCTCATCCCATTCTCTTCTCTTAGAGGAGAAGTGAAAATGTAGGAGGAGAGACGTTAACCTGAGAGTAGGTAAGAGTCAGGAATACCAAAACGGGACAAGTAGAAGAAAAAGACGTACCCAAGGAATGAAATAGTGGGATGGGGACGTTGTCGCATAGCGCCACAGATCTGGTGAGTCAACGTGCTGACTTAAATCAAACTTCAGGTTTCAGCTCCATCAGACAGCTAACTTTGTTGGCCTCAGAAATGATTTGGTGTTCTGATATATATTTCACGATTACAAGTTAGAAGTACATGGCAACTTCCTGGAAATATACTTTTGTTCTCCAGGCTGGTCCTGCCTCATATCTGCCTCATGGGACAGCGATGCCTCCTTAAACCTGGAGACCATTTAGCACTCTTTATAAATTTTTATTTATTATTTTTATTTTATGTGTATGAGTGTATTGCCTGTATGTGTGTAAGTGTTCCATGTTATGCAGTGCCTTTGGAGTCAGAAGAGAATGTTGGATTCCCCTGGAACTGGAATTACAGACAGTTGTTAGCAGCCCAATGGGTGCTGGGAATCAAACCCAGGTCCTCTGCAAAAGCAGTTGGTGTTTTTAACTGCTGAGTCATCTCTCCAGTCCCCATTTATCACTCTTTTTAATGCTCAGCTGTTTTGCAAGTTTCTGACAAGCAACCTGGCTTCTGGACAGATCCAAGATCACCTAAGCAAACCTACCTACTGGGGTCAGAAGGAAGAACTTAAGGAAAAAATTTTGAAGACCCATTTCTTCCTGTGTAAATGGCATGCAGCTCCTCAGCTGTCCCCAGACAGAAAATGTTTGGTGGGGCTTCTGAAAAGTGAAGAACCTGACGATAGAGTCCAGGGAGTAAAGACTGCTTGGAAGAGTGCAGTGAGACCTCACTCAGTATATATAGGAAGACTGGCATTAACTTTCAAATACTTTCATCTAGTTTATACCAGCTCCCTTGTTTCTGCAGCTCAAGGCCAGGGTTTGAATTTCAGTCAGGACAGTAGTAGGCTGGAGCTGCTTGACTGGTTTCCCAGATGCATTTCAGAGCAGCATGTTGATAGAAGGAAGTTTCATGGATAGAATATTTACACCACCGAAAATGGCAAGGCTACAGACCAGGGTGTCTCCTTCCGCCAAAAGCTCCTTGGGAATATTTACCAGCACATTATGGTCAGGAAATAAGCATGATAAAACTGCAGCCTGTATTTCTGAATTGTAGTCATTCCTGTATCCATAGGAGATTGCTTATAGGATTTCTACCGATACCAGAATGCCAGGATGTACAAATCACTGCTAGAAAGTAGTGTGGCATTTGCTTATAACCTACATGCATCTTCTTGTAAATTTTAGCATCTCTAGATTTCTTATGCTCCCTAACACCATGCACATATGCTTTCTTATGCTGCTTAGGAGATGATAACAAGGCAGGAGTCTACACACATTCAGTATAGACACAGGTTTTCTTCCCTGAATATTTTCAATCCATGGTCAGTTGAATCTGTGATGCAGAACATGTAGATGTGGAAGACTGTGTATATCTGATTGTGTGTATTTTTTTATTTTTTAGAAGAAGCATTTCATTACTTTAACATTTTAACCATTTTAAAACCTGATCTTGCTTCCTGTGAGAGTAGATGCCTATGTGTGCATCCTCCACCTCCCATCTTGTTGATTCCTAAGTAAAGAATTCACTATTCTTTAATTGGGAAGTAAAATGAGAGCACATTTCCATTTTCAGGGTTTGTTTAAGAATTTTGCAACAAGTTGAAGGAAATCATGTCTACTCAGCTAAGCAATTTGGTGTCTGTTGATAGCCAAACAGCCTGGAAAATCATCTTTGCCTCAGCTCACCCACTGTGTGAGGCAATGCCGCTGAGGAGCTGGTGGCTTCCAAGGGCCTGTTGTGTGGGCCGCCGCAGCACAGTGGTGAGGGAGAAGCAGGTGTATGATTTAGCCATCTCTTGCTCTGCCTGCTTTCCTTAATAAGTGAGCATTTCCAGACAGTCTTTGTGTGACTATTCAATCAACGCTTGGGTCATTTCGTCCCTCCTAGCCCTCAGGGAGCTGTGATAAACCATATACAATCACCAAAAGATTTTAGAAAGAGCCTCCAACGAACCACATAGAAACAGCTGGAAATGTGAGAATGTCTGAACCTCTTTACCATACAATGCTGAGATGTCTTTTGCTTTCAGATTGTGTCTTTTAAAGCATGGAGACATGTGGCTTTTGTGACAGCATATCCTTAGGAGGCATCTTGGCTAATAGGCGAAAGAGGGTAGGAAATGATTCAACTCATTGCTATTCTAAGGTTGAAGAATGCTTGTGCTCAGTCTTTATGATCATTTAAAAGAAGTACTAGAGGGCTGGAGGCTTTGTGGCCCTCTCTGAGATCAGCAAGTCAAAACAAGACCCCAAATTTCTGGGCAAAATGGGGACAGCAGCCACATCTGCAGCCACCACTATGATTCATTACCCTCTCTGTCACTCCCATGTTCAGTGGGCCACTAATGATCGTGCTGTGCTGAGCATTCTGCATTGAACAGCTGCTGGGCATGGATACAGATGGGTACTTGGAAGATGGAAGGATAAGACAGGCTTGAGGGGCATGCAGTCTCATCCTGCCTAGTAAAAGGGTCGCCCAAGAAAGAGTGGTTATTTGCTAGTGGACATTAAGAAGGTAGGTGTCCTAGTTTGCTTTCTATTGCTGTGATAAAACACTGACAAAAGCAAATTGGGGAAGAAAGGGTTTATTTTATCTGACATCTCCCAGGTCTCAGTTCATCTTTGAGGGAAGTCAAGGAAGGGACCGAGGGCAGGAACCTGGAGGCAGGAGCTGGAGCACAGACCGTGGAAGATGCTGCTTACTGGCTTGCTCCCCTGGCCCATGCTTAACCTGCTTTCTTATACAACACAGGATCACCTGCCCAGGGTGGCACTACCCACAGTGCACTGGACCCCGTCATAGCACTCAGCAATCAAGAAAATGCCCGAATGCCCACAGGCCAATCCAATGGCAGGAAATTCCTCAGTTGAGGTTTCCTACCCAAGTGTGTCAAGTTGACAACTCAAACTATTCAACACAGTAGGAGAAAGCACATCTGGATAGATTTATTCTCATCCCCAAATTGCTTTTTCTCTTGCTAAAGGATGAAAACAAACTTCTAGAGGTCAAATATAAGGTAGAGCTTGTGGGGTCTGTAAAACAGCCAGCCAGCCAGCCCATAGTTCAGTGTTTGCTTTCGATGTGAGTCTTATGTCTAGAATGGGGCCTCATTTATATGCACAGAATCCCTTTACTTCTTGATGTCAATTCAACATAAGAATAAAAATATCCCTGAGCAGAAACGGCAATGCTGATTCCACTGCTGGGACTTTCTCATCAGTTTCTCCATTTCACTAATGCCATAAAGATGAATTCCTCCAGCCAAGATTGGGAGAATCCACTTGGAGGAAATTCTTACTAATTATAAGGAGAAAAGAAAGGCTTTGAGATCTGGCCTGAGCATGCCTAATAGGAGAGAGTCTTGGGGGCCCCTTGAGCACTGTCAGTCCTAGTTCTAAGATGCTCATGTGCCTGCTGCTCCAGCTAGCGTGGCATCCTGAGCTTTATTGATGGGACCTGCCTGACCAGGCAGGTACAGATGCTAATACCTGCGTATCTGCATTGACTGTGAGGAGGACCTCAGAGGTCTGGCCCAGTTGTCTTAGGAAAGGTTTACAATGCAGTTTTAATCCAGATGGTCTTTCCTGTCCTTGTCAGAAATAGGAATAGTTATATAAGATTGCTTGGAGGCTGCTGTGTTTACATCTGGACCAGGCATGGGTCCTGACAGTGCCTGGTTGGCTCTACTTCTTTGATTCTACATGGATAATTTAATTACATTGAATAACCACCCAGAACTAGACTGTGGGACCATACTCCATTTTTGACAAATTAGCCTCCAGAGTTTAAAATTTTGTTAGATGAGACCACATAGGCATTTTAGCTTCAAAAAGTATTCCTTGAAATAGGCCCCGAGGGAGCATCCAGAATACACACGTCGGAGTCTCTTACTACTGCCTAAACCAGCAGTAGAGACAAATGGAAACAGCCATTTCTTTCTAGCTCCTTGGTTTTCTTATAGCCCTGGTTGTAATGATGTTATTTGGTAAAGCTAGGCTTACTGTCCTTGAAGTTATCCATGTCTTTTCCTTGTAGTCCATAGGGATTGCTTACCACTTGAAGAAACATCAAGCTTTTTGACTATCCCCTGAGGGGAGCAAGAGCCCTGGTAGAATAGTCTGTTTTGTTCTCTGTTTCTCCAAATTCACTCTCTTTCCAGATGGTGGTGTGGGGGATGGTGGAACAGCTTGCAGAGTCTCAGTGCTGGTCAATCTGGGAATGTGGAAAATAGATGTGTTAACTGGCTTCATTTGCCTTTATCCGCATGGTCTTGACGCTGCTTCTCTTGGCCCTCTCGGGGTTGTTAGCAGCTGCCGGGAACTTGCTTCCCTTTGCCTTCTTTAACAGTCATCAGCAGTGAGGAGAACCACTGTTTGCAGAATACCTACCATGTATGAAGGCCTTCATGTGTCGTTTGGCTTATTCTTCTCTGCCCTTGCAGAATCAGATGGTGTTGCCATCCCTGCTTTACCAAAACCTGGGCATCCCTGGAGTGAGAGCCTCAGCAGCAGGAGCTCAGGCAGAAGTAGGATTCTCAGCTGAGTGAGAGGCAACCCTGTGTTCTGGGTGTTCTGTCTGGTTTAGATCATGACATCAGAGTCCAGGATGGAGCCCTGCCCAGTAATAGGAAGTCCAGGGATAGAAACCCACCCCTGGAGGGGGCTGGCAAGGAATACATGTGCTGGGTGTTCCAGGACCCCTGGTCAGAGGGGCAACCCTGGCTTTGCTTATGTGGAGTGGGGCCTCTGCTTTAACTCCAGGATCAGCAAAGATTGACTCTGGAACTAGGTGAGCCTGGAAACACATGGAACCCCTACCAGCAGGGCTAGGACAAGCCACTAATCAAGACAGAGAGATCTGGAAACTCCTTGCTATACTACCAGTTTGACCTCAGTCATGTGTTTCAAGAACAATGGATTTTAATAATCTGTTAGGTCAACCCCTTCATTTCCAAATGGTTAAACTGAGATCTGGGTTGATAAAAGAACTTGCCTCGAAACCTATGGTTGGGGGCTGAAGAGTTAGCTCAGCCATTCAGAGCACTGGCTGCTCTTGCAGAAGACCCTGATTCAGTTCCCAGCACCTACATGGTAGCTAACAGTCATCCATAACTCCAGTTCCAGGGAATCCAGTGCCCTCTTCTGACCTCCTTGGTCACTGCACATGGGTGTACTTACATACATGAAGGAAAACTCATATACATATAAGAAAAACAAAATCTAAGAAAAAACTTAAAACCCATTGGTTATTTTAGAGACAAGACTACGAAAAAAAAAAAATACCCTGGCTTTCCTTTTCAACTGATTTTCCCACCTCCACCCTTTGCCTCTGCTTTTATCCTAATTTTGTAGGAAGACATTAGCAACCAGGATTCAGGCCACATAGAGTGTTCCTCCTTCCACAGGACCACCCTGACTCACTCTTCAGAACTGGACCAGGCATTTCCACTGAAATAATTTTTTCAAGTAATTTAACAAATAATATTCACCTCTGGAGATGAGACTTAAAAGGAAGGAGGGTTGCTGTCAGGCAGTGGAGAACATTTATTGAAGCCTGCTGGGTATGGAGCCAAGTACAAGACACTTTGAAATTACAAAACCACCTGACTTCTCCCTACTAGCTTCTTGGTGTGATTCTTTCACTTCCTCTTTTCCTCCAATTAACTCTTTGAGTCATCTTAGATAGCCCTATCTATTTCACAATTTATGATAAAAAAAATTCAGCTACTAATTATCACACCAGCCGGAACTTATTGTGTTCTGGGAGCTCTGTGAGTTTTCTATGGTTATAGCAAAATACCCGACACAAGGTAGTTATGAACAAAAAAGTTTATTTCATCTCATGGTTTTGGAGGTTCGAGCCCAAGATTGAGCAGACCTGATGGATCTGGGTTTCCACAGAGGATGGGACATCATGATGGAAGCAAGTGTGCACTGAATGAGCCAGGAAGCAGAGAAAGAGAGAGAAAAGACTAGATCCTTACAGTTCCTTTTGAGGAATACCCCCAGAGTCCTAGAGGTACCCACTGGGCCCCACCTTCTAAATGTCCACAGCATCTGCTAGTGAAGTCCTCTGGTGATCGGACCTTTAACATGGGCTTATGGGAGACAGCACCATTATCAAGCCATAGCAGAGGCTTCCTGGGTTCATGTACATCAGTCTCTTGGAAAGCAAATGAAGTCCTTAGTTGGTGAACAAAGTGTTTCTTCACATCTATGGATCTGTGTCCTCAGGAGAGTGAGCTGGAGGGATAGATATTGCATAGCATTTGAATTTCTCTCTATAGTCCAAAATAGAGCAAACGGAGAAAACCTACAGGAAAAGGTGTTGTTCATACATTTTCTTCTATGTTTTCTCTGTGGAGGTAAGGTGCAGTAGGCATACAGGCCACATAGATCCACACTGAACAGTCAGAAAGATCTGTAACTTCAGCGGAGTAGACTATTTGTGCAGTGGTTATGAATTCTTACATTTGAAGAAGAGCTAATGAATTACCAGATAACTTTTTCTTGTAAAATGAGGTATGCATTATAGGGAGGAGGCAAAAAAAAATCAATGAAGAGCATAGAGATAGTAAGAATAAGTAATAATCTCCTACATACGAAAGGAATATTGTCCTCAGGACTGAAGGCAAGATGAATTCAGCTAGGAATTGTTAGAAACAATTCAAAGTTTTCTTTTATCGGGTTCAGCAGGGGGTTGAAAATCCTGTTAACGCTCCTGTAGAGATTTGAAATTCGTCAATACAATAGAATAAAGGTAAGAAGCAGGGAGTTCCACAGAACAGAAAGCTTTCTAGACTAAAAAGTCTGCCATTTAGTGCTACATACCTTTTCTAAACTTCCATTTTGAAGACACTGTAGCCTTAATTTATCTTGTTTTATGATTTGTAGCTAATTCATAATTGCTGAAGATATTTTCTTTCAGAACCCTGAAGTCTCATTTTAGAAAGAGAGTGTCTGACACCTCCCTCAGGTGCCCATCACCTTTCCTTTTTTCTCAGGATTAGCTAGGTTCTTCACAGAGCATGCAGCATATATTTTTTGTTCCACAATCACTTGACGACCAGCAGATTCACCATGGGAGCTTTGGTTGCAGCTCATGAAGGAAGCATTTCAACCATACCCTGATTAACAAAGCAATGGGCCAACAGTTACTAAGACCTACATCATTTGCAGCTTAGAAGTTATCATCCTGAGCTAGGTGGAGTAAAGATGTCAAACTCAGGGTTAGGCTCAGTGGTATCAATCGTAAGCTCGCTATCTTTTTTCATTAAAATCAGTTTATTGCTAGTATATCTTCTTTTAAAAAAACATAATGTGTTCATGTGTCTTAGTGTGCTAGTCTTGATTCTGAAGAGCAACAGAACCAATAGAAGATATATAATAATTAGACATAAACCTTCATACATGTATAGATACA
>NW_008337842.1:1153202-1188927 GCF_000622305.1 Nannospalax galili | reverse complement strand
ATACACACAGATTTATAAATAAAGAGATTTACTACAATGAGTGGGCTCACATGGTTATGGAGACTAGGAATTCTAAGGTGTGGCTGGTCAACAAGCTGGAGACCCAGGAAAACTGATGATAAAATTCCAACTGAGTCAGGATCCAAGAACCAGCAGAGCCTATGGCATAAGCTCCAATCCAAATTCACGTGCAAGCAAAAAAGGTCCTTATTTAGAAACGGGGATGGGGGGGATTCCGTCTTACTCGGCTCCCTATTGTATTCAGGACTTCAGTCAATTAGATGAGGGCCACTATATTATTAGGAAGGACAATATGCTTCCTCACTCTACAGTTTGAAATGTTCATTTTTCCTAGACACTCCTTCACAAACCCACCCAGAATGATGTTTGAGCAAGTATCTGAGTCATCTGTGGCCCAGGCAAGCGGACACATGAAATTAGCCATCAAGATTGCCTATGGTTGTACTTCCTAAAGTGCTGCTGTGACTAACGTGAAAACAAACGCATGAAATGGTTTCCGCAGAGCTACATCCCATTGCTTAATGCGATAAATGGCAAAGTAAACGGCAATGTAAGAATGATTGCAGAAATAAATAATCTCAGCCAGGGGCTTGAAGAGTTTAACTGGGTTTGATGTTGTTTGCAATTTATCAGTTATCCCAGGCAGATTATTGACTAAGCCAGTGATCCCTAACCTGGCTGCATATCAAAATCACCAACATTTTTAGAAACAGAACCACAGGGGCCTGCAGGCAGAGGTACAAAGTTGGAATTTTCAGGATACAGGAAGGAACTCTACTTTTTAGCAAACTCACTAGGTGACTCTTAATCAGGAAGCTTGACATCGCTCTAGGTCTGTATTCCTGCAATTGAGACCCATTGACTGTTGGGCTTGTCAAATGGTTCTCAAAAAATGATCTCAACATTAATTCAGCAGCTATATTTTAAGGCCTACTATGTGCCAGACACTAACTGGGCTAAGACTCAACCTTTACAGAGTATTGTCATACATAGCAATCTATATCAAAGCATCATATTCTAACATAGTAAGTTGTCATACATAGCAAACCATATCAAAACATCATATTCTAACACAGTAAATTTGTGACAGAGGCACAAGCTAATCCTATGGAAGCCCAGAGGAAGATCTGACCTACAGGTCTCTTTTACCTTCAAGTCCCTTCCTGTCATGGGTCCATGGCCTTAGTGAATCCTTGGCCAGATTTTGACAGATAAGACCAAGACATAGCCCCAGACCAGACTTGTAGTGGTCTGGGTTGTTTTTGCATACAAGATATAATCTAGACATGTCACCTTTTGAATTCCAGAAGGGAACATCCTATATTCTGTTCAGTCTAGTTTATGCCAATAGTTGAGGTCTCACTGAAAGAATGATGTTAGCCTTAAAGTCCGGAGCATATAGTAGAAAGTAAAAGGCTGTTCACAGGTAGCATAAGACATGGCACTAGCTGTGAGATACAGTAAAATTGACATAGAGAGTGCCTTCTTACCAAGACTCCTTAGAGGCTACCAGTCACACTACACTAAGATGACACCCAGCAAGTGCTCTCTCTTCTCTCTACCCTAATGACTTTCTAGGAGACTGCAGTTCTCTCTGTTTCTCTGTCTCTCTCCTCTCTCCTCTCATCTCTCTTCTCTCTTTCTCTGTCTCTAGCTGGTGAGCTTGTGTCTAACATAGTCCCCTAATATCAGAGTAAGCCTTACTGTAAGCTGATTTTGACAAGAGATCAAACTTAGAATCTATCATATCTTGCTATAGACCCACCTCATGGCCTCAGCCAAGATCTCTGAATGACTCTTCCTTGTGACACTATAAAAGGCTGTAGATCCCAAACAAGGACCAACTCTAGACTTGAATTCACTTTATTTGATATACTTGCCCTCAGGTTTATTTAGGGGGAAATTGCAAGAGAGAGGGTAAGAAATCATGACATTGAAGCTGTGTTGGGTTGGTTTTTTCATTGTTGTTGTTTGATTGATTGATAAACTCATTTTTCAACTCTGTGACTTCCCTGGCAGTTTTTGGAGAAAACAAGTTTTCTTATCCTCTCTCACCTAGGAACCAAGCATACAACTCAGTCAAGTGACTTTAGAAACAGATGTAGTGCAAGGTGTGTGTGTGTGGGGGGGTGTCTTAGATTGTGTTGGTGATATTTGTGTAGACTATCCAAATCATATCAGCTCACCTGAATGGACTCAGTGAAAACTGCTTCATGAAGTCTAGATCACACACTGTATAAAAAGGAGTAAAAAGTAATCTCTGCTCCTTCAGAGAGCAGGATGTGATTTCAGAGGTAATTCGTGGTCCTAGAGGGAATTTAAGGACTTATGTTCTTTTTTTTTTTTCACTAGTCATTCATTCTGGCAATTCTGGTCCTTAGTAGACTTGTTTGTCAGGTTGTTACTGTTTAATAGCTTTCTATAAGATACTGGCATCATTAAAGGCCAAATGGCAATGCTGAAAGCTACAACTTATTTATACAAATGAAGGCAGCTTGGCTTGTTATAAAAGAATGTATATTGCATGCATGAGGGTGCACATTCACACACACACACACACACACACACACACACACACATGCACATTTTCTCCTGCGGTTGCTTTTAGGTGTGTAAGACTTCTTCCGGTCCTACAGAAGTACAGTTAGGTATCTGTTAACGATAGGGACACATTCTGAGACATGCATGATTGGCAGATTGTGCCAGAGCTCCCTGATATAAACCCAAGTGGCAAGAGTCAATCACAAGACATGGTCTCTTCTTCCCAATCCCAACAACTCTTTTCTCATGGTCTCCTATGTCCTGTCACAGCCTATACTCACCCTCACAATCCCTCATTTACATACACAAACATTAAAACTTAGGCTCCACCTAGGAGAGCGAGCATGCAATGATTTTCTTCCTGAAAGTGGGACATCTCACTTAATATAATCCTTCAGTTCCATTCATTTTCCTACAAATTTCATAACTTCATTTTTCTCAATAGCTCAGTAAAATTCTATTGTGTTTATTCTAATTTTCTATATATGACCTATTTCAAACCATTCCTTGAATGATCTCAGATATAGGGGTCAAGGGGGACACTGGGACATATTTCGGGGGGGGTAAGAAGTCCATTGGAAAGGTTATTAACACCATGGACAGACAGACAGACAACAGCATGGCAGGAACTCTAAGGAGAGTTCAGGCTCCAGCACCAGGGACAGGAAGCCTGGTGGGGGCTCTGAGGGAGAGGCAGGTCAGGCAAATGCGGCACAGTCATGTCCCTTCTTTATGTCTCCGAAGGAGGTTTCTGAGCAGCTTCAGCCAGGTTCCCTGAGTCCCCAGCAGGATCCAGGGAAGAGGATGGAGAGCTGTTGTATGACCACCAGTATTCCCTTTGATGTCTCCATGCCATGGTCTCTTCATCATATGCCAAAAACATCAAATGTATGAATGACTGTTGCTGCCATAACATGGCCATCTTTTTACAGTCACCTTTCATTTTTATAGGCCTAAGGAGTACATAGTAAAATAGTAAAAGCTATAGAATCCTGAATATACAATCCAATAACATAGTCGTGTATGAGGAAATGTTATGGTGTGTACGTAACTGTATGTGTACTTTTCTTATGTAGCTGGTGACACAATAGTTGTGTTTACACAGGTGGTACTGCAGAAATATCGCAAGCTGTGCCCTGGTGTCGCTAGGTGATAGGAATTTCCAAGCTCTCACTATATAGCCCACCTTCACCTTGAACTCATCATGTAGCTCAGGCTGACCTGTAACTCAAGATCTTCCTGCTCCAGTCTCCAAAGTACCCAATATAATCTTATAGGAACACAGACCCTCACTGACAGAAACATTGTTATGTGGCATGCCAGTGTGCTCAGAAAGTTGGCCTTGGGAACTGGAATGTGGTTCCAGGTGACTGAAGAGAAATCAAGGTAGACACCATTAAGCCAAAGAGAAATCAAGGTAGACGCCATTAGGCAAACAGGCCTGCCAGGAAACTCTGTCCACATGGAGCTCTTGGTTCACTTTGTCCCCATCTAGTATGACTGGAGATGGACAGCACACTTTGGAAGAAGTTCCTTTTTCACCCCCAGGAGAACACATGACTATCCTGAGGGCAGAGAGGTATGTGGCTGCTTCCAGTGCTGCAAGGGCCACTCAAATCCTTCCCAACATTCAGCTTATTGGTAGATTTTCTCACAGCAGTTTATGAGAACTGAAACTTAACATCTCAACCCCAAATATCCTGTGTAAACTCTGCTAATTTATCTGGCTTCTGATGGGTCAGAGTTTGGGGGCTTCATGGCTTTGGCTGATTTAGGTCCCATTAGAAATAGAAACTCATTCTTATCCCCTGAAAATTATAGCTACTGTGGAAACTAATTCCTTTTTTGTTTAGTTTTTTAAGACAGGATCTCACTGTATACCTAAGGCTGGCCTGGAACTCACTACGTAGCACAGGCTGGCCTCACATCCAGAATCCTCCTGCCTCAGCTTCCTAGGTGCTAGAATTTTAGCAAACTTATTTATATTTTTTCATTATTTTTTGATATTTTTGTTGATTCTTTGAGAATTTCATGAAATTTATTTTTATCATAGTCAGCATCCTCCCCACCCTAAGGCCTCACTGACTTCATGTATTCTATTACTATTTTTAAAGGCCTCTTGAACCTAATTTGTGTGCCCATCCCTTGGAATCTGGTCAACCTACCCAGCTTCACACCCTTAAAGGAAACTGACTTTGAACGCGCCTCGTAGCACAGTCTAGTCTCACATCCAGAATCCTCCTGACTCAGCTTCCTAGGTGCTAGAATTTTAGCAAACTTATTTATATTTTTTCATTATTTTTTGATATTTTGTTGATTCTTTGAGAATTTCATGAAATCTATTTTGATCATGTTCAGACCCCCTCCCTCAGAGCTTCTCCCCATCTCCTCTCAGGCCCACCCTCATCTCCTTGCCCTCCTTCACTTCACTACCCCTATTATTGTTTTAAAGTGAGTCTAATGTGTTTCCCAAATGCTCTTGGATATGAGTCCATCCTCTGGAGCCCGGTTAAAGAAAACTGACTCTCCCTTTCCCAGCAGCTATCAACAATAGTTCCTCAGCTAGGACTGCAGCTTCTTGCCTACTTGCCCCCTCCATATTAGGTTTTGTCTGGTTTGGGCTTACACAAGTCTTGTGCATACTATCATAAGCCCTGTAGGTGTGTATGTGCAACTGCCCTGTTGTATGTAGTCAAGTAACAATTTCCTTGTATTCATTCATGACTTCTGGCTCTTACAGTCTGTCTGCCCCCTCTTTTACAGTGATCTCTGAGCCTTCTGGAGAAGGTGTGATACGGGTGTCCCATTTAAAGCTGAGCATTCCATGGTTTCTTGTTTTCTGCATGTTGACCAGTTATGGGTCTTTATATGAATCACTATCTGCTATAGGAGCTTCTCTGGTGATATTTGAGAGATGCACGTATCTATGGGCATAACAGCAAGTCATTAGGAGTCAGTTTAATACTGTGTCCATTAAACAGGATGATAGTAGTAGGTTCTCCCCTAATCCCTGTGATCTGTGTAGCCACAGGTTCATGGCCCTGATTAAGAGTGCCAAGAATGGGCTCTATCTTGTGAGTAGATTTTAAATCCAATCAGAAATGTTTAGTTACTCCCATAACACCCATGCCACTATTACACCATTGAGCATATCTTGCCAGGCCAGTCATTACTGTAGAGCTCACAGTGGGGTAAGGTTGATGGTTACTTTTCTCTTCTAGGAGCATGCATAGCAGAACTATGAAAGCTAGGCATTAGAGGTGATGCTTCTAGGTCAGTGCCAGCTTCATTTCTCCATGTTTGTTCTACAGCTCACAGGAGGGCTTGTACATGCCACAGTAGGCATGCGGAGGTCGGGGGAAAATTTTTAGGAATTGGTTTTCTCTTTCCACTGTGGGTTCCTGAGATGGAACTCAGGTTATAGGTCTGTGAGATGAGTAAGTCTACCCACTGAGAGATCTTATTATCCCAATTCTAATTTTAAACAAGGAAAATCCAATGACCAGTGACCTGAGCTCTTTTTTAAGATGCCCAGTTTTGACTTGTGTGTTTAAGTGTATGTCTGTATGTATATCTGTAATGTTTAGATTCAGGTCAGAGTTTGTGTCTATGTACGTTTATATGTGTATATCTATCTGTATATTAATGATCATATGTGTATCTGTATGTTCATGTTCATGTGTGTCTGTATATGTCAGTATGTGTATCGCTGTATTTATGTTCATATCTGTATGTATGTGCTTCTGCGTCTGTGTGTTTGGTTCTTTCCTGTATCCCACCAACATCCCTTATTTAAATATGGTATAGGGACCACCAGGGCAGGGTCACAGTGATCACTGCAGTCTCCAAGTGCCAAGAGAGGAGTTTGTTCTCCTGACGATGGGAAGTTTCTAGGAGATCTTTCTCCTTGGTAGTTTGTTTGTTTGTTTGTTTGTTTGTTTCATGTGGACAGCAAGCAGCAAGAAGAATCCAGATAAGCAGGTTTAGTGGCTTAATTTCAAGTTGCTCAAAACTGGAATCTGTCACCGTGAGGAGTGAGTGAAGAAGCATTGCCTGTGTAAAAATCTTAAAACAAGATCTGCCGCCCTTGTCTGAGGTTGGTGGATGCCTGTTTCTCAAGGGTGCAACCTTGGTATTTGTCCCTGACCTTTGAATTGGTTCCTTGAGATCCCCTCAGACTCCAGTCCTTGAACATCAAAGCATATGGTGACATGGTACCATGGGGGCCTTTCATGTTCCTGCCTTTGATTCCACAGGCTGGGAGTCAAAGTCTCTCCTGCCTGTTCTGAAACACACAGTGAGTGTGCCAAGGACAGTTTGGTGTGGGTAGGGGAAGGGGTGTTGTGTGAGTGAATGATAGAACTTAGTAATAGTGCTTCCATAAAAATCCTACTATTAAAAATACAAGCAAAGGACTGGAGATATGGCTTAATGGTTCAAAACACTGGCTGTTCCTGCAGAGGACCTGGGTTCAATCCCCAGCACCTACATGCCAGCTAACTACCATCCATAACTCCAGCTCCAGGAGATCTGATGGCCTTTTCTGGACTCTGTGGGCACTACATGTATAGGTGCACTTATTTGTATGCAGACAGAATATTCAGACACATAAAAAATTTTAAAGTTAAAAAATATAAGCAGCCAGGCATGGTGGCACACGCCTGTAGTCCCAGCACTTGGGAGGCAGAGGCAGGCAGATCTCTGTGAGTTCAAGGCCAGCCTGGTCTACATAGTGGGTTCCAGGACAGCTGGGGCTACAGGGAGACCCTGCTTCAAAAAGACAAAAGAAAAATACAAGCAAACAACTATAATGGATGTAAAAATCTCATATTCGATGCTCAGTTTTTTGACTTATTAGTGGTTCTTTAGGGTCACAGAATTATATGAGGCAGAAAGAAAGGAGCAGAATTAGCACATAGGGGAGATGCCGGCTGCTGGGATGGTTTGGTTATGTTATCCCAACCTCCTCATTCCTACCAGGTGATATTTCCACTGTTTTCCTAACAAACCCCACCCAAACTCTGCATTCCTTGTAAGTCGGGAAAGGCCACCAGCCACCACGACTGTTGCTGTTATTGAATATGAATTATGGGGCTGGTGAGATGGCTCAGCGGTTAAGAGCACAGACTGCTCTGGCTGAGGACCCGGGTTCGATTCCCAGTACCCACATGGCCACTATGAATCATCCTTAACTCCAGTTCCAGGGGAATCTGATGCCTTTTTCTGACCTCTGTGGCATTGCACATGGATGCACTCACATGCAGGCAATAAATACACTCATACACATAAAATAAAAATAATAAATAAAATTTTACAAAAAGAGTGCAAATCATAGGGTGAAAAGGCCAAGGGTGAAGAGGGACTCTCAAGAGCCATCCTGGGGTGGAGCAGAGGATGGGGCTGTTGCTTCCTGAAATAAGACTGCAGGGGTAGAGAGGGCTCTAAGCACTGCCAGAGGAGTTTCCACTGAGAATTAGACATCATGAGTACCATGGGTAATCATATGGATGGATGGTTGGATGGATGGTTGGATGGATGGTTGGATGGATGGATGGATGGATGGATGGATGGATGGATGGATGGATGGATGGATGGACAGACGGACAGACGGATGGATGGACGGATGGATGGATGGTCGGTTTATAGTGTTAGCAGATGAAATACCACCGACCTGCAGAATGAAACTGCATGTTATGTGTGCCTGCACTATCCCTTCTTTGACCTTGCCTGCTGCAGCCCCTTCTCCTGAGCCCTCTCCCCTCCCTGATCTGAAGCCATGCTAAGTTCTGAGTTTCTAAGAAGCCATGGTGATGGTGATACGGCACTACAGCTCATACCTGATTCCCAGTGGAGAGTTGTGATGCCACAGATGGCATCTCACTGGCTCCCTAACTCAAGTAAGAAACTCAGCTCCCAGAATAGTGGGTGTACTATTTGGAGAATTATCATCTAAATGCTTAAGTATTCTTCAGCTCTACCACTTTGACATTTATATAACTTAGCATTATGTATTACCCAGGACATCAAATACCATCTAATTGGGGTAAAAGTGGATATGTAGGTTGAGATTGGACTCTTCACACAGTAGAAAAGAGTGTGATCTCTAGCAGGAATCCCTTTACCAGGGGTATGCTACAGATGGCCTCTTCAGAAGGATGGCTAACTTGAAATGCACAAGTTCAGAGGCTGCATGGATTATTGTGATGCATACCCTGCAATGGTGGGGTAAGTAAGTCACACTTCATACAGCATTGAGAATATTATCTCTGTCGTTATTGTTGCTTTGAGGCAGGATCTTGCTATGCAGTCCAGGCTAGTCTCAAACTTCCAATCTTCCTTTTAATATCTTCAGCCTCCTGGGGTTACAGCTATACACCAGCACACCAAGCAAAGAGTCATTTTAAATATGCACATTCTAGTAAGGAATTGACAGCCTATTCAGAAGGAATAGCACTAAGGAATGAGCAGTAATCCTCATAGGGGAAATCTCAACTCTGCTGGTTCTGTCCTGCTGGCAGACACCATCAGCACTGAGCACAGAGCTACAGCAGCTGTGAGGTAGGCTATAGGGAAGCATTGAGGCCAGGCCCATAGGTGGTGAGGAGAGGGTTCTGGGGAGAGCTGCAGTGGCAGGAGGGTGGACTTCTGGACTCAGCATCCTGGATTCTAGCTGTTGCTTAGAATCAGTGTGTCTTGGCTCTGTTAGGGTTGCTCCCAGGCCATGTCTTTCTCTACCTATGTACCTGTCTGCCAATTCCTCCAGCATAAAGGCAGCCCCCTTTTCCCCAAAGCTGACTTTGAGACTGACTCTACGTAAATACAAATCTGCAAACAAGGACCCTGGAGCCTGGGTTCAGATCTTGGTGCTACCACTTACCAGCTTTATAACCCTGGGCCAGTTACTTAACCTTCGGCGTCCTCGGTTTCTTAATTTCTCCAATAGGATGATAGCAGTACCAATTTTATGGGATTGTTGTGAGGATCAAATGATTAAATGCTAAATACAGTGCTTGGCCCATAACAATCACATATATATCTTTGCGAGTGTAGAGGTTTTTACTTGATGGAAAACAGATTTAACAGTTCTTTCATTGGTTGTTTGAGGAAGGGTAAGCTTCGTATCTTCAAATGCCCAGATGTGCTTAAAGCTATCAACACATAAGGACATTTTTGAAAGACATGGGCGATATCTAAAATTCTCAGGATGAAGTTGCATGCTAGCATTCGCTAACTTTCTATTTTCTGAGTGTAAAGAATACAGCATCTGCAAACAACAGCTGGACAAATATTGAAAGATGTAATTCCAGCTTCTTGCCGTGTTAGCAGAAGCTGTTGGGAGGGAGTCTGCCTTGTATCAGTACCTTTTTATGCCTGGAAGAAAAAAACTCCAATGAGTCATTTTGTCAAGGAAAAATTTCAGAGAGAGACTTAAGACTGCATTGTTACGGGCATCCTGGATGTAGTCAGATAGCACGCAGCAATTTACCAAGAAGCCCTGACTTATCAGGACAGACTGATGGACTTTGTTTACTTGGAGCACTCCAGCTGAGTTCCAAACAGCTGTTTGGATCCTGGCCCTGCGTTTCTGTATTTCCGTTTCATGCAAGGTTCTGGCCTACCAGCCATCACAGTCTGCCAGAGAAGAGGTGCCCTGAAAAGGGAGCAAAGAGCTTCAGCTGTGCTTTGTTTTAAAAAGTCCCTGCAGGTCGGTGGCTGGAGAGATGACTCAGTGGTTAAGAGCACTGGTTGTTCTTGCAGAAGACCTGGGTTTGAATCCTAGCACCCATGTGGTGGCTAACAACAGTTCTTCACTCCAGTTCCGGGGGATCTGATACCCTCTTCTGTCCTCTATGAGCACCACACATGCAGGCATAATACTCACACATATAAAATAAAAATAAATGAATAAATAAATATTTTTTTAAAGTCCCTTGGTGGGGGGGGGCTGGGAAAATGGATCAGTGTGTGAGAGTCCTTGCTATGCAAGCATAAGGACCTGAGTTCAAAACCTCAGCACCCATGTAAAGAGTTGGGCATGACTGGGCATGCCTGTAATCCCAGTACTAGGTGGATTTTGAGAGCTCTTGCTGAACAATGAGCCTAGTCAATTTGGCAAATTTCCAGTTCAGTGAGAGACCTTGTGTCAAAGCAGTAAAGGCAAGAGTAACAGGGAAAGACATCTGACATCCTGCTCTGATCTCCATACTCACTGACACCACAAACACCATACACATAACACAATTAATTAATTAATTATTAACTAATTAATTAAAAGTGCCCCAGTGGGCACATTGGACAGTTTAAAGGGCTTGTCACAATTTCTAAAGCTATATCTTCTACTTGATAATTCTAGTTCTTTGGAGGATGAAGGTGAGTCTAGGGCAAACCAAATAAAGAGAAAGCAGATCTAGCTACTGGAGATATACAAAGGAACATTAGACGGAAGCAGGAAGCAGCCCCAGGTCAGGAGTCAGCATGTGGACCAACGCCAGAGCTTCCACACCTCACTAGAGTACCCTGGATTTCTGTTCCTGGTGTTTGCAGGGTAAAATGACGGGGATGAAAGGGGTGCACCAGGTCTCTTCCAGTCCGTCCAGCCTTCTTGGTTACTAAGCAACTCTATAATCTTAGCCTTCAGGGATGGCATAGACCAGGAAGCTGTATTATAAATAGATCAGGGCACAGCCTCTTGGCATACACACACAGGGTTATTCGCACTTTAGGATGAGGAGTTCCAGAGATTCCTGCCATCACCTGCTCTGCATTATGGGTAACTGGGCTGCTGGCCACTGCAAAAAGATTTTGCTCCCAGGCCAGAAGTTGGCCCTGGGGAGACTCTATGGAGAAACTTTTATGCTGGTTTGGCAAACACATAAGCAGTAAAATCTTAATTGCATCATCTTCCTTTGTGAGGAGATATATATGTTTGGTCTTTTTGAGACAGGGTCTCCTTGTAGCCCCAGCTGTCCTGGAATTCACTATGTAGACCAGGCTGGCCTCGAACTCACAAAGATCCACCTGCCTCTGCCTCCCAAGTGCTGAGATTAAAGGTGTGTGCCACCATGCCCAACTGTGAAGATATTTTAAGATAAGCAAACATGCCCTTTTTCATGGGGCAGGCTAGAGTCTCTCCTGGCCAAGTATTGGATCTGTGGATGTGGGATGTGGTCAAGAATGTGTGTGGTTCATGTCCCTATTTAGTGTCCTTTTGAGTCATTTCTTCTGACTACACCATCAGAGCTGCTCCAAAGTACTTCTATTAAGAAAACCCTTGTACCTTATTGGAGATGGCATTGGTGAGGAGCTGGGAATTGTGTGATTTTATTACTTCTGAGCAGTTTAAACAATGTGTAGACACATGTACAGGACAGAATGTGACCTAAAATTAGTCATGTTATCCAGCTGCTCAGTAGTATCGGGAGGGGCAGCAGCCATGGTTTTGAGCTATTGACTTATTTTCTTTTTCCATCTTTTGTGTGTTGAAGGGGGCAGTGTTTAGGAAAGGTGTGCCCAGGTATACCATGGTACCATGTGAAGTCAGAGGACAACATTGGATGTCCATCCTTGCCTTCTACCTTGTTTGGAGACAGGGTCTGTTATTGTTTACCAGCGTGCAGACCAGGCTTCCAGGTATTCTCCAGTCTCTGCCTACCAATTCACCAGAGGAGGTGGTGCACTTACCAATTCACCAGAGGAGCACTGGGATCACAGATGGGCATCACTGCATCCAGCTTTACATGGGTACTAGAAATCCAAACTCAGTTCCTTACACTTGCATAGAAAGTGCTTTACCCTCTAAACCATTTGCCCAGCCCCACTGACTTTTTCTCTAAAATGAAACCATCTGATGTTTAGAACTAGACCTAATAAAAAGGTACTTTGACCTAACAAATTCAGAAGGCCAAGAAGGCTGAACCATTATTGAGTTTGACTCCAGGTTCTGATTTGAAGCCAGACCCATGGAATAGAGCCAGCAAACAATTAGACCAGATTCACATCAGCTCCTGTAATTTATTAGGCTAAGAAATAGAGCCCTTTGCCTCTGACAAGTTGGCTTCTGTTATCTGGTTGCCAAAGTTGCATTAGGATAGAATATTTGGATGGTGGGATCGGATTGACCTTAGAGGCGTCAGTTCAATTATCCTTAACATTTCCTTCCTTCTTAACAGTCTTCTAGTGTAAGTGCTCTAACACTTTGCATAGAATGCTGAATTCAGGAGCCATGGTCACTGTGATGGCTTGGATAAGAATGCCCCCCCCCCATAGGTTCAAGTATTTGAATACTTGTTCTCCATTTGGTGGTACCGTTTGGGGAGGATCAAGAAGAATTCAGGAGCCATGGTCACTGTGATGGCTTGGATAAGAATGCCCCCCCCATAGGTTCAAGTATTTGAATACTTGTTCTCCATTTGGCGGTACCGTTTGGGGAGGATCAAGGAACCGTTAGGAGGTGTGGACATGCTGGAAGAAGCATGTCACTAGGAGTAGGATTTGAGAGTAGATAGCCGTGTCCCATTTCCAGTTTGACTCGCTGTTTCCTGTGTCTGCTTGAAGATGAGAACTCTTAGCTTTCTGCCTCCTGCCGTGCCTCCCACTATGATGGACTCTTCTTATCCCTCTGGATCCATAAGTTCAATAAACTCTTCCTTCTCTAAGTTGCGTTGGTCATGGTGTTTTATCACAGCAACAGAAAGTAACTACCTTCCTGATACGTTCCCCATCACTCTGTTGGGAATAGTCATGGGATCTGGGGAGGTTAAAGGGAATTTTCACCAGCACCACTTGTTGCACTGTTTGAAACATGGAACAATATCAAATTTGAATGGGTTTGTTAAAATGCCAGATTTTGGAAACCTGCTCATTATATAAATAAAAAGTACTCTTTCTGGTGAATTTGATAAAGCAGTGTCTTTACTAACTACAACTTGTCTGGGTGGCTTGTCTTTACCTTAGGCATTCCAGTTTCTCCACACCAATGGCCAAAAGTGAGGCCACCCTGGCGTCAGTAAGACCTATCTCTCTCCGCCCCTCCAGTCTGATGTTCTGCTCTCCCACATCAGCTGTGTGCACGTGTTCATGACCAGAAGAGACCTCAGGCGTTGTGAAGGTTTTCCTTCACTCTCTAACTTGTTTTCTGTCTTAGCAGATGCCCAGGATCCATGATCCTGTGGGAACCTTACATGAAGGGTCTCCCAGTGGCTTGATTATAGACTCATCTTCATTGACCTGGAAACCCAGCTAGATTACTTCTGGGCGTTTGAATTTAAATAAGAATTACATAGAAGTCTCTGGCTGAACGATAAGCATTACTCATATGACTTCTAGATGATTCCAGTTCTTCTGTGAGCCAGCCCTAAGCTCTGAGACTGCCTCTGGTGGCAACTGTAATATAGTCTTCTGTGCTGATGCTGTTTATACAGTTGGAATTCAGAATCTCTAAGAACACATATTTCATAGTCCCTTTAAAATGACAGATACTTTGGGGTTGGTATTTGAAAGTTAAACTGCTTACCTCGTTTTCTCCTTCTGAGCAGCTACTCTCAACAGTAATTCAAACCACAGTTGTAAGACTAGTCGTAGGTCTAGTATGGGTGAGACTCCTGTGTCATCCTAAAAATTTGTTCATCTTTCTCCTGCTAAATAAGATAAATTTACTTATAGTTATCTATTTCTTACAACAGTCTGACTCTGACATGTTCAGTTAATCTATTAGTACATATACGTAACTTCTATAAGCTCTTGATATATGTATCTATACATGTACACAGACATAAATGCACACTTTAGTACATTTGGGAGACATTGGATACAATAGTATACAAGAAATTTCTATCACCTAACTCCTGCTGTTGTGGCATTATTGGAGATTTTATTTATTTGAGATTGTGTATACATGTATGTGTATATGTTTGGCACTACGCACAGTACCCTTGTAAATCATTTTAGCATCCAAATGAGATCTACAGAGTCAGTATATTAATTTACTGATGAGAAATACAGACTCAGGTTCTCCTGCCAAACAACTCAGTTACTAAGTGTCAGAGCTGGAACTCAGACTGCAGTCTCACTGACTCTAGATCCTGACTTCTTAAGCACAATCTTCTCGCTGGCTAGCCAGCCTCACCTCATTGGGTGAGTTCCAGGCCAATGAGAAATGCTGTCTCAAATTGACAATCCAATCCCATGAGTTCAGTCATTTTACTTGTCTAGGCAGAAACACTGAGACCAAGATGAACCAATTCTTCCAGAGCATGGCTCAATGCTTCCATTACGTTTTGTTTTATTTTGTTTTGTTTTGTTTTGTTTTGTTTTGTTTTATTTTATTTTATTTTGCTCTGACTGAATTCAGTATTTTCCAAACAGATAAATTAACATAAAAAGCAGAAGCCCACATATTGGACCATTTGGGAAGGTTATTTTATTTATAAACCGTAAAGGAAACCATTGCTTTCTTCAAACATTATAACTGAAATAATTTCATTGGGAAGGGCTGATACTAGAGGTTAAGCACCCAAATACACAAGTATTAAGTGCTCATTATAGCTTTCCAAGTATTAATTCATGTAATCTCTCTAAAGTCATATGAAGGCAGTTTTATTTTTCCTATTTTGCAGAAGAGGCACTGAGAGGTTATGTAACTTGGCCATGATCACACAGCTAATAAAAGATAAAGCTGAGGTTTGAACTCCAGTAGATGGGCCAAGCCTGGGCCTTAAGCAGTCAGCAGGACAGTTATACCATTTCACTTTCTTTGGGTTCCATAGGTTTAACAGTGAACAGGACTTTGCTAATCATGAGAGTAGAATGTCACGGTCAAGTAGGGGTACCTTACTTCTTATCCTCCTGGTCTCCAGAGCTGGAATTCCAGCAGGTGTGGTCACATGAAAAAGCCCTAGTTATACTTGGAAAACACACACACACACACACAAAACTCTCTACAAATGTGATTATATATATATATATATATAGTGACATTTAAGATTCATTTCTAAAACAGGCAACAAAATAAACATGAAAGCTACAATTTGACACCTTTTTCAAAAGTCCTTAACCATTATTAAGTAGGTTCTAGAAAATTCCCTCATCTCATGCATCATCTGTAGTGAGCCTCTGTAGCATACGCATCTCTTTAATTGAGTTAATCATAGGACACCTTCCTAAACTGTGGTCACATTGGCCCTGGGCCCATGTGCATCTGCGATCCTGTCTTTTCGTTGGCCAATGTCTTTCACAACCTCTCAACCTGGAAGTATTTCCAAGGAGTCACAGGAGAGACCTGTGTTCACTTTCTGTTCTCAGCTCTTACCCTGTCAAACACATTAGAATCTGAAAAGAAAACCAGTAAAATTAAACTACTGCAAGAAGATGCTGATTTAAGCAACATCTATGAGCTCCTTTTAGAAATCAGAATAATTCTTTGCTGTTGCTTTCCCTTAACGAGATTCCCACCTCTTCCGATAAGTACCTTGGCATCTTTTATGAACTGAAATTTTCATTCGCTTTTCTTCAGCAACTAAGACTTTATAGCCTATTTCTGCCAGGGAACTGGGAGTTATAAATCTGTCTACACCTGAAGCTGCTTGTTAAAGGAGAAGGCATTGCTTCCAGGACATTTATCAATTAAAAAAAAAAAAGACATTGAAACTGCAAATACATTTTTAAAATTCATCTCCCACAGGGTTATTTTTTTAAGTGAGATAAAAAGAGGTGGCCCATTCAGCTCCCCAGAGGACAGAGCCCATTTTTCTCTTCTCTCACAAGGATTAACATAGTGTGAAAAGAAGCAGCTGATGCTTTGGACTCCACTCAACTTAGGCTTGAATCTTGACCATGACTTAAGGTCTTGTGCTTCTGCTTCCCCATCTGTAAAATGGGAGTCAAGATGTCACCATCTGTGAACAAAGAGGCCAGTTAGCATTAACAATAGAGAAATAATAACAGCAATGTGGGTGAAAGATTTTTGTACAAAGACTCCTCTCTTTCCAACCCATGATTTAGAGAGAGAGCACAAATGGTAACTAAGGGGTTACAATAAATGTGTTTGGAGACTGAAAAAATGTTTACAAGGACCTGGGGAGTTAGATAAGTTGGTAAAGTGCTTGCCACGCAAGCAGGAGGATCACGTTCAATCTCCAGGATCCATATTTAAAAAGCCTAGCCCGGTGGTGTGCATTTGTAATCAGAGTGCTAGGGCGGTAGAGACAGGTAGATCCCTGGGGCTTGCTGACTAGCCAGCCTCACCTAATTGGGTGGGTTCCAGGCCAACGAGAAATGCTGTCTCAAAAAGCAAAGTGGATGACTCCTGGGAAATGACACCTGAGGTTGACTGCTGACCTCCACATGCATACACATATATATACACACACAAATATGCACATTCATGCACACACACACACACACACACACACACAGGTTCAAAATAGTTGGGAGTTTACAGGCATGTGATCTGGAGCCTCTTGCAGAGGACCCAGGTTTGATTCCCACCACCCACATGGCTGCTAACAACCACCTGTAACTCCAGTTCCAGAGGAATTCGATATTCTCTTCTGACATTCTCTTGTATGACATGGGTGCATTTACATACATGCAGACAATACGCTCATACACATAACAAATAAAATATTTTTAAAAAGAAAGTACCAATAGAGACAAGGGAAGAAACAAGCAGGAGAGGAAAGGAGTTTGGAGTTTACATCAGGGTTTCCATTCCCCATTATTAAACCTAATAATTCAGTTTGCATGTTCAGGAGAATAATCACCACTGACTACAGTCCGAAACATCCAACTATTATTTGCAGAGTATCTGGGGCTCCTCTGGCCTGGCCTGTCTGGTACTTTGGGAGAGAAATCTCTCTTTTCCTTCTGTGCAAAAGGCCAGCAGTCTCAATGGAAGATCTCTTTTTTTAGAACTGGTGATAAATGTGTGTGTGCGTGGGATCCCATTAAACTGGGAATTCCTTTGAAATTTGCCTTTCTCCTTTCTCTCCGTGGTCCATAGATAGATCCTGGCTGCAATTGGGTATGAAAGCTCTTAAGCCTGCCTTGAGAGTCATGTTCTGTTTTTGAAAAGTGCTTTAAAAAAAGAAGAAGGCCAGGCGTGGTGGCGCACGCCTTTAATGCCAGCACTTGGGAGGCAGGGGCAGGCAGATCTCTGTGAGTTCAAGGCCAGCCTGGTCTACATAGTGCTCTCCAGGACAGCTGGAGCTACAAGGAGACCCTGTCTCAAAAAAAAAAAAAAAAAGGAGGAGGAGGAGGAGGAGGAGGCTGTTTTTTCACTCAGTCTAGGAATATCCTTCCCAAGAAGTTAGAGCCATACCAGAGTAACAGGATCCATATGTTGAAGCTGACAGCTAATGTTCAACATATGGGCCAGTGAGCTTTGCAGGCAGAAATGGGTCCCTGATCCTTTAAAGAATGCTCTGTAAACTCCACAAAGCACTGTTACTCAAGTGGGCATGGTGGAGGCACAGCCTCCATGGCTTCGTAGTACCACTGATCTCATCCAGTATGAGCCACTAGAAGCAACTGAACATGTTCTGATTGGCCTTCAAATTCACAGCACTGGCCCATAGCCTTCTCTGTAAGCCCCTGTGCTTCCCAGAAGGGCAGGAAGTCTTAACCCTGGATTCTATAATCCTCAAGGAATGGCAGTGCTGAGGGCTATCAGTGTCCCCAGATGGTCCCTCTCTACAAAGGTAGCACTACAGAGTAACACAATTCTTACCTGACAGCCAGGAGGCCTGGGCTTCAGAGCACCAGGCCCCTAACTAGAAGTGATTGTAAGGAAGTCACTCCACCACTCCTCCTCATCTGGAAGGTGCAGAATTGAGCAGCACCTAAGTCAAGCTAGAGACGAATGATGGGGAAGCAGCCCCAGCTGGTTGCATCTGCACCTATAGACTCAGCCCTGGTCAACATCGTGTCCCAGTGCAGCTCTGGATACCATGGGTTATGATCAGAAAAGTGGGTGAAGAACTTGTTTGCAAGTAAGAATTCAGCCCTAAGCCCCAAGGGGCTCAGAGCAGCAGAGTGGGAGTGACTAGCAACCCTCCAGATGACTAGTATTTCCCTTGACTCCTTATTTGAATGTGCCCAAGCTCCCCCTCATCCATACAGGGAAGCTCAGCCTCCTCCCCTCCTTGGCCTTGAACCCTGTTCCTGACTCTTTCCCTCCCTCCATCTTTTTCTCATGCCTGACTCCACTCTATCCTGTCCCTCTACAGCTTCTGCTGTTTTTTTCTGTGACCTGCTTTGTCTGTTGGTGGGATGGTTAGGAAGACTATGCCCCCAATACTCTGACTCCCCCGTGCACTCCCTTTCCAGCCCCAGGCAGGCCCTTTGATCCTTGTAATTTGCTGAACACAACTGTGGCCTCTTCATCACATGAGCACAGACTCAGAGCTGCTGCTCCAGCCCTGCCTGCAAGTCAGTCACCATGGCAACGAGCTTTCCCTCCATTCTACTGTGAACAGAAAATGGCTGTTGGAAGGAAGCACTCATGGAGTCTCTATGACCCAGCCTGTTTTGTTTGGGCTCCTGGTTCCTAATGGTTCTGAGGAGCTCCCTCCATTGTACCAAATGTGTGGTAGCCTTCACCTTTCAGGTTTACTTAAAGAGAGCAGAGGCAGAAGGACGTCAAATTCAAATGAATAAAGCATTCTGCTTTCCTATTCTAAAACTGTATTTTCACGAGCAGTTGCTATCTGTTCTAAGGAGATGAACGGGGAACAGAGTGAACTCAGGAATCAGTGAGATCTAGGGCAATGAATTTTCTGGTCAGTGCCATGGGATAACAGAACGTATGGATATTCAAATAAAAATGCAGGGAAAGTAGCCAATGGATGCTGGGAATTCCACAAAAACATAGACTGTGAGATTTCAAGAAAGACTAATTGGGGTACTGATGCTGTTTCCCCTTATGGAAATCGGTGTGTTGATTATACATTGGGGAGAAGGTCTATACCCCTGCTTTAGAATCAGTTGGAATCATGATCAAGCATGGTGGCCTGGGGAATTAACAAGAGACCCCTAGGCATAGTTCTGGAGTGACAGGTTGCCTGCTCTTTAAAGCCCTAGAGATACTTCAGACTGACAACCAAAAGAGACTGACTAGACCACTCTTTTTGTGAATCCAAAACATGGCTGTTTAGGTCAGTCTCCCAGGGGACCCGTCTTCCCTGACAGCATCTAGCAGTTCCATGTTGGAGCCATCTAGACTGTGTCCACTCCTGCCCATAGCATAAAGAGACTTTGGTGGTAACAAGTTCTCAAAAGTGAAATAATCCTCGAAGTCTGTTTGTTTGTTTGTTTGTTTGTTTGTTTGTTTGTTTTGAGACAGAATCTTCTCTGTAGACACAGCTGGCCTGGAACTTGCTATGTAGACCAGACTGGCCTCAATCTCACAGAGATAGATCCTCTTGCCTCTGCCTCCTGAGTGCTGCTGGGATTACAGATGTGGACCATCACACCCAGCGAGAGCCCTGTTTTTTAATGAAAGTGCTGGGCTTCATTCTTAAAATTTCAAATGTGTATTTGAACTGGATTTTTTTCTTCTTTTTCTTTCAGTTTCTCTGCAAGTAGACATTGTTCCCAGCCAAGGAGAAATCAGCGTTGGAGAGTCCAAATTCTTCCTGTGCCAAGGCAAGTGTTCATGTCCCATTGCGTTCCAAAGCTGCCCCCAAAACCCACTGCACAAAGCAAAAGACCAAGGAGTCCCAGCCTAGAATTCCAGCCACCTCTCTACTCGGGGTCAGTAGTGTGACCAATCAAGACCAAGAAGCACTCTCGGGCCCTCTTCCTTCCTTTTGATGGCCTTCCCTTTGGTGGCATCCTTCTTGGCACCAGAGCAGCTTTAAGGGGTTTGGTAGGAAAATCCTCCCCAGAGAATTAATTTTCTCAGATCTCCTGTAATGTCTGCAGTTACAGTTCTGGAAAACAGCATTAGCTTAGAAATAATGCCTCCATAGGTCAGCTTAAGGCTCATTTCTTAGAATCTTCCAGACCAAGGTCTTGAAAGTATGTTGGGCAGGTATCTCTGGATATGAACTCATACACTGGGTTTTCTAGGGCATTTTAAATATCAGTGTTCTGACCTATCACCTCCTTGACATATATACACACCTCTGGGATACGTCAGACCTGGTGTTCTTGAAGCTTAGACCTGCAATGATCGGGACACATCCCGTGGAAGAGAGGGTATGTGGACTTAGGCCTCAAGACTTTTGTAGATGGCATGCCTGAGATTCAGAACCTGGCAGAAACAGAGATGAGCTGAACTGGGTGTAAGCTGTGGCATTTAACAAGCAGCTTTGAGCAGATTTAACTGCCACTGTGATTTGCATCACATGAGATGGCTGTGGCCGCTAGATGCGTTCATTCCGGCTCTGCCTTCATTACAGCAATTTCAGTAATCTGAAGATACAGCTTCAGTGCCCTCAGCACATCTTGCAAACTATGATATTTATTGGAAACATGATGAGCCCTGAAAGGAAGACTATGTTTCCATACCAAGCTTCTGCACAAGGCTACATGGTATGGCTAGAAAGGGTCCCATGAAGAGACCTGGACAAGCAAGGGGCATTGTACTGGAGAGCCCTTCACCCTGACCCAGCATAGTTTCCAGGCAGCTCAGCAATAGTAGTCTGCTCCTCACAAGTGCCCAGGGAGAAGGGGCATAAGTGATCTGCTGCCTCCTCAGAGCACGTAAGGGCTTGAATTATCCTATTGAGGCAGTAGGACCAGAATGTCATTCATATCAGCTTAAACAGGAAAATGCCATAATCAAAGAAGCTGGACTCTTCACTCAGACTAGCCAGTGTCTCTCATATTCAATCAGAAGATGACCTGTCCCCTTCTTTCACAATCTGATTGTTTGGCTCAGTCCAACTAGGTCCTTGAGCTGAAGGCTCAGATATACTAACTCCCTTTATTTATCATTTCATAAAGCTTATGCACTCCTAGCTTAGTGGCTGGAGCACAGTAGGTTCACAGCAAGTATCTTTTCCCTTGGTAAGGACAGATAACTATAAAACAATACAGGCACAGGCAGCTGGTAAGTTCTTTGAACTGCTCTAGGAGATGTTATGTATATAATTAAACAGACACAGAGCAGGGCTGCAAAGCATTTCATGATAGCTATCCCTCCCCAGCCCGCCAGCCTCTGTCATCCAGCGGTTCTTACTGAGTAGCTGCTGTCACCATGCAAGGGCTTGGGCTTCTCATTTTCAGTGGTTTGAAAATGATCTCTTCCTCCTTAGTGGCAGGAGATGCCAAAGACAAAGACATCTCCTGGTTCTCCCCCAACGGGGAAAAGCTCAGCCCAAACCAGCAGCGGATCTCGGTGGTGTGGAACGACGACGACTCCTCCACACTCACCATCTACAATGCCAACATTGATGACGCCGGCATTTACAAGTGTGTGGTCACTGGTGAGGATGGCACCCAGTCCGAGGCCACCGTCAACGTGAAGATCTTCCGTAAGAGCATCCCTTCATTTGTGCTCTTCATTTACATCCTGGTCATCAAAGACATGTGGGTGGATGACACAAGTGGAAAGATAGCAACAGAGGGACCTGACCGTTCCTTTTTTTCTCCCTGAATCTTTTCTGGCCTCACTAAGAGTTCTAGTACATTCTCAGATGGTCCGTGGCTAGCCCAGATCGCACAAGACTGGCTCCCACAGGCCATGGCTACCTTTCCACTAGCCTCCATTCTCCACAAACTACACAGTTCTCGTAGGGCTACTATGGGTTCTTCCATGATACCTTAAGTGACAAGATATTTAGTTCATGTTTTCCCTTCTTATACCACTATCTCTTCTGGTAATGTAACTCAGAGACCCAATGGGATGGGGTATTATCATCTGGACCCCTGATATCATTCAGAGAGAGCCTACTGCTGCTGAAAGCCCATTTGGAGGTGACATCTCTTTGCCTTCTTACTGTGCATATGCCCCATTGAGTGGAGTCTTGGTAATTGACAGCTGGTAAGTCAGTACTGCTCGGGCATTCATAGCCAGTAAGTGGGCTCTCTTGTTCTCTCTGCTGTAGGAAACTTGGGATGGGACTAGGAATATGGGTCAAAATGGGGGAGACCAATAAAGAACTGATGATGCCGGTGTTATTGTAGCCTAGGCCTGCCACTCATCACTGTAGCTGTGTGCATCATTATACATGGCAAGGAACCCATTTCCCACTCTAGACCCTTTATTGTGCCAGCTGCCCTGCCTGTATCCAAAGCCAAGTGCTGAGTGGGAACCCCTCCTGTACCACTATATGTACACATAGAGACTTGCCTGGAACTCAACTCCAGCTCTCAATAGCTCTATTGAGAAAGCGTCTTTTCCTCACTCTGCTCCTCCTGCTGTTTTCCAGAGAAGCTCATGTTCAAGAATGCACCAACCCCACAGGAGTTCAAGGAAGGGGAAGATGCTGTGATTGTTTGTGATGTGGTCAGCTCCCTGCCCCCAACCATCATCTGGAAACACAAAGGCCGAGATGTCATCCTGAAAAAAGATGGTGAGATCGGAGTTTCTGTGAGCCACCAGATCCCCTGAGTTTCCACCCCTGCCAGCCCCTGATACACTCCACACATCTCCAGGGCCCAGACCCGTATGCAATTTCCAGTCCTAAACAGACGTGACTGTACCTGGTATATTCAAGCACCTGATTCTCTCTCCAAAGCTACAGAAAAATTCCCAGTCGACTTGCTCTCAGCTCTATTTCAGAACCAGGCTTTTTCTGATTCAACCTAAGGCCCAACCCCATAACTCTGAAGTTAAGAGAAAGGAAGAGATACCTAGGTGCTGTCACATACTTGTAATTCCAGCACTCAGAAGCTGAGACAAGGGAATGGTTACAAATTTAAGGCTAACCTGGGCTACATAGCAACTTCTAGGCCAGAGCGGGCTACATTGTAAAACCCTGTTTCAAAAATAACAACACGCAAAACCAATAAAAAGAAAGAGGATGAGGCTCAGCTGCCTACCTGTTGATCGTGGAGTTCTCTGACTGACTTGTGTCTTGTCTCTTCTAGCCCGATTCATAGTCCTGTCCAACAACTACCTGCAGATCCGGGGCATCAAGAAAACAGATGAGGGCACTTACCGCTGTGAGGGCAGAATCCTGGCACGAGGGGAGATCAATTTTAAGGATATTCAGGTCATCGTGAATGGTGAGGAAACCTGGCCTTCCCACTTTCTCCATTGCTACAACCAGGGTTCCCAGGGGTTCTTCTGTTCCACTTCCTCCTGGGTATATAAAATAATTCCTGTTCTGACTCATCTGTGCATCTCAGGGGACTTTCCTCCTTACCATTATAATCTTTGGGAAGCGGGTGTTATTTTAGGACACCAGTTTGGGGCTCTCTGGGTCTTTCAGTGCAGATATTGAATGTCCTTCATTGTCTTGCAGGACTAAAATCTTTCCCCATTTTGCTAATAAACTCTTCTTCATCCTTGGTGTCCTTGATGTTACAGTCATTAGGAAGTTAGTCCCCTTGGTTTGATGTGCAGAGAAAAATATTACAATCAATTCAGGTCTCAGAATAGCATCACAGTCTGTGGGCTTATTAATCTTAATTTGCATTGTCAAATAAACACACCCATGGAATCGATCTGACATTTACAAGATGTTTACAGGAAATTATAATGTCAGTACTAAGAAAATAAGTAAATTGCTTTTGAATTGTTTTGGTTATCGATATATGTTTTCTTGCCAAACCCTCCCCTTCTCCTTCCTTTGGTGGAAACAGTTTGTGCACAAAGTTGTTTATGACAGTTTCGGAGAAATGACACTTGGTGAGCTAGTGTATTTTGGGATAATGCCAATCTGATAATCAGCAGGAACTGTACTTTCTAGCTTTTTCCAGTATGGACAGTCTCTCTTTGAACAGCAAGTTCCACCAACACAAGTAGTTATTTAGTATATATTGATTGAGAAAGTACACATTAAAAAATAGCTCCTATAAATTAAATACCACACCAACAGGAGTTAAAAAAGTAATAGAGCTTTTAAACTCTTAAAAACAATAATGCATGTTTGTGGTCAAACTGTTTACTCAGTTTACATTAATTATTTAATACACCACATGAGTTTAGAGCTCTTACACCAGCACTGCAAATGCCTAGGACAATTCAGCCCCAGGTAGAGACCCTGTGACTTGGGGATCCCTAAAACGCCTCTTCTCTGAGTCATCAAGTTCTCCCAAGTTTGCACAGTCACCCCTGACATCCTCTTATCCTTCAGTACCACCCACTGTCCAGGCCAGACAGAGCATCGTGAATGCCACCGCCAACCTGGGCCAGTCTGTCACCCTGGTGTGTGATGCCGATGGCTTCCCAGAGCCCACCATGAGCTGGACAAAGTAAGAAACTAATTTGTGCCTTGTGTCATGGGTCCCATTCCACGTGGGTATTTCAGTGAAGTTCTTTAGCCTTGTGTCTCGGATTATTCCTTCATTTCCAGTCTGGTGGAAAGCCCCAGAAGGTATGGCTTGTAGGGGTGGTCCTTTGGAACCTTAGCCTTTGGACAGACTTGGACAGTTGAGGAGAGGAATAAAAAGAATGTGACAGAGAATTCAGTGCTGTGTCTTCTGTCCTTGTATAGACTGAGCCTTTCCCATAGGCAGTCTACATTCTATAGAAACTAATCAAGTAAGCATCATAATTCCGTGTTCAAAACTATCATTCTTTGCATTTCCACACCGAGTAGGGATGGAGAACCCATAGAGCATGAGGAAGACGACGAGAAGTACATCTTCAGTGATGACAGTGCTGAGCTAACCATCAGGAAAGTGGACAAAAACGACGAGGCTGAGTACATCTGCATTGCCGAGAACAAGGCAGGCGAGCAGGATGCATCCATCCACCTCAAGGTCTTTGGTAAGTACAGTTCGGGGTCAAGGTCACTGCTTAACCACAATTCCTGTTACTCTACATTTCAGTCCATCAGCAAGAGTGTCTCCACCCTTTCTTGCAATGTACCCAAGAGGCAACCATCCACTGCCACTCTGTCACTTAAGCCCTAGTCCACTGTCCATCCCTCCTCAGCAACACGCAGCCCCCTAGCTGGTCTCCTTTCCCCCCATCACCTCAGTCCCCTTCAGTCTCTGCTGCTCATTGGAGCTAGGATGGCCTACAGGCCTCTCCTCTTTTCAAGCTTCCTGTTGCAACTGAAGTAACTCTAGATTCCTTCTGTAGCCCAGTATGCCCTTGTTTCTCTACGGCATTAGCCATCCCTTCCTCTTCTCCACAGAGAAAACTCTCCAACCACACCAGCCTCCTTTCTGTCTCTCACACACGTCACGCTAATTCCCTACCTCTTTTGCTTGGTGCATCGTTCCCTCAGACCTGCTCCGAGCAACTTTCTTATCATCACAGAGATCTCAGCTCAAGCTCACCTTGCCCATGATGCCGTCCTTCACTGCCCTGATATTGCCTCTCCCATCACATCTGCCTCCCTGCTGTCCCGCCCCAGTCCCCCATCTTAGCAGTTTCTGAATGATTCCTGTTGACAGGTTTGTTTGGGGGATTATCTCCAGTCTCCATTAGCATGCTAAATGTGTGTTGGCAGAATACCGACTGTCTTATACATTGCTTTATCCCTGGTGCTCTAAACTGCCCAGACTCATAGTATCTTGACATGTACCAATGCCTGGCTGGTTGGCTGCCTCGCTTTTCTTGCTTCCTTTACTGGCCTGGGTGCCATTGCCATAGACAGTCATGCAAGGAATGCTCATGTCTCCACCCCTTTGTCTTTACAAAGCCCCCAAACTTTCAGGCACTTCGGAATCGAAATGCATTTTGACATTGTGAAAAAAGATCTTGTTGCTGAGGAAGCTGTACCCTAGTGACGCTCAACTGCTACTGCTCATCTAGTTACAAAGCATAGACAAGCTGCTCCACTGTAGGTCGTGCTAGTTCAATATAGGGCCTGAGAGGCCGTGCTGGTACCCGTCCTCCCAGGTGGTTAAAATTACACTTGGGAGTCAGTGTTGGGACCTGCTTGTTTAACCTGATCCAGAGAACTGTGTAAACACACGGCTGAAAATCAAGTGGTTGTATGCAAATGACCTTGGTAATCACAGATGAATCTTATTTATTTCCTGATGACGACCAAGTTTAATAATAAGTTGTAAGTTTGTTCGAGGTGTGTATGTACATGATAGGAAACACTAAACTTCATGAGAAGCATTCCTATGTGTATGTTTGTACATATTCGTGTGGATGTGGGTGCATATGTGTACACATGCATGTGCAGGCCAGAAGGCAGTCTCAAGTGTCTTTTCTTTGGTGCCATCCACCGTATTTTTTGAGACAGGGTCTCTGACTTGGAGATTGCTGGTTTAGCTAGGCAAGCTGGCCAGGGAGCCCCGGAGAGCTAGCTGTCTTTACCTCCCTAGGAATTGCGACTATACTATGCCCACCTAAGCCCGGGTTTTTTATGTGTATCTGGGGATCAAGCAAAGATCCTCAAGCTTGCAAGGCAAGTACTTTACTAACTGAGCTATCTTCCTAGCCCATGAAGAACATTCTTGACAGTCTTTTATCTCTAATTCAGACTAATAATCCCCCATCATTCTGATTTTGTGTTTTCTGTATTACAAAGAGGGACAGGTGCAATGTTAATTTATTTCATCATTTAAGAAATATTGAGCACCTGTGCTGTTGGATAGAGTGGCTGGAGAGATAAGTAGAACTGGACTCTGAGAAGCACCGAGTAAGAGATAAACATGTAAACACAAGAGATAATAGTTAGGCTCATGAGAACAACCCATTTGAGTGATTACTGTGGACCCAGCCCTTGCCAAGTTTAAGATAAACCAGCATGGATTCCCTTCACGTCTTTAGATTCACAGGCTAGTGTAAGATGGTCGACACTGACATTTTAAATGACAGCTTCCTACAATGACTTCACGGTTGCAGTCTGTGCAGTGTTTTATAGGAAAAGAAGCTTTCTGGTTCTGCATGGCTTTAGTTAGTCACCAAAATGACGTGCCTCTGCAGATACAGAACGGTGGGTGAGAACTTCAGGCATCACTTGCACCAAGCAGAGACAAGAAAAGCCTGTGCTGTGTTGAGTGTGAGCTGTTGTGGCCAGGGCTGTGTCTGGTTCGCTTACAGCTATGTTTCCAGCACCTAACAGCACCTGGAGTTCAGTAGGCAAGAGCATCTGAAATAGCCAAAGGAACAGCCATTAATTCTCCGTGGCTGAAGTATAGCTTGTGCAACAGGGAGAGGACCTTGAAATGAAGTTACTCCCTGTTGTCTCTAGGAAACATTTTTAACATTAATTCCGTAAAGTAATAATAGTAATAATACTCAGCATAAAAGAAGGAGCATTTATACTGTGAAGTGTTCTCCACCACCTATCTCGTGTGATCCTCATCACAGCCCTCTGAGGTAAAGGCAGTTATCATCCCATTTCACAAATGAACACCGGAAGCTCAGGTTCTCCTCCCAAGGATCAAGGATTCGAAACAAGACTGTTTGCTTCTAAGTCCACTCTAGAAGATAATAGTGGTGGTTACGTCTGCACACAACCCATGGGCGTCTGGGCTGAATTTGAATGCCTGGGAAACGGTAATACATATGGAAAGAGTATACTGCCCTCAACCACCATGCTGCTCATGGGTTCTCTACAGCGGAGCACCTTGAACTTTTTCCACTTGAAATTCCTCTTTTACCTAAGAAATTTTTACACAACCCCAGGAATATAGGAATATGAAATAGGGATACAAGTCAAACATTTACAGATAATGAATCAAAACGATATTTATTTTAAAACAACTTTTGTGCTCTACATATAATTTTACAATTTATTAAAAATGAAAACATTTGCATACTAATGAGATGGATCCCCTTGTTTATTGTTGCATAAAGAATTAAATCTTGTCTGAATATTTGATAACATAAGATAAAGACTATCGTCAGTGTTTTTCAGAGTTGCTTGATACTTCAATTTTCTAATCATCGAGACTGAAAGTGCCGCTTTGTGTAAATGTGTAGCACAAACTGACAGAAGTATGTTTAGGGCCCTTTCAGAAATTGTTGGAAATTCTGTCCCAATCCCAAGCCAAAACTCATTGAATAATTTTCTATGAAACTCAAGTCAGCAACTCAAAACAGCAATTTTTAAAATCAAGCATTCTAACACAAACAATCCAAAGATACACTAATCTGATACTTATATGCCCTTGAAGAATGATGGTGGGAAAATATTGAAAGTCTCTGTTTTCCATAATTAAACCATTATGTTTCTGTAAGAGCAGAAAACTTTGTATGTGTAGTAAAAATACTGCAATTCATGACATACAATAGCCTTGAATCGGAGCCGAGGTGTTTCAGCCAGCATTTGCTGGCACTGTGTGGTGTGACAGCATCCGCATGTTGGGTGCTCAGAAGAAAGGCTTCAGTGGAGTCACATCATACAACACCTCAGATTCATAGAGCGTTTGAGTTTTGGACCGATTTTTGGTTGTTGTGTGTCCAGAAACATCTTACTATTGCCAACCTTTTATGTGATCTCTGCTTTCAGTTGTGTGACTTCATGTGGGATTATAGCCTACAGTTTAAGAAGCTGTGCTCTATAGAACATACTCAGCTCTGACATGACTGGTTAAGAGCATCTCTTAGTTCCTCTTCCAGTCCCCTCTGGTACCAATGGTTTCCCTAGGCAGAAAGAGTAAGTGGTAAATGAGAAGCCACGAGGGGCCATGGGAGAATGAAAAGAATGGATAAGGCCCTGAAGTGGAGGTAAAGAAAAAGAAATTATGATGGAGAATCAGACAAGACAGGATTTCATCCAAGCCTTCAACCCAATGGACACATTTATCCCTACACCTCTCTGTATCTGCATCACACACAAGCACTCACACACACACACACACTCACCCCGCATGCCACAATTTCTTTCTCACTACTGTTAACTATATTTACAAGACAGCACAGTGGAGCAAGAGGTTGCTGGGCTTCTTGAGAAGAAGGAAGTCATAGACCTGTAGCAATGATGTCAATCCAGAGGAAAAATCCTCTGCAATAGCATAAAAGGAGTTCATCTAGCTTTCTTGAATTTCTGCCACAGCCACACACCCTTATTTTCACTTCCTGAGACTCCTTCTCTGCTCCGCCTTCTGGCTTCCTCCATTGGTTGAGGCAACCGGTATGGGACAGGAAATCTGATGAAAAGGATCCAGCTGGTTAGATCATCCCTCTTTGTGCTTTCTCCCTCCTTTCCCTTCCTGCTTGCAACAATGGGTCATCCCTGAGGCGAACTGCACAGGTTTCTTCAGCAGTTGCAAAGCCTATTGTTATACGAAAGGAAAGAAATCTATCTTAGGTAGTGAAGAACTCAAAACCCATGGCTTCGAGAGGGGCTCACAATTAGTATGTAAAGAGCAGGACTAGATTAGAGACTGCTCCAGTTGGACCTAAATGACATCATTTATTTCCTTAAGAAAGGGGCCTGTTCTGGCATGTGTTGTCCTAGTTATCACCTGCTTAGAAAAGGGCTCCCTTTACTAAGTAGCTGTATTCTACTTTCCTTTAAAGTTGGCTGTGAATTTCCATTGCTCTTCTCCCCATGGGTCCTGCTGAAGAAGTATTTTTGTTTCTGCAGATAATTATGCCTGTGCTAATGATCTTGAGGTCTCATGGTACCATGAGCTGAGGCAAGTTCACTGATGGGCAGAAGCCTTGCTCACTGACTGTTGGAGGCACTAAGTCGCACAGAGGCAGGGAGACAACTGAGAAAAGATGCAAACCCCAGGAGCCCACACAGAGGTTAAGATGGAGCAAGGACCACCATTATGAAGCTTGGACAGACACTTCCTGGTGCTGGGATACAGGGGGAGGGAATCTTTCATAAGTAAGCAGACTCTGCATCTGTTCCTGTTTGCTCAGTATGCTTGGTGTCTCGATGGGGTTATTTAGAGTACCCCTGTGACATTGCAAAGGGTCTTCTAAACCTGCCTCTAGTGCTGATGGCAATGCTGCTTCCAGAGTCGGAGGATCGAATCCTCCCTTCTAAAACCCTCTGTATCATGTAAAAAATTAACCTTACTTACTAATGTGCTTAACAAGAACATAGTTAGCCTTTTTCTAAGGACTTATACAAGGCAGTCTTCATAGCCATCTGGGAACTGGAGCCACATAAACCAAATGTTAGCAGACACTACCTGACCTTCACCTGTCTTCTGTTAAACTTTCACTGACAGGACAAGGTGCTAAAGGCCAGGAGAAGGTCAGAAATGCTGTCTAGATCTCAGACTCCAAGTTCAAATAGCCAGAATTTTAGCCATTATAGGGCTGGCTATCTCCAGACCCAAATAACTACTTGGTTTAGAGAATTTATTTACTTATATTGTGTTTTAGGTTTTGATTTTTCTTTTCTTTTTACTTTTCATTCTGTGACTTTGGTACCTTAAAATTCAACTCATACTTTATTTTACTTTGTTTTATTTTGCCCACTAAAGCCTTCTATTCAGTAATAATGAACCCTTACTCTATCCAGTGTAAGTTGTAACCTTCTATAAGGCATATTTATCAAGGTAGACATAAAGTTTTCCTACAGAAAACTTCATGCCTGAGTTGATGAACTCTGCCAATTCCATGATTGTGGGATCACTTGGATGCACTGGATTAAGACGTGTGTATGTGCTAGCCATTGGAAGAGGATTGGCCAAGTGGGATGTTGGTGCAGATTAACCTGAGGAGCCTATTTGAGCCACATAGGTGATTTTACACCTGTTGGTATAAATTGGCAGGCCTTTGATATAAACTAAACACAGCTGTCATTGCTTTCTACTTCCTAAAGCCGCATGAAGGACTCCAATCAGTCAAAATTTTCAGGCATTTTCTTAGCCTACGTGCGGTTACTGTGAATTCAAATACAAAAGAAATGTAGTGATTTCAAAAACCATCTGTAATTCTGACTTTGTGGCTGTGTCTCTCTAGCCTTGCCTTCCTTTCTATTAGTGAAGTAAGTTATTTGTGCAGTATTTTCTTTCCTCCTCTATGGAAGGTTCACCAGTTTCAGAGTATAATTGTCTTAAATTGGGAAAATTCAATTTTCTCTAATGCTTTAACATTTAACTCAGTTTTGGGATGATGCCTGCATTCCTTGCATTACCCAAAACATTTGGAAAATGAACTCATTTTAACTCATCTCCTTCCCATCCTCAGCCCACCCCACAGTCCCCAAACCAATTACTTGCCTGGCTTCCTCACTGAACTCTGCATAGACACCATCCTCCAAGTCATCAAGTCATGAGCCACTTGGACTCCTCCTCACCAATCCTTCCATCCTTCCTTGCCCCCAGTTACTTTCATGGCCTAGACCCTCCTTCCCCATCTCAAAACTGCTCTTTGTTCTTTTCTCCCCTAAACCTCATTTAGGATTCAGGGATGCTGCACATCTAGGTCATTACCAAAGCTTCCAAATTGGCTTCCCTACCTCAAGGTTTTCTCCACTCTGTCGTTCTAAATTTTCCCAAGATTAACCTTTTGTGAGTTCTAATGATCATTCAATTGCTCTGATCAAATTCCGTCTGTGGGTTCGGCGGCCAGGTGCTGAACCCCAGCTGTTAACCCTTGACTCCCTGTGTATTAAAACAATTCTCTTTCCCCCCACCATACATACTTCTTTGTACACTCTTGATTATACTTCCCTTCAAGCAATTGTCTATGCTTGGAATGACTTGTCTCCACTCCAGATTTGTACTTGTTGAACTTGCCTAGACCTAGAGCCATCTTTGAGTGAAGGCTCAAGCCAGGGCATCACTCCCTAGCAGGTCAGGACTCTTGTACCTTACTTCCTGGACATTCTGGTTCCATAAACTATGTTTCTGTGGCTGTAATTTCTGTGTTGTCAGAACCCTTAGGGGCCTCAGTTCTGGGTCTCCTAAAACACCTAGAATTGGGCCTTATATGTAGTAAATAAGAATTTTTTTGAATGGGTACATGTCATCATTTAAACCCAAAATGCTAAACTCATTGAAATGTTTTTCTTTTTAGCAAAACCCAAAATCACCTATGTAGAGAATCAGACCGCCATGGAACTGGAAGAACAAGTCACTCTCACCTGTGAAGCCTCAGGAGACCCCATTCCCTCCATCACCTGGAGAACTTCCACTCGAAACATCAGCAGTGAAGAAAAGGTATAATGTCACCCAAGAGTTTCAGGGCCGTGGAACTCAGACTCGAAGCACTTTGAGTCTGCCCCATGCCCAGTTCTCTTCGGCAAGTGGGAAGGTGGGATGTGGTCACTGGATACCACAGTAAGGTCCTGCAGCCTCCAGTCTACCCCCCTTCCACCCCCTCCTGCCTGGTCATGGCCTGCTCAACATCCCTTCATAGTGGAATGGGCATCATTCCCTGGCAAGGGTGTGATGGTAGTGGGCATGGTCAAGTCAAATGTTCTGAGGAGGAGGCAATAGTGATTCTCAAACCCAGGGTTGTGAAAGGGTGAAAACTCAAGACAAGCAAGCTCCTGATGCACCAGGTGATTTCATCATCAGCTCAGGAGCACCCAAGGAAATGTTTCCCAGCAACAACAGGGGTCAGAATGAGTCTATTAATTCTCTTCCTCATGTTTCATATACTCATGCTGTATGCACTTTATGCACAAAAGCTTGGTTGCCTTTGTGTCTGCCTGTATTCTTGGTCACATTTGGATTTCATTTTGTTCTAAAGGCAAAAATAATTAGCAGTTTCTACGATGATACTTATACCTGGGTTCTGTAATGTATTCACTGAGGTTTTAAGAACATTGTAGTAACCGCCCCAGAAAATTAAAATGACTGAGACCATTTAGCTTTAAAGCACATGGATTTGTAAGCCATTGGAAAGCTATCCTTATTGCCGACAACATATACATATTAGGGTGACCACACAGATCACACAGCCCTTAGCTACTGAATGGGCCAAACAAGAGAAAGAAAAGGTTTAGTTGTAAAGCCATTTCAATCTTCCTGTGACAGGCTAGGAATTCACTGGTAGAGCTCGTGGCCCTAGATTCAATCCCAAACACTATGTAGCAGAAGAGAAGAAAAGGAGGAAAGGGCATTATGGCCCTTCTCCAACAGTACTTTGCATCTCCTGTAGTATTGGGCTTTGTCTTAGTTGGCCAAATCTCTGTTGCCTATCAAGGAGTAATGGCCCTAGCCTCGAAGAACGTTTATAATAGATTGTTTATTGACCAGAATGTCAAAAATGTTAGATCTTCACTATTCTGTTTGCCCAGAGGAAATCCCTAGAAACAGTAAACTCAAGCAAAGCCAAAAAAGATAGTGTTAAGTACCCGAGCTAAAACTGGAATTTATATTTGAGGAACTTATTTCTGTCCCACTAATAGAAAACAAAGGAATATCAAAAGGAACAAAATATACTGTTCCAAATAATACAGTTTTTCAAGCTTTGTATCCAGAAATGAACTCAGCTTAACAGAAACTCAACTGAGGAACTGCTAAATATTTTTGAAACTTGCACATGCTGTTTGATCTGCAAAAGCCAGCTAGATTAAAAAATGTGTTTACTTGGGTAACTTTACCAACATTGGAATTAAACTCTCAGCTAAGATCTCAGCTTCCATTGTGTGTTACATGGATTGAACTTACATTTCAGGGCTTAACCCACAGGGCTACTGCTTGGCAGGTTTTTCTAGTTTAGATTTCAAAGTAGATGTGTCCAAAGTAACCCAGTATATATCTCTGACCTATAGTGAAGGACGGAAACATCTATCTCTGAATGACACTTTTAAATTCTCTATCTTTTCTAGGAATAGCTCAACAGTTAAACTAGACCAGAAAGATTATTATGATTTGTGCCTTCTCGGGGTTCTGTAATAGGTTGGCACTTCTGGCTTGAACCTATGATTTCATTTTTATAAAATGAGAACAAATAGCTAGGAACTAATACACCCTTCCTGGGTATTGAGACTGAAGATGCCAGGAAAAGACCTTCTCAGGCCCAGCTGGGACTGATTTTTTTTTGTACAACTAAGTTTTCAGTATAGATCATCTGTCTTAATCTGAAATAGCTATTCAAGCCTAGCACACAGATTTTATATATATCACAGTTTCTTGTACTGTAGACTACTTTCAAGTTTTCTTCAAGTAGCATTATTGAAGCATGAGTTACTCAGTGTCAGAACGAGTCCTTCAGATCAGCCCACAATGTGGCCAGATTGATGCATTTGGTTCAATGAAATCTTATATAACAAAATTTGACACTTCTATTGATTAAATATTGACCTCAAAGAAGCATGATACCAATCTGATAGTGAAGATAGCAAATAATGAATAAGCATGGTCTGTCTGTGAGCAGGTTGAATTCCAGTCCAAGCCACTTTTGCTGAAGCAACCTCTCATGTTCTTTTCCAACAAAAGTTGCATTATGTATAATTAGGTATCGTGATTACCAGCATTATTGAATTGTGGGAGTAGAGGAAAACAATTTACTTTATCAAATCAGGATGAAATGCTAGGTAGGTCACAGTAGACCATTATAGCTAATGAGTGAAGTAAAACAGACCTCCTGAGAGTTAAGTTCCATAGAGTGTCAGACTCATAGATGACTGGAAGATACTTCTCAGGTTATCTAGTCCTACCTGGATCCCTTTCCAGCATCCCTGCAGAAGACCATTTAGCTCCCGTGTGACTTAGGATGCTATCAGTTCGCCAATACTGACTACCAGGAGGGGCTGTCTCCTTGTTCATTCCACTACCCAGTTCCTCCCACCTTTGCCACACAGTCCTGTCTGAGTCACTGAAATACCTCTTTGGTTTTCCTCTAGCTGGTACCCCTTCTTCTTTTAACATATACCCAAACATTTGCTCTATTTTTCATAGATCATGTTTTCCACATCCTTCACCCTGCTAGCTGCTTCTACATCTGGACACCATCGTGTAGTCAGAGTAGAATTAGCTCTTAAGTCATGTGGTCAGCTATAACATGTGGGTCTCTTTTATATGAACTATATATAGGACACTTGTCCCCTGTCTTGTTCTCATGCAATTGATTACTTAAGCAACAGTGCAGAATTTCGTATTTGTTTCATTCATTGCAGTGCTATTTCTCAATCTAGGTCATTATGGCATTTAAGATAGTGTCTTCCAGGACTACAAGGAGACTCTGTCTCAAAAAGACAAAAAAAAAAGAAAGAAATAA
>NW_008337842.1:1124670-1153163 GCF_000622305.1 Nannospalax galili | reverse complement strand
AGAAAGAAAGAAAGAAAGAAAGAAAGAAAGAAAGAAAGAAAGAAAGATAGTGTCTTCCTACACCGGGACTGGCTGATGTTTTGCAAGATGTTTACCATTTCTCACCTCCTCCCCCTTAAATACCAGTAACCACCTGTAATATTTACTAAAGGGGACTTGTACAAATACACCCTGTCTTGTGAACTACTATTTCAGACCGTCTTTCTAACCAGTCAGGATTGGCTTTCGTGGGCATTTTCCTTACACGTCTGTATGTCAGGTCCCCCTATTTTATGTATGCATATTAAAAATAATGAAATGGAGCTGCCAATGAGTGACCCCAGCTCTAAGCATAAAGTGCAAGAGCAAGTATTCAGAAGTTTTCTCAATGCAGCTGTCACCTAACATTGTACTACTGTTGCTTCCAAACTTGTGTGAATTCTTATTTGAAATACTTTTATCTTAAGTCATTGATAAGAATATTGACGGGATAAGCTCTTAGTCAGAGACACCTTCAAAGGTGTCTATCTGAGTCAGTAGCTCAGAAAGTAGTATACTGGTGCTATGGGCTTCTCCTATAATTCTGATGGGTTTAATGGGAGGTTCAGATTCCTTTAGTAAAGTCACTTACAGTATAAATGAATTTAAGCCACTTTGCCCTTTGTGTCATCAATTGGGTCTGAGACCACCCTTCTTATTAGAAGGGGGAAACATGGATTTCACTCATAGATATGTAGCCACTTCCTAATGGAATATCAAAATCGCTTCCTTACAAAAGGGAGGGAGGGAGGGAGGAAGGAAGGAAGGAAGGAAGGAAGGAAGGAAGGAAGGAAGGAAGGAAGGAAGGAATCCAAAATGAACACGGTCATATCATAACCTTGATCATGTATTGGATTCAGTCTAATCAATAGTTGGAGAAAGATTGCATCAATTCATGATCATGTCATTGGACTCAGTGTAATCAATAATTAGAGAAAGATTGCATCAATTCAGTAAGCTTCCAAGAGTTGAGTTGGTTTTGGTCAGCAGCTAGTAATGGTGAAGCTAAGCCTGAGTGTTTGGATGACTGAGATCAATGAGGTAGAAAAATGTTCAAAAATTGGTCCCTTTCTTAGTAGTCACTCTTATCCTGAGGGGGAAAAAAAAACAAAACTGAACACCATTATGGGATAATGTGAGCATGTGGAAGGTATTTGGGATGCTCCAGAAAGTTTATACATCTGTGCCATGTCATTCTTCACCCTGTACAGAGTCATCTTAAATACTGCCAGGTGTTTGAGAGTGTTGCTAAATTCCAGGCAGCATTTACATATCGAGTGAGACCCAGGGATGATGATCTGCATACTCAATCCCTGGCAGAACAAAAAAGAACCTATCATTTCCTATTTGAACACCTTTGTGCCTTTGAGGTGACGCCAAAGAAAAGTGTGTGTGAAGCCTTAATGATTAAGGAAAACAAGATGGGTAGAGAGTTGAGATCAGAAGTGATAGATAGGAAATGAAAGGCATCTTGGGAAGCTTGCACCTTGGGCTGACCATGTCCACAAACAAGAGACATTTTGAAATCCTGAATTCTTTGGACGCCAAACCTTTCTTTTTACTAGATAGAATTTCTGATTTGGTACAAGTTCATTGCCCCCTTCTCTGCACTAGAAAACATTTGCATAGAGGAATCAGATCCTGATCCCTGATGGATCCAAGATGTAGGCAAAAGAATAATAAGCAATACTTGAGATAGTTACAAAAATGATTTTTTTAACAACATACATATTCTTGTAGACTTGCATATATAACAAAACATGAATATTAAAACAACCAAGAACCAACAGTATTTGGAGGATAAATAATCATATCCTAATTTATTTCCTTAGTATGTATATTTTAATATCAGATTGCCTTCAAATGAGTTGCACTGTCAACAAATTATTAAGGCCAAGATAGACATTACCTCCATTCTACCAGCCAAGCAGAGAAGAGTCAGGCCACTAAAATATTGTGCCCCTAGCAACAGCGTATTCTAAAAGCCACAGAACTCTAGTGGTCTGGGAGAGAGACACCAAAGCATCAGACTTGACAACTAACGACCACATATGCGATAGCTGAGTTTAAGAATAAAAGAAAAGACCTTGATTGACACAGCCCTGGCATGTGACAGACAAGCTTTCTAGTGTTGTGGAACTGGCAACTACATCTGGCGTGTCGGCCCACTGTTAGCCTGGTCTGTGCATGTTCCTCTGTTCTCCTTCATCTCAGCATCATGTGACGTAACCCAGCATTTCCATCTTCATGTCTCAGAACACTGTCTTGCATTTAGTGGACTTAGTGTTTGCTAACTCATTTACATTCCCTGTTTCCAGTATCTTTTCTGTCCTTTGCCATCAGAACATCAGGGACAACCAATCAGTGATGTCATCCAATGAAAAGACAAGTACAATTATAATCTCTTTGCTCCTAGTTTGAAAACAGGGAAATGAAGCACAGTAGATATTCATGTGCTGGATAAATGAACAAATCTAGACATGGGTGGAAAGTTCTCCAAACACCCATGTCTGTGAGGCATCTCACTCCCTTGTGAGTGTCACGTTAGATGAAGATGGTACATGCCTTCACCCATGTGCCATCTGTGCCTTCTCTGCCTTTAAGGACTGAAACCCTACCACAAGCACCCAGCATTTCGTATCCTCAAAGCTTCGTGACCCATAGACACAAAGACTTCATATCTCATTCCAAACGTATCTCTGTGGCTTGCTCTGTTCCCTTTTTTAAAACAAAATTTTACTTTTAATTGAATGCATGCAGAGTTACAAAATGCATGAGCATTAAATTACATTAGTATATTTGTGATAAGCTGTCTAAAACATTTACAGAAGGAAAAAGCTCTGAATAACTCGAGATTATTTGGTGAGAACTGGTACTGTCATCAAATATTGAAGACTATTTAAGATGCTTGCAATAGGAGTCGTGGAATATGCCTTCCTGTATACATCATATATTTCTACCAGAGCTTAGGAAAGCCTGCCCCTTTGAATTAAATATTTTAATGTGCATGGGGGAGGGGTGAACATCAACTAACTTCTGAATTAAAATTGGGGGATAAACACATAGTTGAACGTGGGCCTTGGAAAAAGTTCTGAATTAAAAAGAAACTGCATGTGCACGGAATGCAGTGTGATTCATCGGTTCTCTAAAGCAACATGTTGTGAAATTTTACTGCTTTCTTGTTGTGTTTTATATCTTGTCCTCTCCAGGCTTCGTGGACTCGACCAGAGAAGCAAGAGGTATAGCTTACCTGACCACTAGCCAGTCTTTAGTTTCAAAAGCATTGCAGTTTTAACTCACCATCACAGTTAATAACCAGATTTGCTGAACTAATGAGTACTTTAGTTAGATTAAAGATTAGGTCAATAGTGGTAGACATTACCTAGCAGTAGTGTCAATTCTAGGATGAGCAAGCAAGCTGTGTTGGGAGTGGATGAACAAATCCTTATTAGTTCCTAAAACTGGATATTATTCTCTTGCTGGTGCTGGTAAAATCACATCCAGGTAATTATATCCATAGAAATAAATTGCCCCAATTCCCAAGCCAGGCACTTTGAAACGATGAATTTTTTTTTAACTTTCACCTGGTGGCTGTGGCTTTGGACCATAAAGTCAGAAAGTGAGTGATGTAAAACCCACTCAGCCCTTTCCTTTCCAGCTCAACTCATCTTGTTGCTCACTTATTTGATAATGACTGGTCTTGGTAAATTATCACATCACATTTCATGTCAAAAGCAGCACCAACGACATCTCTCAGTGGTTTTCCCGAACTGTTCAACTTATCTGTTATTTTTATAGTGCATTACATTTATGAGATTAGAATGATTTTGCACAAATGGGTTTATGTTTTGTAAAGTCAGTAGAATTTAGCTTTTGAAATTCCTCTGCCTACTTGCTTTAGGTGATATGGAAATCAGGTAGAAAACTGAAGCTAAGCATTTCATAGATTCCTCTAGATTTTCAATGCTATATTCCAAGACCCTTTATGATCATGCCCACTCTTACTTTATCTGATTTGTGTATAACTCAAGTGACCAATAGTAAAATGAAAACCAGTTTTCATCCCCAGAGACTAGGGAGATAACTCTGTCAGTAAGGTGCATGCCAAAAAGTACAAGGACCTGAATTAAATCCCCAATGCTCATGTAAAAAGCCAAGCATGCTGTTGTATGCTTGTAATTTCAACACTGAGGAGGCAGAAACAGGTGGATCTCTGGCACCCAGCCAGCAGTTTGGCCTAGTCAGTGAGCCCTAGATCCCAATGACAGATTGTCTCAAAAACAAGGTGGCTCCAGAGGAACAACTCTTGAGGTTAACCTCTAACTTCCACATGCACACACACATGGGTACCTGTACACACCATGTACATACCCCCCACCCACACACCCTACACACTAAAGAACCAACTGCCTTTGCATGAGGTTCAAAGATGTAATTTATGAATGCTTTTTATTAAAGTCACTTTTGTGTCTTTCTCCAAATGACACTACTTTGATACTAAAAACTATAAACACAGAAGACTCAAATCAACTCTATATTTTAATTCAGAGAATCCATCCTCTCAGTCTTTCAGGGTGATTCAGAACATATAACTCTTGTGTTCAGATCATGGCTACAAAATTGAATACTGCTTAATTTTTAAAAGTTGACTGCCTGTCTTCAGGCAGGGATATTTGTTTCTGGACATGAGCTTCTGCCATCATCAAATCTGGTTCTTTCTAAGTTCTGTCTGTACTGTGCCTTCCTTAATGTCATAGGGACTATAGTTAAGCTCACATCCTCACTAAAATGCCCCCCCCTGTGACCTTGGAATCACTTAGTACTGTCATAGGCTGGGTATTGTTCAAAGATGTAATTTATGAATGCTTTTTATTAAAGTCACTTTTGTGTCTTTCTCCAAATGACACTACTTTGATACTAAAAACTATAAACACAGAAGACTCAAATCAACTCTATATTTTAATTCAGAGAATCCATCCTCTCAGTCTTTCAGGGTGATTCAGAACATATAACTCTTGTGTTCAGATCATGGCTACAAAATTGAATACTGCTTAATTTTTAAAAGTTGACTGCCTGTCTTCAGGCAGGGATATTTGTTTCTGGACATGAGCTTCTGCCATCATCAAATCTGGTTCTTTCTAAGTTCTGTCTGTACTGTGCCTTCCTTAATGTCATAGGGACTATAGTTAAGCTCACATCCTCACTAAAATGCCCCCCCTGTGACCTTGGAATCACTTAGTACTGTCATAGGCTGGGTATTTTACTGTCTAAAAGCCATGGCCTCATAAGGATTGGGGAAGAGAGAGGAGAGTTAGTGACTTGTCTTCAGCAGCGGATCTCTTTCTGCTTTGTCCTGTGCATCTTCCCTGTGTCATTCTGATATAGACCTGGTTTGAGGAGGATCTGAGATTTATCAGGGAACATTAAAGTGATGTTAAGTGAATTATCATTATAAGTGGAAATAATAGATTTGCTCCCAAGAAAGCAGATACCCCACTCCATTTTCCAGAAGAGTCTTTTATATTGAATGTTTCACTTTGGACATAATTGACTTTCAAGTGAATGCTGCCCATGGGGCTCAGAGGTTCTATTTTCTCCTCTTTGACTCATTCAGATATGAAGACCATAGGCCAAATGAGTACAAAGGCAGGTTTGTGTCTGGCCAGGCTCATTCTGTAAGCTCTGAAAGGCTTAGCACTTTTACCTGAAAGAGAAGAGACAAAAACGTTTTTATGAGAATAATTAAAGTCACCCATTATATGTTTTTTGGTTGTTGTTGTTGTTTTTTAAGAAAGAAAGACCCTTTGCTGTAGTGTTCATTTCACTTGTGCCCCGAGCTCAGCTGCTCCCTCTGAGAGATCCTGAGTGGTCATCATAACTTTTCATTAGAGAATCTTATGGATGACACTCTCTGAATTTGTCACTGTGACAGAGGAAAGCATTTCAGGGTGGGATAATCCAATCACACTAGAGTCTATCCATGTATCCTCCAAGGCATGACTGGACATCTGGCAAAGAATCCCATCATCAAACCTTCAGTGAGCCATTGCAAAATGAGAATTCCCTACAGAGGATTGCTCAGATGATATCATTAAATGAGAGAAATCTCCACACAGAAAGACGTAGAAAAGAATTTCAGATTTTAAAAAAATGCCTTTACAACCATTTCCTGAGCTTATCTTCAACCACTTTCTGGAACATTCTGAAAAGAAACTATTCATTCTTTGCTTTCTCATTAACATCTGTTCTTTCCCCGTGACTCTCTTTACCTCTCTTTCATGTGGAAATGTCCGCCTGAGAATTATGTGTATGGCAGTCCCAGGGAAAGTCCCTGCGTCACAAAGAATCCCAGTTCATCTCATGGTTGACAAGGCAATAAATGGACTTGAATTGTCCCTTCAGTTCTGTTGTGCTTTAGGCAAATAGGAGTGACAAACAGGTCAGGCAGTTTCTTAGAGGTATCTGTAAGAATGGCTTCCTGTTCTAGGTAGACCTAATACATATTTTTGGTAAATGTTTTGTTTGGAATACAAACAAATTTTGGCCCCCTAGGGTGGATTCTCTACAGTCACCAGTCATTGGCCCACTAGTCACTGTAGTCATATTTTGGCCCACTAGGATGGACAGTCTGTTGGACCGTCTGCAGTCACCAGTCATTAAAGGGTGCCATCTCCTGGGTTGTAGCTTTCTTGATCAAGTCTCCCAGATTTACATGTCAAGTGAGCACACCAGAGTGTTCATCTCAGAGGAGAGATGCCCATAGCAGTAGCAGTAGACAGTCATGGTTTTCCCTGGTCCTTGATTGGGAGCACATTCTAGCTTCCAGATACACTTAGATAACTGAAACAGACCAGATCTATTACTGATGGTGAAAGGCACTTCATGCCATAGATCTGCTGAGACCTACTGCATAAGACCAGGGGGACCTTTCTTTGGTGCTTCCCAGAGTGGCTGGCATAGGACTGCAGTTCTGCTCCCTAGGATTCTACACCAACATACCAAAGAGCCTGGTCAAGTGTCCGTTTTTTTTGTTTTGTTTTGGGTTTGTTTTTTTTTTTTGGTCTTTCTGAGACAGGTCTCCCTATATCCCCAGCTGGCCCTGGCACTAGCTATGTAGACCAGGCTGGCCTTGATCTCACAGAGATCCACCTGCCTCTGCCTCCCCAGCACTGGGACTGATGGTGTGTACCACCACACCTAGCTTCGAGTGTCCTTTCAATCTCTAAAGACCAAACCCCACAGGATGGAAAATGACAGGTGCAACAAACCCTCCCGTCTATTCTACAAAAGGTCCTAAGATACAGTTAAGATGGTGGTAGCAGGGCCCTTCTTCAGGTTACCAATGTTATCAAGGATCTGGCCCTGGGCCAAATGCCTAGATCCTTCCAGGGCAGCAACCCATTTATTTAGAATATCAAGGAGGGAACTCTTGGAAATAATCTAGTACCCATCACCTAAGGATTCTGTGCTTATCTTTCCTTAGCCAATCATTGTTATTCTAAACTCAATAGTAATAGCAAAGATTAGGGAATGGTGAAGACTTTGGTACAAAAGATCTCAGGTGGGCTTGGGGCTCTCTTTGCCACTGTTCTTTGCAAGGGGAATGCATGGCCCCTACCTCGAGCTTGTCAGTGCCTGAGCTCTGAGCTGTTGCCTTTTCAAAATGGAATTGTTTTGCCTTCAAGCACCCAAGAAAGAGCAACATTTGCAGGAAGGGGTTCTTGCATAATTTCTTACGTTGGGAACACTGGGTTTTCCCATTACACAAGCACACATAATGGAACTAGGGGGAGCAGGCTAGAAGGAAAGGACCAGAGTGCAAGTTTTCCAGGATCTCAAAAGGCAAAGCCCTTGCTGCTCTAACCTGTGGCAGGCAACAGCTTTTGCTTCCATTTTAACACATCTCAAACTAGTCTTGAGGGAGCTCATTTTTCCCCAAACCAATTTTGGTACATAGTTCAGGTCATTTGACATAACCTAGTCCGATATTCTGGTTTAGCTACATGTGCTTGTAGAGCCGCCCCTATTATGAGATAGGTGAAGCAAGATTAGAAGTTGACACAGAGAGAGGCCTGAAGACCGGTCACAGGGATGCAATGGCCTAGTCTCCTAGCCCACTCTGTTGTAGTTGCCCCTGCCCTCTGCTCACTCTGGACTCACACTGTCCCTTTCCTCCCTGCAGACCCTGGATGGGCACATGGTGGTACGCAGCCATGCTCGTGTGTCATCCCTGACCCTGAAGAGCATCCAGTACACAGATGCCGGAGAATACATCTGCACTGCCAGCAATACCATTGGCCAGGACTCCCAGTCCATGTACCTTGAAGTGCAATGTGAGGAATAACTAGGGAAAGACTGGGGGGAGGGAGGAGCAGTAAAGGGTTAGGATGCTAGAGACAGCAACTCAGCTGTACCAGTGAGCTCAGCCAAGTTCCTTCCCTGGCAGTTCACCCTCAACTGTTACAGAGCTGTGTCCTCAAGACTGCCACTACACATCCTGAAGCGTCTCACAAGCCTATCCTGCTCGGAATCTTCCAAAATAGCATGTGCACATGAATGCCAAATGGCACTGAGCTCTACTGCTCCAGGCCCTAGCTCTGCTTTATGCCATGCACACCTCCCCAGTACCAGAAAACAGATTTTAGGGGCTCCAAAAAAGTGGTGGCCATTCTGACAGTCATTGTCATTTATTGCAGATGCCCCCAAGCTCCAGGGCCCAGTGGCTGTGTACACTTGGGAGGGGAACCAAGTGAACATCACCTGTGAGGTCTTTGCTTACCCAAGTGCCACAATCTCCTGGTTCCGAGATGGTCAGTTGCTGCCAAGCTCCAACTACAGCAATATTAAGATCTACAACACCCCATCTGCCAGCTATCTGGAGGTGAGTCAGGGTCAGGAGAAGATAAAGCAGGCTCTGATGATGTGCAGGGTCCCATCATCTCTCCTGCTTCCCTAGCACATCTTGAACTGGGAAGCCATTGGCTGGAGAAGAAACTGAGCCTCCTTCTAGGTTTCCATCCTCAGCCTCACTGGTCTCAACCATGTGGCTAGGCTGAGACAGGGAGATGTAATGTGCCTCTTCTGTGAGTCCTTGGGCTCTTCTCTCTAATTCAAGGCTGAGCTGGAATTAATAATGTGTACATTATTACTAGTTCTGTTCTTTATTAATTTAATCCAGTAAATAAATATCTGAGTCTGTGGCCATCCATGCGACATTTTTAACCCAAGGAATCCTTCCTTCTAAAGGTGACCCCTGACTCTGAAAATGACTTTGGAAACTACAACTGCACAGCAGTAAACCGCATTGGACAGGAGTCCTTGGAATTCATCCTTGTTCAAGCAGGTGAGTGCCCTCATGGCTGTTTCTATGCTATCCTCATCCTTCCTGGCCTGACTCCTATACTTTAAGGATACCAGTGAAGTGGGAAAAAGACACCCAGGGTCCACAAAGCCAGATGGTCATGATGCAGGGAGTCACTGGAGATGTGAGAATCTAGCTATGGGAGAATTATGGTGAAGTGGGCTAGGAGGATAGAATCTCCAAAATTGGGACTCCCACTCTTGGAAAGTATCCCCCAGAGGGAACAGCGCATGAAAGATGTGTTCCAAATTGGGGGGGGGGGTTGGTTCCGGCTCAAAGTGGCCTACCTGGGTGTCCACATGTGTCTTCCTCACAGACACTCCATCTTCACCATCCATTGACCGAGTGGAGCCTTACTCCAGTACAGCACAGGTACAGTTTGATGAGCCAGAAGCCACAGGTGGAGTGCCCATCCTCAAGTACAAGGCTGAATGGAAGTCGCTGGGTGAAGAAGCGTGGCATTTCAAGTGGTATGATGCCAAAGAAGGTGAGTTGGGAAGAGTGGGCATCTCCCATCATACCAAGTGTGTCATACACACCCTCAGCATTCACCAGCTCGATGCTAACCTTGTAGCTAGGGTGGCACACCACAGTTATCTACTGAAGCATGCTGGATGTCACCATTTGTCATCCCATCCAGGAGAATAAAGAATTTTCAGAATTAGGACCCTCCAGAATTAGGTCATGGTCATGTGTCCATAGGGTTGTTGACCTTCTGCCCGATTCTGCTTCAGAACCTATTTCTCATGACTTTGCCAGGACAAAGACATCTCATCTGCTTTCCAGACAGAAGCCCTGGTTCAATGTTGAGCACAACCAGATAAATGCAGGGTGTCTCTGCTCTGCTTCCTCTCTGAGGACACCTGACCATCGTTGCTTAGGCGTCCGTCCCAGGAATGCCATGTGATGATGACAGTAACCAGGCTAGCAAGATAACAAATCTTCTCCGAATCAATCCTATAATATTTTCCACGTTAAATCGATCCCATGATGTGTTTCAAGCTTCAAATTGAGAAAATAACACCTAGATTGCTGCATTTTGAAGATCTGAGCTGAGACCATTTGAAAATAGAGTACATTTATGTCTAACTCCTTCCTAGGTTATGCGCTGAAATAGTTTGCAAAGCATATTTCATTTCTCTACAAATGTCGGCACCTAGTCTGGTAGAGGGAGACTAAGTGCATTGGGCATGGACTAAGGAGGTCACAACCATTCAGAGACAGGCCCAACAGCAGTTCTCCTGAGAGTTAGTTCTTCTATGAAGCTTCTAATTGTGCCATCACCTTCTGGATGGTAGGAAAGGAGGAACTGATGTGTAATCAGGCAAAAATGAACCGGTAGAGAACAACCCTCTCATCCTCCTAGCTCCCTATGAAATCTCATACTGGCTGCCCAACTGAACAATCTCTACCAGTCTCTGCTCATCTCTCTCCCTCTTATTCTCCCTCCTACCCCCCATCTGTCTCTCCTTTTTCTTTTCTTTCTTTATTTCTATTTGTGTGTGTTCTTGCCAATATGGATGTATACACATGTGTGAGTGCACATGCGCACATCTGCTTGTGGAAACCTGAGGCTGACAACATTGGGTGTCTTGACTCCATCACTCCTCACCTTTAATTGTTGAGACAGAATCTCTCATTGACCCTGAAATTCGTGGATTTGGCTAGGCTGGCTGTCCAATGAGCTTCAGGGATCCATCTGTTCCAACATCCCATCACACTCCAGTGCTGGGCCTACAAGACCATCTGCCACCCTGGCTTTGTATGTGGGTTGTGAGGCTCCAAACTCAGACCTTTGTGCTTATGCACCACGCATTTTACCACTGAGCCATCGCCCCAGCCCCTTCTTTAAAAAAAAAAAAAAAAAATCACTCTGGTTATTTTTAATTGTGGCAAAATCTGCATAAATTTTACATTTAGCCACTTTTAAATGTACTATTGAATAGCATTAAATCACAACCATCATCATGATTCATCTCCAGAACTTTCCCATCATCTCAAACTGAAATTCTTTACCCATGAAACGCTAATTCCTTCTTCCCTCACCTCCTGATCCCTGGTAACCACAATTCTACTTTCTGTCTCTATAGCAGGCACCTCAGATGAGTGGAATCATACAATATTTGTCCTTTTCTTGACTGGCCTATTTCATTTAACATAGTGTTTTCAAGATTTATCCATGTTATACCGAGTGTCAACATTCTAACTATTGGACCAAGTACCGTTCATTGTTGGTCCTTGCTGTATTTCATTGATCCATTCATCTGTCAATGATAAGTTTTTTGGGTTGTTTGTAACTTTTGAGTCCTGGGAACACTACTATCATGCACATTGCTATACAGGTATCTATTTGGTCCCTGCGTTCAATCTTTCTGCGTATATGCCCAACCATGGTTGTGTTTCTTTTCTTTTTTTTTTTTTTTTTGGACAGTTCAGTTTATTATTTGCTGTGCTGATACACAAATACTTTCACTATTGACTCCTGTTCCAATCTGGTTTTCTTAAATCCCTACATTTGTAGCCCTTATTGTCACCTTTTCAAAAATTTTTATTTATTTATTTTTCATTTTATGAGGACTTGCCATACCATTTTCCACAGCATCATTTTACCAGTTCTCTTCCACTCATTTTTAATCCATCCCATATTCTCACCACAGCCAACATGGAAGGCATCGTCACCATCATGGGCCTGAAGCCTGAAACGAGGTACGCAGTGCGACTGGCAGCCCTCAACGGCAAGGGGCTAGGAGAGATCAGTGCAGCCACCGAGTTCAAGACACAGCCAGTCCGTAAGTACAGCCAGCTGCTCTGTCTCTTTTCCACACTCACCCTCTTCTCCTTGGGGATAGTCAGGACCCTGAGCTGGTCCTAATAGAGCTCAGAAGACAGCTCTTGTCTTCCAGGCCCCATGCTCATGGTAGACCACTTAGCTCTCAGCTTTCAGGGGATGGTTAACACACACTCCTTTCATCCTCTCACTCAAAAAGGTAGAACACACTGTCTGAGTGGCTGGCCCAGCCTATTAGAATAACAGCCAGTGGACACCCCTGATTAAGTGTGGCAGAGTGGGAGGGAAAACCAGCAGTGCTATAGAGGGGAGTTGGGAGATTTGGTTTCTGATCTAAGCCATAGAGGTTTCCAAGCACCTGTGACTTGATGGAGGAAAGTAGAGACATTGACAGTTCATGTCATTTCTTCTGGAAATTTTTGATACAATGGAGATACTAAGTCACAGGAAAAAAAAAAGTGAGTGATAGAGAGAGAGAGAGACTTCTATTGGATATGTGAGGAAGAACAAAATCCTTACCATCCAAAAGGGGCCTTGAACTCATCTACTCCTTCCCCTCCCCCTATCCTCCCAAGAGTCCTTATACCACCTCTGCCTCGCAGACTCTTTCAGGAGAGCTGCTTTCCCCTGACTCCATGTAGGACTGTATCTCTGTTCTCTCTATCCTTTCCTCTCCCACTAACCCAGGCCTGCCCAGCTTAGCCCTCGCTTCCCACAGCAGCCAGGCTCTGGATGAGCCTTGCCTGGCCATGTCCCTCTGCAGCTCACAGTTGCTACCCCATGGGACTGAAGAGGATTCAGTGGCGCTGGTGGCCACAGAGCTCCTAGGCACTCCCTAGACCCCACATTTAATGCACACAGGAGAACCCTTTTTTTGTCTGAGGAGCCTGGGGGGCTACCAAAGGACCCCCTTACCCTCTTCCCAGCATGAGAAGAGCCTGCCTCATCTTCCTTTCACAGGAAATGCTTCTTTCTGGATTTGAAGTCATTTGATAATTTGAGTCTCCAGCTCCCTGAGCTCTGCGGATTCTGTTCATTTCTTTTACATCTTATTTTTTTTCCCTTGGGTCTGTCTCTTGGCTTTTCTTTTCGTCTGTGTTCCATCCATGGGAAATGCAGATAGCCCTCCTCCACGTAAGTGCCTCTTCATACCTGATTACCTGTTTCCATAGTGTTAACATCTGCTAGTTCTAGTTCTTAATTTAGTTCTGGTCCTTTTTTTTGTCCCCTAGATGCTGAAGTAGATGATGCTGTCTGGGCCTTAACCACACTGACCTTAGTCTAGTTGTGCCCTTGTTAACGTCTGTCGGTTACTCCAAGAGGCTAACACTCCTTCTGTTTTAGAGCATGCAACTTCTGTGTCTTTTGAAATCATGTTATTTATTAATTTGTGCGTGTGTGTGTGTGTGTGTGTGTGTGTGTGATATAGATAATGTTCGCTGAACCATGCATGCATGGTGGAAATCCACAAATGGTCTCTGAGTAACACAATAATAGCATCCCTTATTTTTAGCCAGGGTACTAGAGAAGAGACCCCAGGCTTATGAGACTACTGTTTAAAATACCTTGGAGGAAAAAAGAAAGAAAGAATTTTCCAATTTACTTTTAGAAAGCACAAGAACGAAGGTCCCGTGCTTCCTTTTCTGTTAGTTAGTAGCTGAGGGGACCAGGGGTTACTGGCTGGGGAGATCCTTGCTGCAGCTGCATACAGCGAGTTGTAGCATATGCTGTGTCCAGCAGTCAGCTGCTAGGAGGTGAAGCCCTCTGTTCTGGTCAGCTCTCTTGATTCACACTGTTACTTATAATGTGCATTTCCATGACTGACTAATTAACTTAGTAACTCTCCTGTATAGATGGAAGGAAGGGTGGATCCCCCCCCCATGGGAGGGACACCATAGTTATGTAAACTGGAAACACAGGATGCTAGGGGCAAGGCAAACAAGAGCTGATTGGCTGCTGGAGGGAGTGGAACTGTCGTCTGACCCCTCTGTCTGCACAGGTTCCCAGCCTTCACTTTTGAGAGGTTTGGCTCTCTCTTCCTACACTGAGTGCATAGATGAACAGAGGGAGAAGGGCACCGCACAGACCTAGAAGATAAGGTTTTCAGGAAGCTACACACTTTTCATAAAAAGCTGCCAGCTCCTGAAAAGCACTCAGGGGAACTTACCTGTATAAAATTTATTCCAAAATATTGCAGCAACAGCAAAAACTGAATGTGGTTGTTAAGGGTTTTTTGAGCAAGTGTTAAATCCACTGCCTCAGCCAAGTTGGTGCTGAATGCACCAGCTAGAGGTGGGGGAAGGTGGCAGAGTTGGGGCTGGGGGGGTGGATGTCAGATAGGACTGGCAGCTCCCCGCCCCAGGCTGATAGCTATGTCCCAAGGGAACCCTGGCAGAACAGCTCTGGTGGAAGAGCTCCTTCCTTCTGGAACCTTCCAGCAATCCTTACCTGAGTCCTCAAAGTCCTTCTCTAAGGACTGAAATGATCAGTAAGCAAGTACTGAGTTAGAGAGAGGAAGGCTAGATAAGCTTTCCACTGAGGAAAACTCCGATGACTACAGGGGAATGTTGATTCAGAGGAACTAGGTCTTGGAGTTTAAGGTCATAGTGGTTTCCATTTATTACCAGATTGACTCTTATAAAGATAAGATTGTTGGGGGGATTGGTTTGTTTGTTTGTTTTTAATATAGCAGAGACTATGTTTTTCAACTAGTGTTTAAAAATTAAATGTTTAATTAAAATTTTTACTTTTAGTTTTTAATTTTTAAAAGAAGGAGTACCCTCAACCTAGGCCTTTATTGTCTGGGAGTATGAAAGTGGATGATTGATGGAGACTGAGAAGTCCTCTGCGGGGTGCTGTGATACAGAAAGAGTGACACAGAAAGTCAGTTTTTCTCAATCATATAATAAAGGTATGGTTTAAAGAATTAATAAGTACTAGATCTTATGGTATAGGCTTCTTGGGAGGCTGAGGAAGGAGGATCACAAGCTCGAAGCATGCCTGAGCTAAAGAGTGAGTTCAAGGCCACCTTGGAAATTTACTAAGACCCTGTCTCAGAATAAATGAAAAAAAGAAAGGACTGGTGATATATGTGAGTGATAGACCGCTTGCCCAGCACACAAAACCATAACTTCAATCCTCAGTGCAGGCAAGGAGGAAGGGAAGAAAGGAAGGAGGAAAGGGAAGGAAGGAAGGAAGGAAGGAAGGAAGGAAGGAAGGAAGGAAGGATAGCCTGGTCTACATACCAAGTTCCAGGCCCTCTGGTGCTATGGGAAGACCTTGTCTCAAAAATCAAAAACAAAAGTGAAAGGAAAGAAGGAAGGAAGGAGGGAGGGAGGGAGGGAAGGAAGGAAGGAAGGAAAGAAGGAAGGATGAAATAGAAAACTTATTTTAGATGAATATAAGTGAAGTGTAATCTTAGAATTATGTGTACCTTGATAGAATCCTGGCAAAGTGATTTGGTGAACATGTGGGAACAGTACCCTCACTAAAGAAGCCTTGGTGTAGGACTACAGAGATGATCAGTGGTTAAGAGCCCTGGCTGCTCTTGCAGAGAACCCAGATTCGATTCCCAGCACCCACATGGTGGTTAGCAACCACCATAAATCCAGTCCCAGGGGATCTGACACCCTCTTCTGACCTCTGTGGGCATTGCACGATATGGGTCCACTTACATACATGCAGGCAATACACTCGTACAAAAAGCATAAAAATAAATAAAATGTTTAAAAAAGAAGCCTTAGTGGGGTCTTTCCTTGTATTCTCCTAAGCTGCCCTAAGTCACTAATGTGCCGGTCTGGCCCAGGGATGTCCTGCTGCCCAGACCCATCAAAATATACCTTGGAAAGATGATGCCTGTGTTTACCATTGCTATGACAAGTCCTACTTGGTACTACAAAGTGCAGGTGAGTCTTTGCAAGGACCTGCTGAGTTCTCACTCTCACTACTTGGATGGCACCAAGGTTGCCTGAACTCATCCATCAGTTGAGTTGTGTGTGCTTACACCAAACCTGAGAACCCATGGCTCAGGATCCTGATGCTCGCTCACCTCACCCACTGGCTCTACTCTCCTATCCTATAGGACTGAAAGATGCACATCCATAGCCAAACCCGTGACACTGGGGTTAGAACCCTAAGTGCACCCCCTATCCCAAAGGAAGGGAAGATGCGGGGCCAACAGGAACGGTGTGTTGAACAGAGGTGCTAACTGCCAGACTCCTGGTTTGGGAGGTACTAGTTGAGGCCAGTGTTTGGTATTATTTCATTTCTGAAGTTCACTGAGATATCTCAATAATGGGGTCACTTTCCTCTGTGTAATTCATAAGTGGGCGTAAAGATAATGAGGCCTGTGACTCTAAACAAACCAAACTAACCGGGGAAAGGTTTTGTTGTGTGCATTTTTAGGCTAAATGTCTGTGTGGTATCAAGACCCTCAGCTGTCAAGCTCCTGATCTGTTTGCCTTCGGAGGGGGCTACTTCCCTGTCAGAGCTGCTTATAGCTTACTGTGAATCTTTCATTTCTATGACTGAATCATACACTTACAGAATTTCGTTCCCTGAGTGGTACCTTTTAATTTGCTTCTGTTCCAAGAAATAGACTATGGAGGTATAAAGATTGTACACTTTAGAAGAGGAATCTTGAGCCTTTTGACTTTATATACTGCCCCCTCTGTGATAGATAGAGGTGATAGATTACAGTATTATGATTTAAACACGTAGACCTTTGCCAGAATAATATGAACAATTATACATTCAAGATACAAAAAAGAAAGTCAGAGAGATAGCCTGTTACCTGAATTAACCAGGCCACCTAATCATGGCAGTTTAGTAGCCTAACTTGCTGTGACTCCAGTGACATTTACTCTGATGGCTTCATCAGATACCTTCAACTGAAAGTCACTGGAAAACCAACCCATGATCATTAAGGCAACACTTGGAATATGTTGATGCTTTTCCAAATTTTCACCAAGTTCTGTGTTTTGTTGTTGTTGAAGGACAACATCAGGATATTTGTCAGTGAAACCCTAAAGATCCATTCAGTGTCCTAGTGTGTTAGATGCACAATTTCTAACCATCCTTTAAACTGAAAGTCAGTTAGTATTGTTTGTTGGGACACTGTCTCTTCAACATTCACTTTCTCTGAGAGAGCAAGGATGATACCAGATGAGGTAAAACCTCACTCTCTCCAGTGGCATACAAGCAATCATATTCTATAAGGACTAATTTTGGAAAGCAGCCATGTTTTCATTATCTTCTGTGTGAAAAATTATTATATCCAGTCATTGAAGACAGTTGTGCCCATCTCATTCAGTTATTAAAATTACAGAGATGTATAGGTTTTACGATAGAGATGTACCAGGTAGGGGCAGAACGATGACTCAGTCAGCAAATTGCTTGTCATGCGGACATAAGGACTTGAGTTTGATCCCCTGCACCCAAGTAAAAAAGGCAAGTACAGCAGTGTGTGCCTGTGATCTCAGTGCTGGGGAGGTAAAGACTTTCTGGGGCTTGCTAGCCAGCCAATCAGCCTAGCTGAACCTAGCTGAGCTCCGGGTTCAGTGAGAGACCTTGTCTCAAAAAAATAAGGTGGGATGGCTCAGCGGTTAAGAGCATATATTGCTCTTGCAGAGCACCAAAATTTCATTCCCAGCACCTGCATCATGTGGCTTACAACCAGCTGTATCTCCAGTTCCAGCTGATCCAGTGCCTTCTTCCAGTCTCTATGGGCACTTGCACTCACGTACACATATGCACCCTCACACACACACACACACACACACACACACACACACACACACACACACACATAAACACTTAGTTTAAAATAAAATTTAAAAAAATATTTTATTATTTTTATTTTATGTGTATGAGTGTATTGTCTGCGTGTCTATAAGTGTACCCGTGACGTGCATTGCCCGCAGAGTCAGAAGAAGGTGTCAGATCCCTGGGAACTGGAGTTACAGATGGTCGTTAGCCACCATGTGGGTGCTGGGAATTGAACCCAGGTCCTCTGCAAGAGCAGTCAGTGCTCTTAACTGCAGAGCCATCCCTCCAGCCCCAAAATAAAATATTTTTAAAGTAAGGTAGACAGTAATTGAGGAAGACTGAACATCAACCTCTGGTTTCCATACCTACACATACATATGTATATAAACACACACATAAACATGTACACAAACACAAAAGATGTGCCATGTGTACAGATATCTGCCTGTGTACAAACACATATAGAATGTGACATGAAAAGCCAGTCTCTTTCTTCCCTAAGATTCACATTAAGCTGACGTCCAGGTCCCTGCCCTTCTGTCACTCAGGTCTGGTGGACATAGCTGATCCTGCTCAAATAGCTGGATTTTTTTCAAGTGGAGTTTGAGGCTCCTGCATCTGTTCCTGGCCCAATACCTTACCTGCAAAGTAGGCTTGGCAGACTTTCAGGCTCATGGTTTGAAGATCAAGAGAACTATTTGCTGTCCGGTGGTCTGCCAGCCACCAAATCCATACACATTGTTTCTCCTCCCAAGTTTGCCTCCCTTCGTCTCTTCACTCTGCCACCCCAGGATTGCTACTTGCATTTTTCCACCTCAGCGTCTGTGTGCCTCCAATGATCTGTTTTCCCTTTCTTTTTTTTTTAATTTCACCTTCATTTTTCTTTCTCCAGCAGCTCCTGCTAGCTCTTCCACACATCTTCCATTGTCTTCACCAGCTAGTGAGTATCACTTTGTTCCCCCATCACCCTGCAGGTGGCTTTCCACCAGCCACAGCTCATCTGCCGAATGGTGTCTGCTTCACCAGGCGATGATTCGGCTTTGGTGGTGGAAAGCCACGTCAGGTTTTCAGAGAAGCAAAGGGAAAGAGACAAAGCACAGAACCTCTTGCATTCAGGGGAGGAAGAAATGAACATTGCTCCAGGTGGGAAACCCTGCAAATGGCCTCCCTGAAGCTGCCTCTTCCGGCCCTGTACTCTGGATTGCCAGCAGGCCAAACCAAAGCTGATATTTGGAAAAGCCAAAGGAATTTACCAAGAAAAAAAATCTGCCCTGCCTGCAGGATCATATAAAATACTTTGAGGTGTTGAGTTTTTACCCTTTATTTTAGTTGGACTCAAGCACTGAAATTAGATAGGCCCACAGTTTCCACTGTATCCATAAATGCATAGACTTCTCATAAATATTTGTGGGAAAATAAACAGTCCCTGCTCCCAGATGTGCCTGGCAGTAGGTGTCTGCACAAATTACCTTTGCGAGCAACGCATGCTGACCTCTTCTCTAAAATGGAATGAAGCATCCTCCTCCCCGCCCCCCCACACACCCAAGAAAACAGCAAGCATTACAGAATTTATCAAGCTCTGCTTTGCTCTGCCTGCATAGTTACCACTGACCCAGCAGGAATGTCCAAGGCTCAGCCTCAAGCTGGCCAAAGTGAGCCTGGCTCTTTTCTTATCTTGTTTCCCTGCTGTTCCATCCATTTGTCTCTTGAATTCTCAGGAGTACAGGAGGCTCCAGGCCTGCCACTCTTTGGAATTTGGGGCGTAGCTTTCTAGTGGGGGGGAACGGTGCGTGAGGTATGCCACCATTGGCTTGGAGCAGCCAGCAGCACGGTGACACTGCCGGCTGGCCTTCCTCTCCCCTGTACCACAGAAGCCCCCGTGGTTTGCACTCAGCCTCAGAAAGAAAGTCGAGCCCCAAGCCGAAATCCCTCTTTCCATCATTTTAATTCAATTTATTCCCATCGTCCCATTGAAAGCAAACGCTCTGGAGCCGAAGGAGTTCGGGCTTTGCAACCAGACTAGCCTCTGTTCAAGTCCCTGCTTCGTGTCTCCTGCTCGTAGCTTCAAGACCTGGCATGAGTCACTCAGCCTCCCCAGTTCTCAGATTCCTTATCTCTAAAATGAAGGGTAGATTCCTGCATATCATGTGGTAAAAATTAAAGATTAAGTAGAAAAATACCCAAACACAGTGTCTGGCTTTTAATAACTGGAATTAGTAGACAGAATAATTGAGGGATATGTTGTATCTTATTATGTGAGTCCTTTGTGAGCAAAATCTCTGATAGCTTTAAAATATTTATATTAATATTGATAAATCAGGGAAGACAGGAGTAAGACAGGGAAGACAGGAGTATCCCACCACCTCTGGTGTCTATATATGAAATATATATATATATATGCAGACATATATATAGTGTGTACATATGGGTCTATGAGTTTATCTCCCTGCCTGCCTTCACCTTTCTATATCTTTTCTGTCCTTCATGTTTCCATAGCAACCTGGCCTCTTCTTGCCCTTACAACCACAGAGCTGTCTAGTGAGTACAGAGCCCAGCTGCTCTCAGCCGCATCTCTGGTTGGATGCTTGCTCCAGAGCTGACTTCTGAGTTATAGTGGTGCCTGTTGTTTGCCCTTCCAATAAAAGCAACAGTTGTGAATGCATGAAGGTGCCTAACCTTAAATGATTTCCTAAGCATGCTGTTTGGCCAAGAGAGCGAATGAAGCCTCCCGTAGAACAGGGGTGATCATGTGTAGAACACTCTGCACACACAGGGAAGAATTTCCAAACTGACATTTGCGTTAAAAACAACAACAACAACAAAAGGATTAGGGAAGCTGGAGGGGACACAGCATAGCAACTCCTCCCCTAGCTCCTGTCTTCCCTGCCTCTGAAATACACACGCACACACGCACACATGCACACATGCACATCCACTCACTAACAATGACGTCGCAAAAAATGCTGAGAGCAAAGAAACTAGAGAAGGGGGAGCACTGCCTCCTGACAGCCTGCCTGCCTTTGTCTCCCCTACAAAGCACTTACTAGAAAGAGCCAGAGCCTCCCTTCTGTTTCCTCAGTGCTAGAAACATGATGGAACAAGAACCCTGACTGAGGTTGTCTGGGTTGAAAGTCCAGATGAAAGTACTAGGTTTCCACTCTAAACAGAATCCAGGGCCAGACTGCATCACCTTTTCCCACCATGAAAACCTGACACTGAGTCAGCACTGAAAGGTTCCAGACTGGCTTTCAGAATGTAAAGACACATAGGTGCTGAGGATTTAAGCTTCCTCAGGACGTAAGTGTGCCTGTGTGTTTGTATATCTTCCAGCGCTCAAAGGTGGGTAAGGGCTTTCAGATTTTACGCTATGTCTGGATGCATGCCAGAATGTGTCCCTCCCACCAAGCAGTAGTCCGAGGGAGAAGGCAGATGGCAGGTGTGCTGAGTCCCACTCCGCACCGACCAAGGCTTCTGATACATAATTGAACAAGGAAGAAAAGAGTTCCCTGGTTCTGTGTACTGCATGAAATGGTTCTTTTTTTCTCCCTCAGAACACAGCTAAGGTCTGCTTTCTTGGTGTTCCTCCCCATGTTCTGCAATGAATTTTAACTCCTGAAGCCTTTGAGGTTTCATTTCATCAGCAGAGCAGAGAGGTGACAATAAACTTGACTCATTTGCATGGATTTAATTCAGATGATGGGTTTGGAGTTTCTCTGTTTGTTTGTGGGGTTTTTGCATTTACAAAAGGAATGCAGCTAACAGCACCCTTTATTCTCCAGCATCCCGGCTGTCCCAGGCAAAAGGAGATAGCTCCGTGATTTGCAAATTCTTCCATTTTAAAGTTATCACTCTGTAACTTGGTTTTGTCTGTCAGTGAAACACAATCTTGGCTCCAGACTTCTCCTGAAAAAGAAGTGAAGTATTTCTCCCCGATGGGTGTTTAATTTTTAAACATCAGGAATTTCTACCCACAGATAAAATGCTTTAGTTGTAAAATCTAAAAGAAGAAAAGTTGGCGGCTGTTTTATTTTGAACCACTTGACTACTGACCCAAATCGTAAGTCCCAGTGGATGGTGAGATAAAGGAGAGGCAGTCACAACAAACAGCAGCCTGGGTTAACAGGAATGTGTTCTTCACGGGTGAGACAAGATATAATGCATATGAGCTACAGTAGCTTCATTAAACGGTAGCTGGAACCATTCAAAACACACTAGTCATTCACTACAGTCCTGAAAATAAGCAAAATCTCCTACTTTTGCACATATGCGTTGGTGTGTTTATAATTATGGGTGAAGAAAGGTTTCATAAAATCTAAAGGGAAAACTGCTCAGTCACATATAATCTATGCCATGACAAAGAATAGAAAACATACATTCTGTTAGCTCACGGTGGCAAAAGAATATGTCTCTGGGCTACAGTATGTCTCGTTTTCAGTCAGCAGTGTGCTTTGAGCAGGAGAGTATCTCTACCTCTTTTCTTTGCCCTTCTCTCTTAACCTCAACTGGCAATAGCCTAAACCTCACTAGACCTGTGAAAGTTAGGCTAGGAAACTCACAATGCCTTGGAAGAAATTGGGGTCATTCTGTCCCAAATTGTAATACCATGTAAAACGCAGGGCGAAAAGAATGTGGGTAAATCCAAACAAGAAACATTTCTTTACACTGTAAATCTTAAGCCCATCTCCTGCCATGCAGTCATGTGTCTGAAGGTGTCATTTCATCCATATGTAGCCAAGTGTGTCTTTAATATCCGACTCTCAGTTCATGGGGCCAGGGATTAGTTTTTCCTACCAATTTCCAAAGGGAACCTCTAGTCCTTGATCTGCTCTGGTTTTTGCTTCTATATGAGCCTTGACTCTGGGAAGTGCCATAGGGTGTTGAGAATCTCATGGTTGTGCTCTGGGGCAGTGAAATTAGACCCTCCAGGCTGTCATCTCCGTCCTGTATCCATCAGCCTCCTTCCGCTCAGCTCCCTCGCCTATTTGGCCCGTACGAACATGAAATGACTTTTCATTAAATGCAATCTTTTGTTCTTTCAGGACTCTTCTTTGGGGCCCTACAACCCGTTTCACTACCATTGCTTCCCAAGGATGCCGAGATAATTCTGGACTCTGTGAATAAATAACTTGCTTGTTTTCTTTTCCTCTAACAGTCTCCAGGATTGACTTTGATTGACACCTTGGTGCTGACAGAAATGTCCCCCTCATTTTAAAAGTGCTCATGTTCCTTGGTGTGGTATTAATACACAGTGTTGCAACTCTGTCTAATGCTTACTGGTGTTGTTAACCGAATGCCCTATTTGATTTGTTATTCTCCTATTTCTGGGTAGCGTGACTGCCCTCCCAATGTTTCCTTATATATGCTGCTAATTTAATTTGATTTCTCCTTTTATTTAGTCTGTGATTTTGTTGTTGATTTTTTTCTCCCTGCCCATTGTTTACATCAGTTTTTAATTTTTTTGTATTTTCCATGTGACCTCCTCCACTTTCCTTTCAACCAATCATGTGCGTGCGTATCATGTGACTTTGTCATGTGGCTTGCATGGTGCTGATGATGTCGTCCACGCTGGTGAACAGAAGGTAAAACTCTTTGTTCTGATTGGTGGAATAAACCTGGGACCAGTGGCACCCAGTGAGCCAGTGCTCACCTATATTTCTTTCTGTCTCAGATATTCTAAGTGAAGCCATTTGAGAGATTTACTCTGTTTCTCAATTCACATGCAGAATTCATCATTCCTTGCCACCTTGACATGGCAATCTGATGATATGACAGCCTTTGGTTTAATATTTTCCCTCAAGAAATCTGGTCACACCAACTGCTCTCTCAGTAAAGTCATATTAGCCACAACAGTACAGTTTGCAAACTTGAATCTTCACCAGACGTTATAAACATTATTTCTCAGAAACATGTTTTGTAAATTAGCGTGATAGCATTCTTGTTTAACTTTCTATCCAGTAGCTCTCTAAACCACAATTGCTCCAAAATGAGTTCTAACCCCATGAAAATATTTTTGCAACCTTGAAATGCTGCAGAAAAAAAGTATCTATTGCAAAAGGTTGTATTCCTATAAAACCAAAGAGAGTTCTTCACAAAATTTGCGTAAATGGAAGACTTTCTGAAATGAGACTTTGGATTACAGAAGTTCGGCTTTGATGACTAAGGTGTTGCTTTTCAAAAGTAGCCCTCCCCCAGGTTGGGGGGGGCACAAATCAAGCAAAAGTCACTTGGTTGCAAAAGGTTGTATTCCTATAAAACCAAAGAGAGTTCTTCACAAAATTTGTGTAAATGGAAGACTTTCTGAAATGAGACTTTGGATTACAGAAGTTTGGCTTTGATGACTAAGGTGTTGCTTTTCAAAAGTAGCCCTCCCCCAGGTCGGGGGGGGACACAAATCAAGCAAAAGTCACTTGACAATTCACGATGACTGGAAATCTCCATGTAATCAAGAAGCGCATGATTGACCCTTACAGAAAAGGAAATAAAATTATAGCCTAATGAAGCACATAACAGTGACAAAATAATTAGTTAATATCATGCCTGTCACAACCTTGTTAAAACATTTCTTACCATCAAGAGAGAAGGAGGCCTCTGCTCTGAGCTTCCTCCACTAAAATCAGACGCTTATGCAGAGCCTCCCCTGGGAGTCACAGGCATTCTGTTCTCTCCTAACTATAAAGTTTTACTTCACACCCTGAGACACATACAGGCTATACAGTGATCACAAAAGCCAGACTAACACCAATAACTATCCGGTGTGCCTGCGCATGCAAGGGGTTCCTCTCAGTTTGACCTCACTTCTCTGAAAACTGATTGGGCGACATCCACACAGTCAAAACCATCAACAGCTTGTCTCGCATGGTCTTTGTTCCCGGTCTGTTCTTCTGTGGCACCCCCCCACACACACCTGTGTTACCCTGTATGTGTCCCCTTCCTTCACCTTCATTCACCATTGCTGAGGACTTCCTCTTTGTAAGTGTGGCAACATCACCCCAATGTAACCCCATTTATACCCAGACTCTTGGACTTGCATAGAAGCTGCCCTCATTTCCAAAAACAAGTTGTCTGAAATTTTACATGGCATGTAATAAAACAAGAATGTCCCTGAAACAAAAGAGCCTTGCAGTCCACCGTAATAAATTTGACTTACCTTAAAAATTTATCTCATCTGTCACTCTTTAGAGCAGAAAAAATTGAGATTTTAAGAGTGCTAAATCTCGAAAGTTTTGCAAACCCTACACCAAAGATAGCGACACTTGCATCTCCCTAAATTGGCGACCAGCAGGAGCAAACTTCTTTCAGACTCATGGTGACTGCTCAATGGCTGGTGTTCTGGAAGAAAGCCTGGGCCTTCCCCAGTAGATGCTAAGTGTAAGCAGATGCTGGAGTTTGGATTTGAAAATTGTTTATTTTTAAAAAAGCAAGTTTGACCATTTCAGTGCAGTGCTGTAATTCAGGATGAAGCAAGGCACAATACTGACAAGAGAGAAACTCCTTCACTCCTGAAGAGAGACCCTTTCCCAGATATTATAAGCAGACCAGAAATTATGGGAGATGTTTTCTTCAGTTGTCCTAAAAGCACCCGTTAGTGTTGATCTTGGCTGCCAATAGACAGAAGATAGATAAATGATAGATAGATGATAGATAGATAGATGATAGCCCCCACTAATTTCCTTTCATTTATGGTTTTGTATCTCATAGATGATAGATAGATAGATAGATAGATAGATAGAAAGATAGATGATAGATAGATAGATAATAGATGAAAGAATGATAGACGATAGAAAGATAGATGATAGATAGATATGTAGATGATAGATTACTGAAAAAGATAGATAAATAAATATAGACAGACAGATAGATTGATGATAAATAGATAGGGTACTGAAAAAGCCACTGTGAGCCTCATAGAATTCCAAAGCTGCAGTTACCCCCCTCATCACTGTACACTCCCATCCATCACAGACCTGTTCTACTATTTGCAAAGAGCAAGCAGAAGACTTGCTGTTCAGGTAAACCTTCAGCATCAGGACAAGACCTTTAATTTTAAAAATAATAATAGAATGGTGATATTAGAGCAAGTAAAAATTAGACGAGAGGAAAGTGAAGCTTAGTTAAGAGCAGTTGGCCCTCCTTTCCCTGGGCCTTTGCAAGGACTCAGGTGAGTTTTGCCAGAGTTCAAAAGGTTTCAATGAGCTGGGAGCGTCTCTCTTGTTAGGGCTTGCTTAGCCAATGGGTGATGAGACTCAGTGTTCCCTGTTCCACCCTCCATCCTGAAAAAAAAGTCTGTGATGCACTTCCATGTGCTGGATGTTCCACTTACAACACTGAATGAAAGAGAAGGGAAGGGAAGGTTAAGCCGAGGACTGAGCCCCGTTCTCCACATGACTGGCTCTGAGCCTGTAGAACTCTGCTTAGAGAGGACAGGTAAGCTCAAGCACCTGTTCCAGGAGGACAGGAGTGAGTTTGTTGTGGTGAGCTGAACTCTGCTCATACAAAGTTCAGTCCTAACATGGCCTCATGCACCTGTAGCGGTCACAGTGACTCCACAGAGATATGTTTTCAAAGTCAGTGTCCAAGGACTCTGTGTAAATGGGACTCCCAACCTCCCTCCATCAGCATGAGTGTGCCAGCCCCCTGTGCCCTTTCTGTCACAGTGTTGCATGTCTGAGCATGGCCTCCTCCATACTCATTCATAATCGTCTTTTTTTTCTTTAGCTACTGACACTGACTTGTACTAGGAAATGCTGATTCTGATGAACTAAATTTTTTAACACCTACTCTTCCTTCTTAGATTGAAAACATCACTAACTACCCCCTTTCACACCCTCCTTTATTTATTTTTTTACAGCTGTGTGTTTGGACTGCCACAGTCTCTGGCAGGTCGACACAGACTTTTCGCCAGAGTTCCTGCTCTAATTGCCTTCGTTTTAAGGACCGCCCACACTGGCCGCTCCCAGGGTAGAGAGGTAGCAGGAAAGGTCTTCAGAGGGAGGCAGTGAAGCATATCAGACAGAAAGCTGTGGGCAGGGACCGAGGGTTGCTGCCAGCTTTGGAAACTGCCGGATCCCCCTAAGGTTACCAGTATGAGGATGGAAACATCCCAGGAGCCTCACTCTTCTTAATAACCAACCTAATGTCCATGAAATAGTGGTAAAAATGTACAGCAACCCCTTTTGTGGCCGTGGAGGCAGGAGCAGAGTTAATTGTTGGTGATAGTTATTTCTGTCCTAACTTCCTTAGCTTGGATCAGCCCCATAACCACAAGCTATACCTTCATGGTCATATTTCCTTCTTAGGACAATGAAACAAAGATAATTGGTCAATTAATCTGTTGGTGTTTTCATGATACCCATGAGAAGAGAACTGGTATTTTTGCGGTTCAGTCTGTCAGAGTTCATCTGCTGATGTCTAAGTTGTATTTTGTGCTACCATTCAAACTCCCAACACGTTCACAATTCCTAAGACAACCGGTGCTAGAAGGGTCTATGGACGGGGTGGCTCAGTGAGCTCAGCCTCAGAAAGCTCAGCCCCAGAAAGCTTAGCATTAATTCTCTGTTAAAACCAAAAAAACTAGCCATATTCTTCCCTGCTCATTTAGTATCCCAGTACTCCCTGGAGCCAGGGAGTAGGATGGCAAAGGGTCAGGTCACTTTAGCACAAGCATGTCTTTAACCCAAGGCGGGGGGCACTTGGCTGCAGAGGCCTCATTTGGGGTGAACAACATTGAAGACAAATTGACATTCGTGTTGAACATCATTGGACTAAGCTTCAAAACTCTGGGAAATACAGAGAGGATCCTCAAAGAGGTGGCAGGGAGAGCTATGAGGATCCGAGAACAGATACAGCATAGATCACATTATAGTCATTTGTTTGACATCTCTAGCTAAGAGCCTTGCTTCAGGATGGAGAATTAGTAGCCCAATAACTCTAAATTCCAATACCCCAAGGTAATTTGCTAATCCCGAAGGACCCATCAATATAGTTCCTTTATGCAACAATAATGTGTCTAAGTTGGAGATATGAAACAGACTTCCCATCTGAGTAGGTAAATCATGCATTTTGGACTTTTTCTTGAAAGGCAAATAATAAAAAGGTATACACAATGTTAAAATCACTTCTAAGAAATAACTAAAAAAGGAGATGAGAATTAGGATAAACAAAATGAATAGTATTTTTAATGCCAACAATGCCATTCTATAGTAAAAAATACTACATTTTAATGCATCCTCTGGCTCCATCACTAGTTAATGCTGTGTATAGTATCTGAGATCCCAGGACTTAGTGCAGATCTGTATAGAAGAGAAGACAAAGTGGATGAGGGCTGGAGAGGTGGCTCAGCAGTTAAGAGCTTGTACTGCTCTTTCAGAGGAACCAGGTTTGGGTCCCAGCACTCACATCTAGCAACTCACAACTGCCTGTAACTCTAACCCTAAGGTATCTGATGCCCTCTTCTGGCCTCTGTAGGCACCTGCATTCACATGCACAAACACACACAGACATATACATATACATATACATATACATATACATATACATATACATATACATATAATCAAAAAC
>NW_008337842.1:1099548-1124163 GCF_000622305.1 Nannospalax galili | reverse complement strand
CTGTTGCCAATGAATGGAAAACCAACATTTACAAATAATTACAATATTGGTTTTGCTGAAATTGCCCATAATGATTTCAATCCCAGCAGCAGCCACCCCAGAACCTTGGGACCCTCTAAACCATTTCCTCTGCTAATGCATTCAATTAGGCAGCGAGCCTCCTTAAATGCGAGGTCCTGTTGCTTCTGCAATACCCCTCCCTTGTCAGGCCTTCCTTTGTGCGGAGAGCAAAGGAAAGTTTCATTAACACCATTTCTAATCTTTAAGGAAAACAGACAGCAAACATTTGAAGATGCCTAAGACGATTGTTTTAATAACTTCTCTTTCCAAATCTTAATGCATTTATCAAAAATTATAGGACCATCAAATTGAACCAAAGCTTGCTTTAGTTGAAATACTGTCATAGGAGACATTGTACTACTGTCCAAGGACCCCACTATCTTTTTAATGGTCATAACTACATGTATTGTTTTTATATTGGGCTGACTAATCATGTCTCATTCACCTTTGAGATGTCATTGCCTGATAGACAACTTGTGAACACTCCGTACAACACATATTTGTAGAATTAATCAGAGGCAAAGCTCTCTAAATGATAACTTAAATATTATATGTTATAAAGTGCTCTAAGTTCTATAAGAAAAAAATATATATCAGAACAATCCAGTCAGATGCAATGATAGCAAATTCTAATGTTCTAAGTAAGACAAATGTTAGAACTATGGTACAGAGTTTAGAGGGTGTTGGGATTCCATTTATATTTTTTTCTGAAACAAATCGGAAAATAAGGAAAAACTTCATCAAGATTCCTGGGTTCTGCAGGAATTCCTGGAAGAGATTTCCATTCACACGTCTTTAAAGAGACTTCAAAGTCTCTCTTCAAAAATGGGACTACTTTGAGAAAACTTTTTTTAAAAAATGTGAAGCAAGAAGTTGATAACTTTGTGCCTTGGAGATATGGAATTATTGATCTTAGGGTGTGTCTCCAGAAAAAAAAAATGGCTGAAAGTTTCATATTATATGTTCTGCCTCCCAAGGTGTCATGAGGAATAACCAAGGCATAGTTGGTAGTCCACTGGTATGATGACATCACTGTTGCCATAGTGGCAGTGATGGAAGGGACTCTACATTTGACCCTAGATTGCAACTGTGGAGACTGAGGGCAGTGATGTAGCTAAAACTTCAGACCTCCCGTGAAGCTGAGTTCAGAAGGTGTGTCGTGGCATTGATTCTGCCTTGGACACCCATAATGCTTCATTGGGAGAGGAAATAGTGAAGATGCTCTAGCAAAACTGCGCTGTGGGCTCACCTCTGCCTCACTCCAAGGAGGCCTAAGGCAAGGCTGTGGTCGCCACCTGCTGGTGGTGTTCAAAGGGCCACTGACTCTGCCTGATGAATCCCCTCCCTTAGTAGACAGACTTCCAACAAAGACCATACTATGATTCCCAGTGCAGAAAGGTGTAATGCGTAATGTCCATTCCCATTGTGTCCAGGCCAATCAACCATCCCAGGGTTTCTTGAGATGTTGAACTTGCAGTGCTAAAATCTGGAATGTTCCAAGCTCCATGGATAAGTTGGTCTCTGATTCAGTCAGAGAAAAGGACTTGTCAGGTTGTACCTTGGCTCTCCAGCAATGCTGTGTTCAGCATTGTACACCTAGAAACCCTATCCTACCCTAAAATAGACTACTTTGAGACCCTTTTGAACATTGGACAGTTTAATGATATAGACACAATTGAATTATTGCTTAATAGAAAAGCCCAAAGGAATTTGAAAAGCCTGTATTGACATATCTAAACCAAGTTTCTAAATATTTTCTGCTAAGTGGTTAGGGACAGTGGCTATATCATGGCTTACAAAATAGAACAAGTCTTTGTCTGAAACCCAATTATCTTAATCGTCCTGTTTTTAGGTTACTTAAATTCCTGATTGTAGAAAACAGACATCAGGACTTTTCTTAAATAACCCTCACACATCAAGATTATGAGCCCTCCTAGTTACAGCTTGTATGCATCCCCATTACTTCTTACTATTGCACAAACTTAACCGTGCACATAGATCACCAAGGAATCGTGTTACAGCCAGAGTCTGGGCTTCTAACCAGTTCCAGGTGATGTGCACTGTGCACGCTGCTGGCCCAGGAGATGGGTGGTAGATCTCTGGGTAACTTGTACCAAGCTGGAGGCTGTCAGCATAGCTGAAGAAGACCAAAGCTAACCCCAGTTTTGTCAGCAGCCTTCTGTATATGGCCAAGGGTGCAATGTGAGGTCATTAATTCCCCAGCCTGGTGGCAAGTTCTCTCCTGGCTCTCCTGTCACATGCCCATGTTTCAGTGACCCACCTAGAAAGTGACTACGGCCTCCCCAGGAGGTCAGGAAATGGATCATAGAGGTACCTCCTCCCAGGAAGTCCCGGATCCTCATGTGTTGGGTCTTAATTCAACCTTATATTAGATATTTCTCCCCCACTCAACAGTAGTTTCTCAAAGTAAATCAACATCTTACTGCAGAGCATTCCGGCCCTGGTGGTCTATCACTTACAAGTTCATCTTCTTTTCCCACTGGATTTATAGTGCTACCATCTGAGTGAGTCTAAACTCCAAATAAAGAGGAACAGGCAACTTTATTTTTCTCGTTGTGAGATGTTAAAGCCATTTCTACCCTCTCTTCTCCCTCAAAGAAAAAGACCATAATAATTGTTGCTTTAATACACTAAAGAGTCACGATCACTCATTCAACTGAGTCATAAATGTAGTTACACTCATAGGAAACTTGCCTATAGCAATCGTGTTTTATTTAGCCACAACTGGAAAGCTTATTTTTGAAGTGATCCTAAGCAATAAAATTTAATTCATGAAAAGCTAGTTGCAAGAATACAAGCTCATTCACTCCCATCAGTGACCAGAGGCCCTGGGGAATCTCGGCTGAGTGATGTACCCAGGGATAAAAACACAGGGCTGTTCTGAAAAATAATTTTATGTGTATACATTTTCTACTCAGACCTTCATACTTGCCCATATTTCAAGTGGTCCGTCAAGATGTGTCAGGTTTATAGACATCAAGCCTGCAGTGGTGGTAGGTAATGTGAGTCCCCGTGAGGGAGCCAGAAAAATCTGTGCTCGCAGGGAGTGTTACCCAGAGCACTCTCACAAAGCACTCTCAGCTAAGTCAGAATAAGGCAGCCAAGCAAGGTTCAAAGTTCTATATTTATTTCTTTTTAACCATTTGAATTTCTGAAAAGGCAAGAAAAGTGCCCAGCCCCACCGCATCACTACATCCCATTTTGATGGGTCCAGTTATTCCATGGGCCCATATTTCATGTAAATTCACTGGCTATTTCAGGGGAACCCAGTGCACCCAAGCTTGAAGGGCAGATGGGAGAGGATGGGAACTCCATCAAGGTGAATCTGATCAAGCAGGATGACGGAGGATCCCCCATCAGACACTATTTGGTCAAGTACCGAGCGGTAAGTAGCCTGCTTTCCCAGACTCCTCCCAACCCTATGACCCTGACACCTGCCTTGTTGGAACAAGAATTTGAGAATCCCGATGAGGGGAGAATAGAACAGGGTCTCACTTTTCTAGAGATTCATCGGCCTTGGTCAAGGTTTTAAATTCCAAGGCTGACCTGCACCTGTTGGGCCATGCCCACATTGAAACCATTTGAAAACTTCTACAAGGACAATGAAGTCACCATGATTTTTCCGATTCTTCAATTTTTCTACAAAGTTTTTTGGCCGTGATCCAAGACTTCTGTGCAAAATTGTCATACTGATATCTGACAGCCACATTGATAAAGTGTGTGTTGTGATCTAGGTGCTGTGTTAGGGCAGATTTTTTGCACAGATCCCCATGAAGTGGGTATTACAGTTAGTCACACATGTCATGAAGCAACCGGCTATAGTAACCGGTGGTCTCATGCATCTGGGTGAGCCCAAGTTTGAATCCAGACCCATCTAACTGAAGATCCTGGGCTCTTTAGCCCACTCAGGACTGCTTTGAGATCCTAAGCAATGCTGGTTCCCTCACCCACTTTTCTTGCTCCTCAGCTGGTCTCATTTGCTAACAGTGAACTTGACACTGAGCTCCTTCTGGCTCACTCACCACCCATCTAAGATCTCCACCATACCAGTTTTCATCCCCAACCCCAAAACTGAGACTCACTCTCTCCTTCTCTGGTTTTAGAATAATATTGAAAGCACTCGCCAAAGGGTTCAGAGACAGTTTCTGAACATCAGGAATAGCCTATTCCTAAGGTTTCTTAGTGATAGAAGATAAAGAACCCGAAAGCACCTTACTTTACCCATGAAGCCCCCAAATAAGTTTTTTTGGTTTTAGGTTTGTTTGTTTTTGTTTTGTTTTGTTTTGTTTTGAAGAAGAAGCTTTTTTATTCCCTGCTTGCCATGTAATCAGCTTGCTCCCATGGAAATATCATGTGGACCAGCACAGAGGCCTACAGGTTCACCTTGCCACCAGGGGTCAGGCTTTCCAGCTACTCAGCCCTTCACATTGAATTTCTAAGTCAAGTATGAGCTGACATCATAGAAGAAGCCTCAGCTGACTCCCCTAAGACCTAGCCCAGAGGTACCACTGTATGATACGGGAGGTCCTGTGGTTTCCTTACTGCAGAGAAGGACGCCAGAACTTGGGAGGGAGCCCTGCATAGCCTACTTGAAACAGATGTGGTATGGTGAACCACCTCTGACCATTATGAGCCTCAAATTCCAGCATTACTGTTTACCAGCATGTGACCTGATATGTCTTTCCAAACCTCCATTTCTCCATTTCTCCATTTGAGAAATGAGGGTAAAATAACTTGCTAAGCTGATAGAAATATTAGTTATAATATTTGCAAAGAACCCAAAATGTGCCTGACACTTGGAAGCCTCCATAAATGGGAACTATTAATTTTTGATACAGGTTCTAGCTAGATATACCCGCTCCCCCAAAAAGGACATCTCCAATGTCTGTTTTCCTGAACAGTCACTGTGACTGTGTTGAAGACAGTAGAACAAAATGCTGAGTTATTTAGGATTTCAACTTGAACCACCCTCTTTCACACGCAAGCTTAACGTTTGCCAAATATGATCATATATTATTAATATGTATTATACAGTGTAAAGTTTGCTCTATTGAATGTTTACTTTATCCTTTGATTGTCTCTTTTGTAATGATGTTTGCCAAGGAAGACAGAGAAAGAAGAGCAAAGACGGGCAGCTCAGTTTCTTAGTTTTAAATTAAAAGGGCCTTGTAGCAACAGATGCAAAGCTAAGCTACATCACTGCTCAGGCTTCCTGGTTAGACTGTAGGGCACACGACTTCCCTTCCTAACATCTCCTCACAATAGACACAGCCCAAGTATGAGCATTTTCATGTTCCTAAAGACATCTTTATGACCAATAGCAACTGGTTTTCTTGGTAAGATCTCTTCCTCTAGCCTTAGTCTAGAGCCTATGGTGGTTACTAGACCACCTCCCACATGACACTACTGCCCTGTTCTGCTCCATTGTTCAGTAAACATGTGTCAAACCTCTTGGGCAGCCTGCATATACCTTAGGCATATATGCCTTATGAAAAACCAGAGATCGTGAAGTAGTACACTGTGCAGCTGGAAAACCATCTGAGGACTTCTCAGAAAGTCTTCAAGTCCTCTCTCACATTGTTTTGTTATGAAGATAATTGCCTAGCAATAGCTTTGGAAACTCCCTTCCAGGACAGACTCATTGACAAACATGGAGGCTATAACCAGAGGAATGATTGGAACAAAAAAAGGGGGATGCCCCACAAACCTCACAACTCTCCTTAGGATCTGAGCAGTGTTTGCTGAGTGGGACACTCCTTGGAGGCCCTCTGAGCATCCCAGTCTTGAGCCCGACAGCCAAACATCTTATTCAGTTACAGTTGTAAGGCCACACTACATGAAATAGGAAAACCCAATTCAGTTCAACCTGTATTTGCTGAGCTCCCTATTATGAAATAGCAAAAGGCATTCTGGAGCTTGACTGACTGGGCTCCAGCCCTGACTTTGGGAAGTCACCTAACTTCTTCCTCATGTCCCTTTCATAAGATTAGTAAGAGCCTGACAGACTTATTATTATAGGGTTCCAATGAGAAAATCTGTAGACAGCCTTCGTAGCAGTACCTGGCCTATAGCAGGTACTTCATAGACAATGTTCTATATTTTAGAAAAGTAGGAATCTATATGATAGTCATCTGTGAGAAAGGTAAATCACACCACATGTAGGCAGCATCCTGGACTATGACAAGAAACATTTGTTTATGACTCTGCCAGGAAGCCCTTGTGCCTATGCACCCAGCATTCCAAGGTATAGTCTGGGACAGGTGAGGGTTGGTGAGCTCCAGCCTGTCATGAAGTTAGTAGAACAGTGGAGTCAGCACCATACCACACTGGCATTCACTACTGATAGTGATGGCAAGCATGCTAGGTTGCCCCCAAATATGAGAAGTCCCCCTGGCTTCCTACTATGACTTTGCCCCCCAAGTTTGTGCCTCTTTGTCAGTCTCCCCAGCATTCTTACTCAGTCTCCCTGGTATCTTGTGTCCTTCCTGCCAATTGCTCCCAGAAGCTCTCCTCCGAATGGAAACCAGAAATCAGGCTCCCATCTGGCAGTGACCACGTCATGCTCAAGTCCCTGGACTGGAATGCCGAGTATGAGGTGTATGTGGTGGCTGAGAACCAGCAAGGGAAATCCAAGGCGGCTCATTTTGTCTTCAGGACCTCGGCCCAGCCTACAGCCATCCCAGGTACAGCCACCTCTGTTTTCTATCTGTTTCCTGCTTTGAATTAATGCATACATGCCGCGCCTCCTAATGAGCCTGAACAACCCTGACAACTCGCTTGCTTACAGCTATCCTCATGACTGGTTGCCCATGCAAAGCTTAGTTTTGCCTTATCCCCATCTGTGCAGCAGGTTGACAGGTCCCAGACCCCCAGGAGAGTTTGGCCAAGCATCCTGGGGAAAGGGTCCTGTCTTATTTGGCCTTGAAAGGCCAATGCTGATCAGTCCATGGGACTCCCCTAAGATGGGGAATGTCCCAACTCCTGCCTTGCCTTGGACGCTGGTTGAGCGAGGATCCTTTTCGAGACTTTATCTACCATCTGCATTCAGCACTAGGACCACATAACTGGTTTATGCTGTTTCTATGTGACACTTGCTTTAGCTGTACAACCATGGTGTAGATCTCTTCTCTATGGTGACCCCCAAGAGAAGGAAGAGATGGTGCCCAGGTAGTTCCAAGCCTGTCTGAAGGACCTCTCCATTGACTTAGATTGAACCTCCTGAAATAGAGCAAGTGGAAAAGATAGATGCTGAGAAGCACCATCGATGAAGGCACCCAGTCTGCTAGACCATGGTGGCAGCAGTGTTCCTAGGAGATGCAGATCTGTCTCTAGGGATCCAAGACCAACTCAAGTGTGGGAATAAAGTGAGAGTTCTGCTTTCTGGCCCAGCCACCTTGTACTGATGGCTAGTCCCCCTCATTTGTTCAAATCTCCCCAAGAAGACAGAGTTCTTCATCCATCACTTTGCTTTTCCAAGGCCAGCCAGATGCCAGTCATAGGCAGGAGAGGTGGACCATAGTTCACACAACTGCAATCCATTGGAAGGGGCCACTATGCTCTGCCATGTTCAGGTGGTAGGAACACAGCCTTCTGCCTGTCCTGTCTGGAGAGGTTGCCCAACTGCTGAGCTCCATTTTCACGATTGTTCCTCCCAGGGGTGAGTCCAGGTCAGAGAGGTGATAGACTGCCTGTCATGTAAGGCTGTATGTGCCCAAGTGATACAGACAGGTACAAGAGCCCAGTGTGTGATTCTCCATGGTTGTTTGTGTATGAGTGGGTGTGTCTGGGAGACGTGGGGCCTCCAGCAAGTTAGCAGGTGAGTTTTAAGCTGTATATCAGAAGTATTAATTGCTAAATTGCATTGTGGGGAAGGCTTCCTAGCTCAGGCTGGGATGGGTGTGTCTCTGTAAGTATTAGACACAAGGTATCTGGATGTGGCTACAGGAAACGGCCTCACTGACGCTTAGTAGCATGTCCAGATAGAGATAGCCCTACTTTTTCTCTGTCCCTTCTTTGCTTGTGTTCTTTGGTGAGTTCTTCCTCGAAGTTGTCGGTGTGCAGTGAGTGTCTAGATCCACCTTCGAGAGACACTTAGGATATGGGGAAATGTGAAGCTTGAGTAAGCCCTTTGTAGTACTTCCTAAGCCAGTTCTTCACTGGGGTGAAACTTAATAAGCAGCTAGGTACTGCCAACAACTTCTACTGGAGTTAGGTATCAGAGACAAAAGTGCTAGGGAGCCCTTGTCTTCTAAAGTCCTTGTAGTATGTCATACTGGCTCCCACTTAAGCAAGAGTATTGAGAGATGCTCGCCTTGTCCACAATGGCTCTGTGACTAGTGGGCAGGTATTAGAAGGAGGTGGCCTGTGTTTGGTTTGCCTATCTTAGCCGTTTTATTGAGCTCCAAAACAAAAGCCTCTTTGCATTCCAAAGTGTACGTTTGTAGTTAAACTGTATGGTCAGCAGGGTGGTAGAAGGTGAGATGCTCAGGACCCTTTATCAGCATGATGGTGGGGCTTATGCAGTAGGAAAAGAGGTCTGCTTCAGTTCTACAAAGACCGCCCTACTGCATGCCCAGTGTTCTGACCATAGTGCAACTATCCATTGTGTCTCTGCTGCTACAAGCAAAATTCCAGACACAAGAAGAACACACTCCTTGGCTACACCTCCGAAGCTTCGCCTTAGTGACGGTAACACTCTCCTAACCCGACCCTGCTGTTCGATTGCGCAGGCTCCTGTTCTCTCACTTTAATTTCATCTGCTCGCTGGCCCCTAACCCCGATGAACCCTGCTGTGCTGCTTCTGCCATTGCTGAGCTTTGGACCTGGCCTATGATGCTCATACAGCAGTGAACTCTCCTCTAACTTTTGTCAGCCTAACTTACTAAGTAGAATTAACCTTGGATTCTTGTGTTTTCTATATTTGACCTATTTTTTTTTCTTTTTTTATCTATTTTTTTCCTCTTAACCCCGATGAACCCTGCTGTGCTGCTTCTGCCATTGCTGAGCTTTGGACCTGGCCTATGATGCTCATACAGCAGTGAACTCTCCTCTAACTTTTGTCAGCCTAACTTACTAAGTAGAATTAACCTTGGATTCTTGTGTTTTCTATATTTGACCTATTTTTTTTCTTTTTTTATCTATTTTTTTCCTCTGTTTCTGTCTCTGCCTTCTCTTTCTTCCCCTCCCACCCCCTTCCTGTGTCTGTCGTCACACTTGTCACCTTGGACGTCACTGGGACATCCCCACTGCCACATTTATGTTTCAACAACCACCTGCAGCTACCCTGGGGGGCAATTCTGCCTCCTACACTTTTGTCTCATTGCTTTTCTCCGCAGTGGCTCTTCTTTTGCTCTGTTAGGAAATTGAACATACACCCCCCCCACACACACACAATTAAATTTGCTTAAAAGTCCAGTTCCTATGAAAATGATCGGTTGTCCCCCTTTGGAAGAACCTGTCAGAACCACAATGGCCCAGGCTTTGCCACTGAGCAAGCGTTCTATGTGGAAGAAGAAGGTTTTGCCATCGGAAAGACTTTATCTCTTAATATCTTGCCAGTCAGCGATACTTTTGTGCCAGATACTTCCTAAGGAGTCTGCCCCACCTTTAATAGCAGTTTAAAAAAAAGAATTTGAGAGATCTTTCTTTCAATACTATCTTTAAAAAACAGCATCATGCTAGGTTTACAGAGAACTGTCTACTACCTGCTACTTGCTGCATCGTGTTGGTGGTGGTGTTCATACCTAAAGAGTAGCAAAAACAGAATCCAACCTTCTAAAGTGTGGCTCAGATTATTGAAATCAGCACACGCACCCCTCATTCTAACCCTGTGCCCTCCTCTGCCTTCCGATAGGTAGCTGGCTTCACTTGCAGTTAAATATTTAAGTGCCCGTGTTGAAAGAGCCTCCTGTGGTGACTCACCTGAGCACTCTGCTGGCATGATGGGCAAATTAAGTCCCCCTGTTGCCCATGCAGTACGAGAAGTTATATTCATTGGATATTTTCTGGGGCTGATGAACCTTCGGGAAGGTACTTTAATGCTGGTGTTACCCCCAGCACCTTCTGCTGTCTCTGTGAAGAAGGCCAAACTGTGAGGTACCCAGTACCAATTGGCTTTTAAAAGTATCTGACTCCTGGCAGAAATAATTCCTCCACTGCATAGTAGCAGGCTTAAGATAAGCACAAAGCCTGGAGGTCCTGGGGGCTGTGATCCAGCCATGACCTGTATCGTCACCATAAGCGCAGTATGCCAGGCAGGTTGAAAGCCTTCACTGTGAACCGGCATAACCCCTGCCACCTTCCCACATACGCTCCAAAGTACACAAGATGAGGGAAGGGTTGAGAGACAGACAACTCGCCCACAGTGTCAATAAAGCTGGGCAGAGTCCATGCCTGTCAGCACTTCAAGAATGCCCCCACCTGCCCTTAATGGTCTCTTGGTTTGGTGACACTTTTAGAATTCTTGTGAAAAAGCTCCTATCTGCTGTTGTGGGTTTTGCCCAGGAGAGGGAGTGGGTATGTCACAGTTAGATGCATGGAGACCCAGGGCAGAATCCCACCCAATAATATCAGCGTGTGAACTTGAGGATGGACCGTCTGCTGAATAAAAACTGCCCCCCATTGTGACACCTGTCATTCTGTCTCACCTCTGAACATCTCCACAGAAGTTTAATTTACATTCTGTTTGGTTCTCTCTCTCTCTATTTTTTTTCTGTCATTATTGTTTAATAGTCAACAACTAGCCTTTCCCTTTGGGAATCCAAACCACCCTGAGCTGTGGTCTGCAGGCAGAGCCACTTGTGTTGGCACCTGCTGCTCGTCTCAGTGTTCAGTGCAGAGGCTTCACACTGCTCAGTGGCTCAGACTGGCAGTGCCTCTTGCTCACTGTGAACCCCACCCTGGACCCTTGACTTCTTTCCACCAGCACAGTGAAGCAGGATGGTTCTGGGACACATGGCAGTGCAGCAGAGAGAGGAACATGGTGCCCCAGGGCTTGGCAAGAGAATCACAGGTCAGTTAAGAAAAGCTGCTGAGAGAGCAGGAGAGGTCCCATTTATGGTCTCCTGGATCTCTTGATGACCCTGGGTAGATGTCATATGCATTCGTTAGAATTCAACTCTAATGGGTCTGCCTCAGCCTGGTGCCAGACCCATTCACAGGAGAGGAACAATGTCAGTATTTCTAAAGGGATCTTTGGAGGTCTAGCCCTAAACATAGAGAGGCCTAGCATGGCCCTGTGCCCTCAGCACACCACAGGGCCCAGCAACTCTTGGCTGGAAGACCTCTGGGCTTATTGCACCAGGCCTGTGGCTTATAATGGTGCACCATACAGGAGACAGTATTACCAGCCCCCACCAGCCACTGAGTTCCCACCGTGTTCCCCCATGAAGGCTATGGCTCCCAGCCCAGCCAGAAGTCCTTATACAGCCTCTAGGTAGCCCCAAGAGAGGGAGCTCACCCCACCTTGCTCAGCCACCCCCATCTCTGCACCATGTGCCAATGTTGCCCATACACTGTATGCAATGGAGCTTCTCTGCTCATTTTTGGAATATTTATACAGCAGGTTCAGATCATGTTTTTCTACTAATACGAATGCTAACGTCGTTGTGTAGATAATCAGCCAGACTTTATGAAGTTTACACCTTTGCATTATTAAAGGATATAACAGTTCATGTGAACTCAACAGCGTGCTTTGATTTTATTTGATACTTGTGTCCAAAACGGTGCCCCAAACCCTTCCCTCCACCTCACATACTTGATCACTGATTCTATGGAGAGATATTTAAATTAGACCTCACACTTGCAGCCTGAGGAGTAGAGTTCTAACCAAAGGAGGTGCTTTCCCTTTCTCATGAAAATCCCTGTGCTTTTCTTAGTAATCCTGACCTGTGTTATGGCTCCCAGCTGCCTGGAATCCTCAGCAGAGAGTGGGAGGGAGGTAGCCTTTGCAGAACTGAGGAGGAGGCGGTCACTCTGAAGAACACAGCAGCATATTCCAAGCCAAACCAGATGCACAGCTCTCTAGCAAGTTCTTCTAATTGCTTAGCAACCTTTTCTCCTCCTAATAGAGTGTATACAAGGATCTTGTGATAGAAACTGAAGGAAGGTTCTGTTGACAAATTAGATTCTGTGTTAACCAGTGCCAGGAAGGAACAAGCAGATATATAAGGGGTTTATATAATTTCAGCCATTCTGATAGTCTTATGGTCTTATTGAGGTTTAGGGAACAGTGACTTCTGTACCCCAGGGCCATGGTGCAATGGCTCAGGCCCACTTGGGCACCTGGAATATGTGAAACCCATTTGAAAGTATAGGAAAGGAGGCATGTGTGGGCCTCAGTCTTGCAACAAGCCAATTCCTGCTTTCAGTGTCAAGGTCTCCAAAACCAGGAACCACCGACGACAGCTCCAGCCAGGTAGTGTTCGAGACAGCTCACCTCAGAGGATATGGAGAAGCTGCCTCCAAGAAGCCTTTGTATCAAGGCACCTGGTTGAGCTAGTCAGGGAGGTCAAGGGGGAAGCCACAAAGGAGACAGACTCTGAAAGGTATTTTTGCTATTCCTTTTGTGATATCTTGTGGGCTGTAGAAGACTAAGGGGGCTTTATCCCCCTAGTTTTCTTGGATTAAATGATTCTGTAAAATCGACCTCAGGGGTGTGAATTTTCACTCAGTCCCGTACCCTTTAATTTATGCCATAGCCTATCTCTCGTTTATACCTCCCTCAATGCCCAACATCCTCTCTCCAACTTGAGGAGCACCTCACTTGTCTTAGAGGTCTAAAGTCTTAGAAGTGGTAGACCAGATGGCTTCTTTCTTTTAGGAAAGAGTTTTTACCTTCTCTCACCATATTTACCACATTAGGCCAAGTCCATTATGTCCAAGGCATGGGACAAGAGGCACATCTCCTCCTTGGTGATGGAGCCTAGGGTCAGCTGTGAGCCACTGGAACGAAGAAGAGAGAAAACCTAAGACTGGTGGCCCTCATATGACTTATCAGGTGTTCTTGCTCAAATCCTGATTCCTGAGCCTCACTCCCAGATTGTGATTCCACAGAACTGGGGTGCCCCAGATTCTGAATTTATAAGAAAACACGCTGGCATTCCACTGTAGGTGGAGAATCACTACGTTGAAAGTTATTTTGTTTTCTTTTGCAAAACTAAAAGCACAAGGATCAATAATTAAAGATAGGGTCTACCAATCTTCCAGGAAAAAGTCCCTCCTGATATACAGTATAGACTGGCATCTGAGAACCAGTATCCTATGCAGAGTATTGTTAGAACCTCTGATTTGGAGTGAGAGGCAGGTTTGAAAAAGGCTTGCAAACCATCCCCTACCCGGGCCCTTTTCGATACAGGTGTCTCAGCCACAGGATTGCCGCATCCTTGCCAAGGGACTGCCCTGTCCCTGCCTGAATGCTTTTAGCAACAGGTAACGCTCTTCCCATGGCAGCTCACACTTTTTGACTTCCTCTGCTTCTCCATCCTTCCTCAAATGGGGGCTGCAGCCTGCCCTACCTGCAAAATTAGCATCTACTGCTGCTATACAGAATAAGGGTAATTCTTCCTTCTTCTGACACACATTTAACTATTTGGGGTGATGTTCTCATTTCCAGTCATCCAACAAATAGTCTGTGAACATTTGCCCTAAATCAGGGTCACTTTCTAGCTGCTGGGGAGACAGAAGACAGGACACCTGCTGAATGTTAGAGAATAGTGAAGTTATTCAGAGATAGTATGCGTATAAATGAATGGAAAAATTGGTGGACGGTGGCAAGAAGAGAGTGGAGTACAGTGCTTGGTAGGGATCAGTGGAGACCTCTCCAAGAAGTTGACATGGGACTGAATCAACCAACGAGACCCTGGCGAGGTACAGGCTGGCATGTTCATCAAGCTGCATGCAAAGGGTCTGGGGTGGAGAACATCACTAAAGGTTATGCCCTGAATTACAAGGGTCAGAGGGCTAGACAGAAGCCATAACACCTGTAGGGCCTGGTAGGCCAGAGAAAGGGAGACCACTGTCCTACTTTTTGTTTATGTCACTGTACAGTGTCTTTCCATCCTTGGGTACTTCCCCTTGAATGTGCTCAGAACCACTGTAAACTCCAGCTGGATCTGCTGAGCCCAGAGCAGAGGCTGCCTCAGCTGTTACACTCTCACACACAGAAAAGCTTTTCCATAGTTCATTTTTCCTCTTTAAAGATATTGAGTAGTCACATAAGACTATATTTGTGAATAGAGCTCAAGATACAGAAACTTTACTATTGAGATGGCCAAGGTAGCTCATGCCTGTAATCAGAGCTGAGACAGCAAGATTGCCATGAATTTGAAGCCAGTCTGGGCTACGTTGTGAGTTTCAGGCCAGCCTGGGTTACAGAGAAGTAAGACTTGGTCTCAAATAATTTTTCCTCTGAAGGGCGCCATTAATTGCAAAAAGACATAAGTACCCCCCTACCAAAATCATCACCTCCTTCTTCATTGAAGCAGCACAGACATCAGCACTTCATACCTACAAGGTGCTGATGTCAGATGGCTGCAGTGGCTTCAAGCCAACATCAAGGAGGAAAGAAGACTCAAGGCTAGGATGACTTTCCTATTTGGGAAACCTGCTTGGGATTCTAAAGATTAGGAAGGCGTGCATCCCCTGCATTGCCTTCCCTTCCTCTTCCATGAGTGAGGACCATGGGGAAATTCTCAGATTGGCTGCTGGTAAATGATCCACTCGAGCTGAGGGCTGAGACCAACATCTGCTTTCAAGGTAGCCAGTGTTCTTTGCCAGTTTTGGACCCTCCCAAGGACACTAGTTGGGGTCCTCAGTAGATTAGAAGGGACCAGCCTGAGGTCTTGAGGATGAAAGTCTAGTCTAGAGGACAAGCCAAGACCACAAAGTGGGTAAAAACATGTGCAAGCCTGGGGTCTCCTCCACCTCAGGCCTCAGTGCCCCAAAGGAATAAGGTTGTGGTGTTCATCTCTGACATTCTGGGCTAGAATTGAAACTTGTAATAAGGAACAGTGGAGTAATCCAGCCCCTAGAGAAGCTATAACGTACCTGAGCATGGAGTCCTGGGAAAGACTTGGGGCCCACTGAGAACACAGGCTGCAGGCTGTGCTGCAAATGGCAGCCAGGTGTGGTGCATGCCTATAATCTCAGCTCTCAGAAAGTAAAGGCACAAGGATCGGGATCCTGTTCATGGCTAGTGAGATCTCATCTCAAATATCCAAAATTATGAAAATAAAAACAGTAGACCACCTATAAGGCCAGTTATCCTGGGTTATATATTCTTCTCTGGTAGAGTGGAATGAGACATGATTGGCAGGCTGTTGGGTCAGGCTTGGCAGTTGACAAAGTATAATGAACTAAGTATGGAGCCAGGAGAGGCCAAGTCTCAAGTGGTGTTGGCTGTAGTTCTTGCCTCCAGTCCACAGACCTGGGTGATCTCAGTCCCTATAAAGCACAGAAAACATCAGAGAGGATCTGGTGGTAAGATGAAGTTACACTTCTGGACTCATGTCCTCCAATAAAAAATAAATGAAAAGTGCCTCTACGCCAGGCTGAGACCATTACCTCCACATTAACTTATAGGTAGAGCTCTATTCAAGATTTTGCTTCACATACCACCACTGCTGTTGGGAGTCACCCAGGGTCAGTGGGTCCCTCCCAGAAAACTGAACTCAGTGGGGCCAAGCAGAAAGCTGAGCCAGGGACCTTCTGTGAGAGTATCTACAGTCCAAGGCCCTGTTGACGAACACCAGAAGAGTTAGACAGAGAAAGGCCAGCCAGAATAAGGAGACTGAGTACTGCTGGGGTGTGAGAATGTGATCTCCTGGACATTTGTCCTGCATGTGAGAATGACTGTCTGTGAGAGTGTGCAGCTCTGCATAAGTCTACTGGTTTTCCTGAAGTCTGACCCCAGCATGCTCGGCTCCCACACGGTAAGTATGCTCAGACCCTTTGCCTTACCCATGAGGCCTGAGGAGGCCTCCATATCTCCAAAGTTGCATTGGTCTCATTTAGCCTCTTGGGGTACAGCAGGGGAAGGAGGGTGAACTGAGACCCCAGTGTCCTCAATAGTTGAGATCCTTTGGACTTACTCTCTGGGAAGTAGAATAGTATGCCAACATTCCACTGGGCTTGACATCTCTACAAGACCCAAGAAAGTCCTGGAAACGCTACCTGGGACTCTGTCCCCCTGCTGTTCCTAGAACCACAGTTCAGCCTGAAGGCAGCAGCCATTGCCTGCCTACACTGCAAAGCCTTTGGAATTGATCCTGGAGACCTAGCCATACCCTCTGGCTTAATCTTTACCCAGTGCCCTCAGACATTGCCTGGCTGGGCCCAATCTACTCCCAGAATGATAAGTATATACTTCAGGAGAGGCTCAGAGTTGAGGGCAGGAATGAAGACACAATTCACAATCCCCTCTCATCTTAATTTGTGGGAGGCCAAACCCTGTCTCCTGGGTGTGTTGAGACCATCACCCTCTACCTCTAGAAGGTGCAGAGACCATCTTATCTCTTCACCAGGCACAAGAAGGCCCCGAGGAAGGTGCCACTGAGCATGAATGCCTTGGTTTTATGCTCTGGGCCCTGTTCTACCCCAGGGGCAGTTGTTCACAGGGTTGGGGGGAGGGTCACATCTCAACCTGCTAACCACCACCCATCTCTCTCCCACTTCAGCCAATGGCAGCCCCACCTCAGGTCTGAGCACGGGTGCCATCGTGGGTATCCTCATCGTCATCTTTGTCCTTCTCCTCGTGGTTGTGGACATCACCTGTTACTTCCTCAACAAGTGTGGCCTACTTATGTGCATTGCTGTTAACTTGTGTGGCAAAGCCGGGCCCGGAGCCAAGGGCAAGGACATGGAGGAGGGCAAGGCTGCCTTCTCGTGAGTACAGACCCATCTGGGCTGATCTGTGGGGTCTAGGCTCTACCCCAGCCCAGGGCCTAGCACCATGCCTTCTATCGGTGCTATGGTAACCTTTCCCTAGGTGGAGACTGAAGGACAAAATCATACAAGCAGGTTTGTCTAAGCATGGCCTTAGGGTGGGGTGGGTTATCTGTTTGAAAAGCAATATCAGGTGCCCACCCTGGGTTCTAGAATCTCATCAAGATTTGAAGATCCCCGAGAAGGCCAGAATAGGACATTTGTCAAAATGGATCCTGGAGAGGAGCTGTGATGGAGAGGCCGCATTAGAGCGACACACTGAATCTTGCTTTCATTCATTCACTTATCATCCTACAGCTACTGAGGGCAAGGCCCTGTTCCTGGCTCTAGGGAACAAAAGGGAGACGAATGGATAAAAACTCCTATCCTCACTGATGAACCAGGTGTTGTTCTCTCCAGCAGCATCTGCTAGTCAGTTAGCAAGAGCCTTTGAAGACCATAGCTGGGTAGGTCTGTGCTGGAACAAGCTAAGAGGGAACGGAGTGAGAGGATAAGTTAATTAGCACCCCCATGTGCCAGGAACTCTCTCTATATAGGCACATATAAGTACACAGGCCTACATGTACATACTTACAAATACATATGTATGCATGCATACATATATATGCACATGTGTTTGCATTTGAGCATCTATCTGTACCAGGTACAGTACTAAGCACTTAGCATGAATTACATTTTTAATTCTCATGATAACTAGGTGAGGTATGTACTATTATTTGCCCTAGTTTGATGACAAAATTGAGGCAGGCCTGATTAGATATTCATGGGCTGGACTGAGGCCTAGATACTAATCTGACCCTAGATGCCCACTCTGCCTCAGGCCAGACCTAGGTACCCCAAGCTGTAGCTTCTTACCCTAAAGATCTTCTCTCCCACAGCTGCCTTGGGATCTAACCCACAGAACTCTCTCCACAGGAAAGATGAGTCCAAGGAACCCATTGTGGAAGTTCGAACAGAGGAGGAACGGACTCCAAACCATGACGGAGGGAAGCACACAGAGCCCAATGAGACCACACCATTGACAGAACCCGAGTACGTGGACCGGGAGGGCCTGGCATCTCCTCACAAGAGACCCACGCCTGCCTGATCACCCTACCCCCACCTTTCCTGCTTCCCACCCTCAGCCCCTGGCCAAACACGACAGCCAGGACTCTGGAGCCCTTGGTCAGAGGACCCCTTGGCCAGACAATGTCTGACCCCACTTTCCTTAGAGGGAAGGCATTCTTGATTCTCCTGGGGTCCCAGTGGGGTGCCCTTCAGAGCCCCTTCAGTAAGTGGGAATCCCATCCTGAGACCATTCCTAAATTCCACACATTCTAGAAATGGCTTACCACATTGAGAGAGGCTCAGCAGATTTCGTTGCAGATTTCTTAGATGTCTAGAATTTTCTGGTCCAGAGAACTTGGGGGCCTGGTAAGGTTTCCTGGCCCTTCTCTGCTCAGAAGCCTTGGGCATCCTCAGAGACACTGACCAGCTGTGTTTTTAATGCTGGCCAGGCTATTAAGGATCTGATGAACTTGAAGGAAATCATTTCACAGAAACACAAGATCTGTGGCTGGATGAGCCCCTGGCTCTCAGGAGCCAAGTAGAGCACTGACCATCCTCCTTCTGGCTAGGGAGAGCTATAAGACAGCTGGTTCAGTTTCTCTGGGACCCAAGAAACCTGCAGCAGATGGATGGTGAACCACAGTTGCCTTCCCTAGAGTGGAGATCTGGGGCAAGCATCAGAGTCCACATGGGTCTATAGGAGCCCTGTGCAGAGAGCTGAAGGAACATCAGCACAGAGGAAGGTCCCTTTGAGACTGCCACGTTCTTTGTCGTCTCCTGTGTCCTCTTCTGCCCGCCTGGGCATGTGCTTCCTCTCTATATCCTCCTTTCTCTGTGGGCCCATGTTCCTGCCTGTGGGTGGCTGCATGCCCACCCACGACTCCTCTCCTTGGCTTCAATCCTCCTATCCAGCTTCTCTGTCATGTCTCGGCTTCATCGTCTATTCTCTCTCTACTTCCTGTCCTCCCCACAGGCTGCCTGCAGACACCACAGCCACTGTTGAGGACATGCTGCCTTCTGTCACCACCGTCACCACTAACTCTGACACTATCACCGAAACCTTTGCCACTGCTCAGAACAGCCCCACCAGTGAGACCACTACACTGACCTCCAGTATTGCCCCGCCGGCCACTGCCGTGCCGGACTCAAACTCTGTACCCACTGGTCAGGCCACCCCTTCCAAGGGGCCTGGTGTCACTGCCTCATCCCCACCCCCAGCCTCAGCCCCAAAGGTCGCCCCCCTTGTTGACCTGAGTGATACCCCGACCTCAGCCCCTGCTGCTAGCAATTTGTCGTCCAGTGTCCTGGCTAACCAAGGAGCTGTACTCAGCCCCAGCACCCCTGCCAGTGCGGGAGAGGCCTCCAAGGTCCCTCCACCCAGCAAGCCGTCCCCTGCCCCAACCCCCACCCCAGCCGGGGCAGCCAGTCCCCTAGCAGCAGCTGCTGCTCCTGCAACAGAAGCCCCCCAGGCCAAGCAGGAGGTCCCAAGCACCAAAGGCCCGGACCCAGAGCCCACCCAGCCCAACGCTGCGAAGAGCCCGCCCGAGGCAGCCACAGCCCCTGCTAGCCCGAAGAGCAGCGAGGCTGCCTCCATCAGCACCACAAACCCTTCCCAGGGCGAGGACTTTAAAATGGACGAAGGGAACTTCAAGACCCCAGATATTGACCTTGCAAAGGATGTTTTTGCAGCCCTGGGCTCTCCTGCTCCTGCCGCTGGGGCCAGTGGACAAGCCCCTGAGCTTGCTCCTTCCACTGCAGACCCCTCTGTGTCGCCTACATCAGCAAAGACCGAGTACGGCCTCTCTTTGTCTGCTGTCGTCGGGTTGTGTCCCCTGGTGGTGTGCGTTTGTGCTGTGCTGTGTTCTCCTTGTTTGCTGTGTCCTCAGCCTCATGCAGGGCTTCTGTGAGGCGACTGTCAGCCAGGGGGCTTGGATGAGTCAGGAGCAGGGGCAGGCAGGATGAGGGAGCAGTTTCTGCTCACTAATTAGGCCATGTTAATTTTATTTCATCCTTATCATCCAAGCTGTGCTTCTGTTTTCCCTGGAGGTGCCCTGCAAGGGGCCACTGATGAATAGAAATTGAGAAGACACCAAGAAGGCCAAGGTGTCATTATCTGCCACCCTGCCACAGTTTATGTGTTATCCAGGGCCAGCCCAGGTCCCCCTGAGAAAGGAATAAAGAGGTAGCCTCTGGGACCTGAGTGCAGGAGGATGTGGTCCACCACCCTGTCACACACAGGCTGAGATGCCCACTGTTTCCCTTCCCTGCTCTAGCTCCTGCCCCGCATAGAATATCAGAGAGGACTGGACACTTCCAGATCCCAAGTTCAAGTGCCCAACCTTCAGGTTTTTTAAGTGTGATGCCAAATGCAGTGGAACCACCTATGGTCTGCACCTGCTCCAGCGCATCCTTAGGCCTGACTCTGGCTGGTGGGACCCATGGAGACAGAGGCACACTTGAGCAAGCAGGCCCAATCTAGCCACTTGCCACCTTGATAACAGTATTTTCTCACCCCTACCCAAGCCACCATAGAAGGACCATGTTGAAACAACATGGGATGCAGGGGCCAGGGAGGGGGACTGTCAGGCAAAAGAGGGGTGGTTTGCAGTAGGGCTGCTTGGAACCGGTACTTGGAGCCCAGCCCAGAATATCCCACTTATAGCAAGCTGAGCTGCTGCCCTTCAACTTGTCAAGGACCTCAACTACCCTATCTCCTACCCTGGGTTAACACAGGTCCCAGTTACCAATTAAGGCTGGAGCAGGAAAGGACTGGTTTTTCCGCTTTGGTGCTTCTTCTCCACCTAGCCACACCTTAGAATCACCTGGATGCTTTTAAAGTCACTGTACCCAAGAGCTCTAGGGACATGGCCCAGGCATCAGTGATTTGTAGAGTTCTCAAGTGATTTCAACACGCATGGAAGGTTAGAGACCAGCACTATGACTAGAGCACCCCTTATTGCCCAGGGGAGCCTGGAGGTGGGGAGGTGTCTCCAGACCTGTAGACTGTGGTCTCAGCAATGCTATTTCTGATTTTCTGCAGGAAGGGCCCCGTAGAAGCAAAGTCGGAGTCCCAGGAATCAGAAGCAAAACCAGCGTCCACCGAAGTCAAGACGGTCCCCAATGATGCCACACAAACAAAGGAGAATGAGAGCAAAGCATGATGGGTGCCGAGCAACTAGCAAAGATCAAAGTGACACAGCAGCTTCACCAGAGCATTCCCAGCATCACACACGCACACACACACACACACTCTCTCTCTCTCTCTCTCTCTCTCTCTCTCTCTCTCTCATCCCTATAGTGTCTTTTGCCTTTAAAAAAAAAAAAGATAAACATGGGATCGCCTTTTTGTAGGTTTCTAGAAAGGGCTCCTTTGTTGCGCACTCAGTTGAAAAGAAAATGAGACAAAAAGGTTAAACCCACAGCCAAACTAGGACACTCCGTTCCCTGAAACCATTAAAAATTAAACAAAAGGACCCCAAATTAAGAATCTAGGAAGCTCAGAAAAAAAAAAAAAAAAATAGGTTCAGGAAGACCGCACTTGATGTTACCCAACTGGCACAGACCAGTTTCAGAGAAATGCTTCCAGGCATTCAGACTAACCGAATGAACCAAGTCCACAGTCTATTTTTATACTTTCAGTCAAGTTCGAACTCTGTAAAACCTCATAAGTAAGTTATACTTTCTGTTCACTTTGTATTTGTTCTGTATGCAGAATGTGTCACCCTTGCTAGCTGAATTCGGTTCCCACATAGACTCCTGTTTCTTAGGAAGAATGCCAAATCTCAGCTTATTCGAATTTCTGTTGCTTTTTTCTTCCACTGTTTCTTTTCTTTACTTTTCTTCCTTTCTTCCAACTTTGCTTTCCAGTGTTTACAAGTTGACAGATGTTTGACTTCTGTTGTGTCTAATGTCCATGTAAAATAGCTGCCTTCTTTTCCTTTAAGCAACAAGTACCGCCTAGAGGCAGGTAGGAGCCTCCCAGGTTGCTCTTAGCACAGGGCAAAGGTTACAAAAGATAACTGTTTACAGTGGCTCTTCCCCCCATTCTGATATGTTGCAGATTTTCCCTGTGTCTAACTCAGGTTAAAATCTGTTTTGTTCTTTAATGGTTTTGCCGTTTGCTTTTTGGTTCTTTTGTTGTTTCTTCAGGGGGGTTAGACCACTTTCTGATTAGCTGCCACCTGCCTGTGTCTGTGACAGTGGACTTGCCTTCCAGGCATCCACACACCCTTCCCTCTGAAGGACTCCTTCGGCTTTGTTGAATGAAGCAGAAAAGATTGTATAGTTGGGGCTGGTCTTGGTGAACACACATTTTTACCCCAAACATCCCCTTTTTGTAGAAAGCCAAATAAAATATATACATACCGTTTCCTTTTGAGCCCAGAATCTAGATTTGAGCGGAAGACCACATGTGCTTCAGGGAAGTAGTGTCTTTTTTTGGAAATCTGTTGAAGTAACATCGGCCTTCTGTTCACTTAGGCAATGTTTATAAAAAAGAAAAAAAACTAAGGAAAAATATACTATCTGGAGTTATAACACAACTTTCCTGGATTGGAAACCAAGTGGGGGGGGGGGAAATACAGAAACTTGCAGGGGGATGGGAGGGGGGAGAAGGGAAAAGCCAGCCCTTTGTATAGAAATTTTGCTTTTGTTTCTCATTCTACTTTAGAACTGCAAGCTTGTACACTGTGGATGCGTGAATATTTTAGTGTGAAACGTGTTTTTGTCATAGTATTGAAATAAAACTTCAACATAGTTTGGTTGTGGAAGGTATAGCAGATAGTTCAGAAAAATTATTCAGGAAACAAAAAAATATCTCAAAAGGAATCAAAGCCTTTAAACAAAGAAAACGAAATACAGATGATGATGATGATGATGATGATGATGATGATGAGGACACTAAGCCAACAGAAGCCTATCCTCAGGCATATATATGTTCCTTTCCCAAGTACAAAGCAACAAGAGGTTAGAGTGGCCAGGTGGCCTCCACCATGTCCTCGCTGTGGGCCACAACTCCCCATGTCCTGACAGTTCTGCAGTGTGATCAATGGCTATGCTAGATTATAATTTCAAACTGTGAAAAAATAATGGTCTTGTCATTTGCTCAATGTGGGGTTATTTTGCATTTTCTCAACTCCTGGGGATGGAAATGGAGGATCCCAGAACACTCAACCTAGCCCCTTTGGTTCTAGGGTCTGCACAGATCCATAGTTCACACGCACAGGCCCTCAGGAAAAGGTCACATGCAGACAACTCTGGGAGCATACAACAACATGGGAGCAGTGGGTGTCTGAGCCAGAGAGGGCTGAGTGCAAGGGACTCGCTCCTCCAGCCACCAGCCTGTCCACTGGAATCTGTTTCCCATGTTGTGATGTCAATGGCTTTTTCCATCTAGGCCAAGGGCACACCATACCTCCTGGAAATGGTGTATTTCACCACATTTGTGGTTAGACAAACTAATTTCACTTCTGATGGTTAGAAAAAGACAGAGGTATAGTCAGCTCTCCAATAACCTGGCCCAGTGTGGCTGAGCCCCTGGAACACTGGCCCACCTTTTGCTGGAACCCGAGACTGCCCACACTTCGATCTGCCTCTCCCTTTACACATTCTTTGTCTCAGCCTGCATGAGTTTTTCTTTCTTCTTCTTTTTTTATTTTTTAGAATACAATCCTTTCTCTAAAATCAAAGAGGGAGTCACTTTATTTTCAAGATGTTCTACCTTTTATGTGAAGAGATAAAAGCTTATAGTTTTCCTTTTTTAAAAAGTTTTTTAAAGGAGGGGTCTACTCCACCAGTTTCAATGTCGATGTGTCTATATGTGTATGTGGCATACATATGTATTCACATAAAGACCAGCATGGCCAAGTTCTGTGGGAAGGCTACCCAGGTGCCACGAGTGGGGTCTCCCAATCCTGAAGGGCCGTGGTGTATATAGTGGACTCTATTTTCACACTTTTCTATGGCACCTCCCACGTCCCAGGGTCTCATCCTAGGCTGTCTGTCTGGATGGTGGTTTATCAGACCTCCGTTAACATCCCTACCCAGCATTCTGTACTTCGGGGGCTTTCTCTCTTGTTATAAAACTTTTTACCAAGTGAAACATCAACACCACCTTTGTTTCCATTCTCACAGGTGTAAATACTGAGTACTAACTGAGAATTTTGACTTTGCATTCTGTCGGAATACTTGTGTTCAATAAAAATTGAAAGAAAAAAAAGCAATTTGGGTCCAACTGGGATTTCTTTCTGTTCAGTGAGAGAATGGTGTTTGAATCAAATGTGGGTATGCCTGTATTTTAGTCTTTATTTTTTTTTGTCCTTATTATTGTTAGGTCAATTATTGTAATCAAGGTCAATTAAATCCAAGTGTCTTAGCCACATGTAGCAGCTCTTGACTGTAATTCTAGTATTTAGTAGGCTGAGGCCAGAGGATTACCATGAATTTGACTCTATGCTGATGTGAGTTAGTGAGTTAGGTCAGCCTGGGCTATAATGTAAGTCTCTCTCTCTCTCTCTCTCTCTTTCTCTCTCTCTCTCTCTCTCTCTC
>NW_008337842.1:1097480-1099530 GCF_000622305.1 Nannospalax galili | reverse complement strand
GTGTGTGTGTGTGTGTAACAAAACAAAAAAACTGTCTTGAGTTCATGTTGCCTGAACAGTGGTTTCTTTTCCTTTTTCATTTTTTTAAATATTTTATGTACTACTTTTATTTTATGTATATAAGTACGTACTGCATGTATATAAGTACACCTATGTCATACAATACCCACAGAGGCCAGAAGAGGGTGTCAGATTCCCTGGGACTGGAGTTAGTTACAGACCGTTGTTAGCTGCCATGTGGGTGCTGGGAACCAAACCCATGTCCTCTGCAAGAGCAGCCAGTGCTTTTAACTGCTGAGCCATCTCTCCAGCCCTTTTTTTCTTTCTTTTTCTTAAATCTTTTTTAAAAAACATGTATGAGTGTATTGCTTGCATGTAGGTAGGTGCATCTGTGTCATGCAGTGCCTAAGGAAGTCAGAAGAGGGTGTCAGATCCCTTGGAACTGGAGATAGTTACGAATGGTTCTTAGCCACCATGTGGCTAACAATCAAACCCAAGTCCTTTACAAAAGCAGCCAGTGCTCTTAACCACTGAGCTATCTCTCCAGGTATTTTTAAAAAATATTTTTTGTGCAGGGTGTGATGATGCACACCTTTAATCCTAGCACTCGGGAGGCAGAGGCAGGGGGATCTCTGTGAGTTTGAGGTCAGCCTGGTCTCCATAGCGAATCCAGGCCAGCTAGGGCCAGAGGGAGACCCTGTCTCAAAAAGATCAAAAAAAAAAAAAAAAAAAAAAAAAAAAAAAAAAAAAAACTTTTTTTTTTTGTTTGTTGTTGGTTTTTGTTTTTGGTTGTGTTTTTGTTTTGACAGGGTCTCCCTAGTCCCAGCCCACCTGGAACTCATGTGTAAACCTCACTGGCCTCTATCTCACAGACATCTGCCTGTCTCTGCCTCCTAAGGGCTGGGTTTAAAGGCGTGTGCCACCATGCCCAGCATCCCTTTTTACTTTCACTTATCTTTCTCACAGGTTGATAGAGGAATCCCAGTTTAGAGAAGCCAAACCTGAGATTCAGAAAGATTTCACTCAAATCCTGGCTCTGCCACTTCCTGATTGACCTTGGGAGATTTATTTAATCTCAAGACTCCAATTCCTCTTTTGATAGACAGAACGTACCTAGGGAATTGACATAGATGCTGGTTGATGAACAAGACACCATGTCTGTAAACCTAGTATAGTGCTTTCTTGGCTCCTACTGGGAGCCAATAAATTCAATAAATAAGAATTAGTGCTAGTGGCATCGAAGGCACATGACACCATCAAGCCCGGTTATAACAACCAACACTTGAACTTCAAAATCACAATAGTGAGGTGAATGTATGAGGGTATGAGGCAGTTTCTAAAATAGGGGATGCATCCCTCCCTCTTGCTTTACTCCGTCTATTAGCATGGGGAGCCATAGTTCAACCCCCAGGCGTTTGTTAAAGCCTTGAACTAGGCAGAGTGCAGAATCAGAATCCTCTTACATATATGCTGCCCTGCTCACTAAAACAAGCAGCCACTGCACTGGACTCTCCCATTAAACCATGGAGTTTGGAGTTCTTGGGAGAGATCTGGTTTCAGAGCCAGGACTAGGGTGCTCCAAGAGAAGTTCCTAAAGCGTAAAATGTCAGCAGGTGGCTCTCAGGGATGACTTTGCCCTTACACAAATCTGAGGGTGACTCCTTCACTTTCTTTCTGAGGTGTCTGCTTCACTTGGTTATTCTGACAAGATCAAGAAGATTCAGGGTGGTAAGGCCTTGAGCCTCTTTCCTGCCCTGATGACACCAGGTCACATGAATCTATGCCACACATCCTTTTGCCACAGATTTCCAACTGCATGTGGCAGGGAGGGAATAAGAAACAAAAACATAGCTTATCAAGAACTGGACAAGATGGGGCTGGAGAAATGGCTCAGAAGTTAAGAGCACTGTCTGCTCTTGTAGAGGACCAGGGTTTGATTCCCAGCACCCACATGGTGGCTAACAACCATCTGTAACTCCAGTTCCAGGGGATCCGACTGTGACCTCTGCATGCACTGCATGTCACAGGTGTACTTATTATATACATGCAG
>NW_008337842.1:1094086-1096424 GCF_000622305.1 Nannospalax galili | reverse complement strand
ATTTATTTAATCTCAAGACTCCAATTCCTCTTTTGATAGACAGAACTTACCTAGGGAATTGACATAGATGCTGGTTGATGAACAAGACACCATGTCTGTAAACCTAGTATAGTGCTTTCTTGGCTCCTACTGGGAGCCAATAAATTCAATAAATAAGAATTAGTGCTAGTGGCATCGAAGGCACATGACACCATCAAGCCCGGTTATAACAACCAACACTTGAACTTCAAAATCACAATAGTGAGGTGAATGTATGAGGGTATGAGGCAGTTTCTAAAATAGGGGATGCATCCCTCCCTCTTGCTTTACTCCATTAGCATGGGGAGCCATAGTTCAACCCCCAGGCGTTTGTTAAAGCCTTGAACTAGGCAGAGTGCAGAATCAGAATCCTCTTACATATATGCTGCCCTGCTCACTAAAACAAGCAGCCACTGCACTGGACTCTCCCATTAAACCATGGAGTTTGGAGTTCTTGGGAGAGATCTGGTTTCAGAGCCAGGACTAGGGTGCTCCAAGAGAAGTTCCTAAAGCGTAAAATGTCAGCAGGTGGCTCTCAGGGATGACTTTGCCCTTACACAAATCTGAGGGTGACTCCTCTTTCTGATTTCTGAGGTGTCTGCTTCACTTGGTTATTCTGACAAGATCAAGAAGATTCAGGGTGGTAAGGCCTTGAGCCTCTTTCCTGCCCTGATGACACCAGGTCACATGAATCTATGCCACACATCCACAGATTTAGATGGCACCCTCCCATAGCCTCCCTCCCCTCACTAGAGTCCTTATACTCTGTTATCCCTACTACTGTCCACTGTGTTATCAGCAACAAGATGGGGCTGGAGAAATGGCTCAGAAGTTAAGAGCACTGTCTGCTCTTGTAGAGGACCAGGGTTTGATTCCCAGCACCCACATGGTGGCTAACAACCATCTGTAACTCCAGTTCCAGGGGATCCGACTGTGACCTCTGCATGCACTGCATGTCACAGGTGTACTTATTATATACATGCAGACAATACACTCATACACATAAAATAAAAATAATATTTGAAATAAAAGAAAAAGAATTGGACAAAACATGAAATAGTGATGGGCTCCATTGACCAGGGAGAGCTTGCTTCCTCTGGGGTATTTTCCTCTCCCACTCACTTGGTAAGTATTGAGCATCTCCAAGATGCAGCAGTGAGAAAACTGGCTCTGGAGGAACCCACATTCGCATTCGAGTCTAAAAGTAATGGCATACAAATGTGTGTGTGTGCACACATGAGCAGACACACCTATGCACACACATACACACTCCTAACGTAGTGCTGGTTGTCAAGTTTGTTCAGACACTCCTATTCTTTTCCTCCTTCAGGCACATGGTGGTTTGGTCCCCTTCTCACTTAAAGGTAGGTATGACTGTGTGACTTTTTTAAAATTATTTTGTTAATTATTTATTTAATAACCACATAATTAGAAGAAGCATTTCATGACAACAGCATTGACATATTCAATAGTAATTTCCAGAGCTAAGATGCATCCATTTCAAGACTGGCTGTAAATTTTTAGGTTTACAGTTGAATTAATACAGTTATACAATATTGTACTCAGGACAAACCCTTTAAGACATGGAATTAAAGGAGGTTTTAACCTTTTTAAAAAATCTCCATTTCATTATTAAAATACACAGTTTCATACAGAAAAATTCATTTTAATGCAGTTGACAGATGTTTGCACACGCATTTCTAATCTCTATATACCTGATTATTACTAGTCACAGTAGGTTACTTTCTGAGCTCCTTGGCATTTGAACAAAGATATAAAGTCATCAAGTAGATTTCAATGGTAATGTTTTTCACATCTACTAATTATTAAGGAGAAAATTTTTATGCTTTGAAGGATTGCTTTTTTTAATTTTTTTTAAAATTTAATAACCACATGATTAGAAAAAGCATTTCATTACAGCTTTAACATATTTACTAGCACACTCCAGAGCAATGATACATCTCTTTCAAAAGTGGCTGTAAAATTTTAGATTCACCGTTGAATTAATACAGTTATACAATATTGAGCTCAGTATAAACCCTGTAAGATATAAAATTGAATGAGGTTTTACCCTTTAAAGAAGATCTCCATTTCATTTTAAAATATAGTGTTTCCTACATTTTTAATGCTACTAACACTTAGATGTTCGCACATGTGTCTTTGATCTCTAGGTATCTGATAATTACTAGTCACAGTCGGTTACACTCGGATCCTTAGTACCTGAATATGGATATAGAGTCATCAGGTAGATTTCACTGGTAATGTTTATCACCTCTACTATTTAACACGAAGTAAATTTTTATGCTTCCTCCTCAAATAT
>NW_008337842.1:1092209-1093390 GCF_000622305.1 Nannospalax galili | reverse complement strand
TCTAGCAGCAATCAGTTGTCAATATTCCTTTAGATAAGATTGGGGCCTGCTGTTCATTTTCCCAGTTCTATGCTGGGTTACTATCTGGGAGTCCCTTGGGACACCCTGGCCAACAACTCAGAAGAAGGTATCTCCTATCTGGCATTGATGCTTGTTATGTAGCCTTTAGCCATACAGAACTCAAGAAATTATATTGGCCTCTTTAATCTTCGGTTATACTTTCCTTTGGGGTGTTTAAAGCCATAGAGTTTGTCCAGATAAATTAATTTATTTTCACTCTTAATGTCATTTGAGGATCTGTTCCTCAGGGGTCACATGGGCTTGGGAAGAGCCCCTGGCTCCTTTCTTTTACCAGTTCCGCCTACGTGAAGATAAGTCAAAGGTCCTGCTTGATCATGGCTGGCTTCACTTGAAAGCATGGAGGAAATGTTTCCTCTGTGTTGACCCTCCTCTTTGTACTGGACACTGGTTCATGTCCATCTCGTGGGGTCTCCTCAGCCTCCTTGATCAAGGGGACATGTGACCCACCACAGTTACAAGACATTTTGGGCGATGCGCATAGTCTCCTAGACTAGGAGGGCAAGGAGCAAAAACTGTCCTTTATGTCCTTCTGACCAAATTACTATAGGCCTAGGCCTCAAAGTATATCAGTTAAACTTCCAAGGTTAGTTCCACCAGTCTGGTAGTTTTAACTACTGTGTGCCACATAGATAAATCTTGGGCAAAGACCAAAATCTCTATTTCATTATTAAAATACAGTTTCATACAGAAAAATTCATTTTTATTGCAATTGACACTAAGATGTTTACACATGCCTAATCTGTATATATCTGATTATTACTAGTCACAGTCGGTTACTTTCTGAGATCCTCGGCACCTGAGCATGGATATGACCTCATCAGGTAGATTTCAATGGTAATGTTTTTCACCTCTACTAATAAACATGAAGCAAATTTTTATGCTTCTTCCTCAAATATAACTCCATTTTTTTATTTGTTGATGTTTTTGTGTGTGTTTCATACAGAACATCCCAAACAGTCTTATTCACCTATATACCCAAAACTCAAATGGCACCCTCCTATAGCTTCTCCCTTCCCCCACTGGAGCCCATATACTCTGTCATCCCTATTTTGTGATGATTGGGCAGACTTACACAAATTAGAAAATTTTTGAATAAATAT
>NW_008337842.1:1089847-1090647 GCF_000622305.1 Nannospalax galili | reverse complement strand
TTTCTACCCTAATAATACCCTTCTCCTATGGTCCTACCTCTCTTGAGCTCCTTCTTTCCCTTTATCCCCTAGGTTCCTTGTATACCCTTCAATCCACCCTCCATTAAACTAACCCAATTTTTATCCATATCTCCCTTATTAAAGTTTTTACCCTTTAAAGAAGCTCTCCATTTCAAGATATGCTGTTTCCTACAGTTTTTTAATATTTTTTTAGAAGAAGCATATCATTACAGCTTTATCATACCCAATAACAGTTTCTCTTTCCATTATCCTGGTTCCTGTAGTTATGTCTGGATACATACCCACTTATCGGGGTTTGGTTCTAGGATCCACACATGAGGGAGAACATATGTCGAGCATATCATTACAGCTTTAACATGCCCAATAACAGTTTCCAGAGCAAAGACACAGCTCCTTCAAAACTGGCTATAAAATTTCTAGGTTCGCTGTTGAATCAATACAGTTGAACTCAGTATAAGCCCTGTAAGACATAAAATTGAAGGAGTTTTTAACCCTCAGAAAAGATCTCTATTTCATTCTAAAATATACTGGTTCTTACAGAAAGACTCATCGTTTTTCTAACACTGAGATGTTAGCGTATGCATCTCTAATCTGTACGTATCTAATTATTACTAGTCATAATTGTTTGCACTCAGATCCTTGGTGCCTGTATATGTCTATAAAGACATCGACTTTACTGCTAAGTAAAACTCAATCATATAAATGAACCACATTTTCATTATCAACTCATCAAATGAGGGACACTTAGGTTGCTTCCGTCTCTTAGCTATTGTGAAAAT
>NW_008337842.1:1089382-1089752 GCF_000622305.1 Nannospalax galili | reverse complement strand
AACATGGATGTACAAATGTCTCTGCAATAGGATGAGTTCTTTAGGTATATGACAAGGAGTGGTATAACTGGGTCAAGTGGTAGTTCATTTTTAGTTATTTATGAGTTCTCCACAATGCTTTCCAAATGGATTGAACAAGCTTGCAGTCCCACCAACAGTGGATGAGCGTTCCTCTTTCCTCACGTCCTATCCAACATTTGGTATCCTTGTTCTCTTGATCTTAGTCAGTCTGACTGGGGTAAGGTGGAATCTTAAAGTGTTTTCATTTCCATTTCCCTAATTATAAGTGATGTTGAACATCTTTTAAGATGTTTCATAACCATCTTTACTTCTTCTTTTGAGAACTCTCTGTTCAGCTCCTTAGACCATC
>NW_008337842.1:1088111-1089157 GCF_000622305.1 Nannospalax galili | reverse complement strand
CAGTTTAGAAAATCCTTTCCTACGCCTATATCTTGTAGGTTTTTGCCAATGATTTCTTATAAGAGTTTCAGAGTTTCAGGCTTTACACTGAGATCTTTGATCCATTTCGAACCAACTTTTGTGCAAGGTGAAAGGTAGGGGTTTAGTTTCATTCTTCTACAGGTGGAGATCCACTTTTGCCAGCATCATTTGCTAAATATGCTGTCTTTCCTCCAGTGAATGTTCTTGGCCCCTTTGTCAAATATCAGATGGCTGAAATTGCATGTACTCATATTTGGGTCTTCAATTTTGTTCCATCGATCTATGGGTCTATTTTTGTGCTAGTACTACATTGTTTTTATGACTACAGCTCTGTAATAAAGCTTAAAATCTGCTATAGTAATCCCCTGGCATTGCTCTTAGTGCTCAGGTTTACTTTGGCTATCTGAGGTCTTACGTGCTTCCATAGGAATCTTAGAATTTTGATTGACATTGCACTGAATCTATAATGGCTTTTGGTAGGATTCACAATATTTGGTCATTTTCACAATATTAATTCTTCCAAACCATGAACATGGGAGGTCCTTCCATCTTCTGATGTGTTCCTCACTCTCTTTAAAAACTTAAAATTTTCATTGTAGAGGTCTCTTTGGTCAGGTTTATTTTGAGATTTTTTTTTTTTTTGCATCTGTTGTGAAGGGAGTGTTTCCATGTACTCTTTCTCTGATTGCTTGTTATTGGTATATAGAAATTTACAGACTTTTATAGATTAATTTTGTAACCTGCAACTTTACTGAATGTGTTAATAATTTTTAGGAGTTTTCTGGTGGAATTTTTGGCATCTCTTAGATATAATATCAAATCATCTGCAAAAAGGGATTATTTGATCTCTTCTTTTCCAATTATTACTCCTTTAATTTCCTGCTCCTGCCTTATTGCTCTTGCAAGAGTTTCAAGCACTATGTTAAAGAGAAGTGGAGATAGTGGGAAGTCTTGTCTGGTTCCTGATTTCAATGGGAATGCTTCCAGTTTTTCTCCATTTAGAATGATGTTGGCTATGGGTTTGT
>NW_008337842.1:1085990-1087578 GCF_000622305.1 Nannospalax galili | reverse complement strand
CTTTGATTTATTTGTTTATGTGTTCTTTTTGTGTTATGGGTCTGTTTAAGCTGTTAATCTCTTCTTGGCTTAGTTTTGGTGGTTCCCATGCCTTTAGATATCTGTCCATTTCTTTTAGGTTTTCAAATTTAGTAGCATACAGGTTTTTAAAGTATTCCCTTATAAGGTTCTGTATCTTTCCATTGTCTGTTGTGATGTTTCCCCTTTCATCTCTGATTTTGTGGATTTGGAGGTGCTCTTTCTTTGTTTTGGTTAACTTGGCTAGTGGTCTGTCAATCTTGTCTATCTATCTTTTCAAAGAACCAGCTCTTGGATTCCTTTTTTTCTTTGTTTCTATTTCATTAATTTCTGCTCTGATTTTTATTATTTCTTTTTATTTGCTGGGTTTGGGATTTTGTTGTTGCTTTTCAAGTGTCTTGAGTTGCAATGTTGAGTCATTTATTTATGTTCTTTCTGATTTTTTGATGTAGGCACTTAGAGCTGTAAACTTTGCTCTAAAGGCAGGTTTCAGCATGTCCCAGAGGTTTTGTTGTGTTGTATTGTCCTTTTCATTTAGTTCCAGGAATACTTTTATTTCTTTCTTAATTTCTCTTTGACCCCTTCATCATTGAGGGGTGTGTTGTTTAATTTCCATGTGTTCATGTGGTGATTAGGGTTTCTTCGGGTGTTGATTGTAAGCTTTATTGCATTAAGGTTTGATAGAATGCATGGAATTATTTCAATCTTTTTATATTTGTTGAGGTTTGTTTTTTGCCCCAGTATGTGGTCAATTCTGGAGAAGGTTCCATGGGGTGCTGAGTAGAAACTATGTCCTTTGGTGCAAAGGCACAATACTCGGTAGATGTCTGTTAGGTCCATTTGATATATGGTATTGTTTAATTCAGATGTCTCTCTGTTAACTCTCTGCCTTCTTGACCTATCTAATGGAGACAGTGGGGTGTTGAAGTCCTGTACAATTATTGAACTGTGATTAATCTGGGTCTTAAAGTCCTGTAGTATTGTTTTTATGAAGTTGGGTGTGCCAGAGTTTGTTGAATATATGTTCATGACTGTAATATCTTCTTGGTTTATTGTGCCTTTGATCAGAATGAAGTCGCCCTCTTTATCTCTTCTGATTAATTTAAAATCTATTTTGTCAGATATTAGAATTGCTATGCCTCCTTTTTGCTTAGTACCATTTGCTTGGTACATTTTTTTCCTCCTTTCACCTTAAGATAGTGCCTGTCCTTGAAAGTGAGATGAGTTTCTTGCAGACAACAAAAAGATGGGTTTTGTTTTTTAATCCATTCACCTAGTCTGTGTCTTTTGACTGGGGAGTTCAGTCCATTAATATTTAAAGTTATTAATGAAAGATGTGTATTGAATCCTGTCAGTTTTATTTCTGTTTACATTCTTGATATAGCTGTACTTTTCCAGTTATAACTTCATTAAATTTCTTTCAGCAACCCCTTGAGTATAGTCATTCCTTTCTTCAACTCTTTGTATTTCTTCCAGAACGTTCTGAAGGGCTGGTTTTGTGGACATGAATTCCTTCCACCTATTTATGTCATGGAAGATTTTTCTTTACCCCGCAATTATAATAGATATT
>NW_008337842.1:1082805-1085683 GCF_000622305.1 Nannospalax galili | reverse complement strand
TTTCTTCTATGATTCTGTTGAAGATCTGGTCCATGCCATTATCTTGGGATTCTTCTCCTTCCTGTATGCCTGTGATTCGTAAGTTTGGTCTTTTTATGGTGTCACACAATTCCTGCAGATTCCATTCTTGTGCTTTCTTAAGTTTTTCATAACATTTGCTTGAGTGGTCTAGTTTGTCCACTTTATCTTCCAGTCTTGAGATTCTGTTTTCCATTTCGTTCATCCTATTCATGAGGCTTTCCCCTGTCGTTTCTAATTGGTTTACTGAGTGTTTCACATCCTCCTTCTTTTCAGCGAGTATTCTTCAATATTTCTAACTCTTTTCTGAATTCATTCAGAAGTTTATCCCTATCTTCCTTCAGTTCTTTGATTTCTTTGTGTGTTCTTTAAACTCACTGAATTCTTTTATCATGTTTATAATTGTTCTTTTGAGTTCCACGTCCTGCATTATCTCTGGGGGATTCTCACTGTACTCTGGTAGAGGACTATTGGTATTTGGTGGGGATATGTTATTTTGGTTTTTCATGTTATTATTTTTTTCTCTGTGATTTTGACATGTGAATTTCTTTTGTAGTTTCTGATTCTTGTGTGAGACTCAAGTCAAGTTTAGGTCTGCTTCTTTTTGTAAACTTTATGTGCCTTTGTAGTTTACTTTTTGGGCATGACAAGCTGGTTCATCTAAGCTTCTGGTTCTCTCTTTTGATTTTATATTGGAGTGGCCAGATTGCTTTTGTCATCAGGAGTTACCACAGAGGCCCAAGTCAGATGAGGATCAGATGGTCTTAGGCTTTCTCCTGAGGTCTGGATCCCTCCAGGAAAGATTTTGGCCCCAGGAATTTGGGGGTTGGACTGGCCTAGGAGCAGGGCCCAGGAAAGATGCTGGTCTTGGGCAGCTGGTGGCTGTGACACCCAGAGATGCAAAGGGCGATGGGGGCAGGATGAGGCCCCAAGGGCTCCTGGGGACTGCACTGAGGAACTGGGTTGGGCTGGATGCAAAGAATCAGGAAGCCAAAAGGTCAGCCCCAGCATCCAGTAAAGAGGCTGGCATGTTGTGCAGCCCACGGAAGCAGAGGGAGGCGAGTGTGATACCAGGCCCAGAGGGCTCCTGGTGACCTCAAGAAGGAACTGGGTCCACCTGGATTCAAGTGATCAGGAAACAGTGGCGGCCCCAGGCCAAGAGGTGTCATGTTTCACCCCCCACCACCGTGTCCATCTGTCCCCCACCCACCCCCAACCCCCGGGGCCAGGAAAGAGGATGGTGGGATCAGGAAGCAGTGGTGGTTCCCAGGTGTTGGGGCTCCAAGACAAGGAATGGGTCAGGACCCAGGCTAGGAGGAGAGATGGGCAGTGGAGTTGGGAGGGTGATTGAGGCTGAGGGAGTCAAGGAGCAGGATTCACTTACCCTGGAGAGAGGCTGGCAGGTCATGCAGGCCCAGAGAAGCAGAGGGAGGTGAGGGTGGGACCAGGACCAGAGGATGTGTGACTTCTTTGATGGATGAAATGTGAGTATTGTGTGGCATGTCTCCACAGAGCTATTGTTACATCTCTCTTTCCCCTCCCTATCAACCAGCAATGCTGCAGGTTGGTCATCATAAACTGAGCCCTGAGTGAGCAATGTGGAGAGGAGACACATGATGTGAAGGAAACCAGCAGTGGGCTGGCAAATGGCGGGACATGTTCATGTGCTTATTACCAACTTTGCTGTTAATAAAGGGTAAAATTTACAAATAGTACATAATACTTTTAAATACACCCTATCAATACAAAATATAACATTCAGGTTGGAACTACATTCGTTTATGAGTGGTTCTAATTAATAAATGAGTATAGTTCCAACCTGAATGTTGGTTGATATGTTCCCTTATTGTGTTAGCATAAGTTCTCTAGAGGGACAGAATGAATAAATAGGTTTTGTGTGTGTGTGTGTGCATGTGTTTAGATTGACTGACATAGTAGGGACTGTGTAGTCTAACAGTGTCTATCTGCACACTGGAGGAGAGAACAGATTCCTAGTCTAGGAAGCAGGATGCCTCAGCAGTTCCAATCCAGTGCTAAAAACCTGCATTTCTCTGGAGAGTTACTAGTGTTAAGTCCATGTCGAAAGGCCACAGAAGCTAGAGTCTGATGGCAGTAGGTGCAGTGACTTACAAAAGACTTGGCTCTGTGCTGTCCTCCCTGCTCGTCCCCTTCTTCATCCTGGCAGTTTTCCCATTTAAGGATTCTTCCCCCTATTCAGGTCAGGTTTTTTTCCCAGCAGTCACTGTTCCACATGTCAGCCCTCTCTGGGAAAGCCCCCATAGACACACAGGTGCATTTCATCAGCCCCAGACATCTTCTAATGCAGTCAAGCTAGCAACTCAGACCAACCATCGAACTTACTTAGACAAGGTAAGATAAAGTGAACAAGGAAAACAAATCTCAGAACGTCACTCATATATCAGTGATGTGCATGACTTCATTGGATCCAGTTTTATTTTTGAATATCGTATAAATTTGAATAGTAGAAGTCTAGATTGTGTGTGTATGTGTGTGTGCTGTTCACATTGTAATGGGTGTAGACAGGACACACTTTGAGACTTATTCTGCATCATAAATATTTATCCCATCACTTTAAGTTTAGACAAGCACCAAAATAAACATATAAATAAAACCCTGATTTAGTGATTTCAGCAATCTATAAATACTGGCAAGCCAGCTGATTCATCGTGGTAACACCAATCGTGTTAGGTGAAGATACACAGTAGCCTCTCATTTGATAGTATTTCCATTACATAGACATGGCAGACATAAATCCCTGCAAGGTCATATATTACAATAATTATATAATAATAATAATTTAGTCATAGTAAAACAATAAATCAGGGTTTTATTTATATGT
>NW_008337842.1:1068215-1082704 GCF_000622305.1 Nannospalax galili | reverse complement strand
GTAAAACAATAAATGCTGCATAGACAATTATAAATGTATTTTAACTTTTTAAAATGGCTATATGTAACAACTGGCTCACAAATTTCCTGAAAACTGAATAAATGGCTCTCAGGAACCAGTTCAAGCTGGATAACCCTTATATTATAATCCACTTAACTTGAGGACTTGCTACCACGACATTGCTTTAACCTATTATTTTGCTAAAGCGAGGGACAGTGCTAGAGATATCCAGAAATCCAAGCATGAAGGACTGAGGGATGTCACTATTTTAAACAGAACAGCAAAGAAGTCCTCTGAAAAGAGTATTGGAACCATGACCTGAAAGAAGACATGACATGGGGCTGTAGAGTTGGCTTAGCAGTTAAGAGCACTGGCTGTTCTTACAGAAGACCCAGGTTCGAATCCCAGCACCCACATGGTGGCTAACAACTGTCCATAACTCCAGTTCCAGGGGATCTGAGGCCCTTTCTGACCTCCATGGGCACAGCACAACACACGAGCACTTATAGACATGCAGGCAACACACTCATACACAGAAAATAAAAATAATAAACTATTTTTTTACAAAGAAGAAGACATGACATGAGCTATGCAGATATCTGGACAATGTCTCAGGCAGAGGAAGAAGCTTGTGCAAAGTCCTGAAGTGGAGTCCTAGGTGCAATCTTTGAGCAGCAGCAAGGCCTTTCCATCATTAAGCACCTGTGTCACCCACCCTTACCTAGCACTACCCTGGGTCAGCCTGGGTCATGTCTTTTTTGCTCCTGATTGTTACCCTCTGGTAAGGCTGTTGTTTCTTTGAGATTTCTGTCATCAGGATGTCCCTGCCATGTGAAAATCCTTCACTACGTTCCTTATTAGTGAAGGCCTTTCTTAGCTTTTGGCTCCTGGCCCACCACACTCTCAGGCTTCACCTTCTGCTTACATGACTTCAGTGTTTAATATGGACAGCCCCTCCAACGCAAAAGCCCTTGATCCTAACTCCTTGTCCCCAGTGACTCTTACTCCATTTAAGCCATCTCAGTTTCTGGCCAAACCCTAGACCTAACCATCACTCCAGTTGTCCACCTGAATCACAGTCAGGTTCTCTGATGCTCCCTAGTGCTTTCTCTAGTCCAGCCAGCTCACTTGATTAGCCACACCCACACAAAGTCCTAGTCCTTGCTGAGGCCTCACCTAATCCATTCACTTCTGGCTTCCCTCTTATATGTTGTCCCTCCACCTCTGTGCACACCCAGCTTCAACCCCCTGCCAGATAGATACATCCACTGCTCAGATACTAACAACAGATCCTTCTTGCTTTCATGTTCTCATGCCACACCCCTCTTAGAAAACTCTATTCCTGGCAAATGATCTGCCCACTATCTCTTCACCTACCCATAGTCATCTGTTTCAGGAAAAGCCACATAGCCAGACACATTCAAACCAACAGATAATTAAGGTCATGCTCACATCTGCGAGACCTGCCTCACAGTCCTACTGGTGTTTTTCAACAACTCTACAAAAATATCTTTACTTTCCCCCCAAATTAATCCCTCCCTAGATCACCCCCATCATCATCTTCTTCCAGGGGGAAAGAGAAGCTAATGGAGAGGAGCATCCTCAAGTCCTCACATCACACCTACAAATGTACCTGCATCCATACCCTCCCCTCCTTTCCTCCCCCACTCTGCCACAGCACAGCAACAGTGTCTCCCTTATCTGAGCCAGTCCAGTTGCACCAGCCTGGTTCCCTACTACCAGCCTTGGCCTTCTATTCTCAAAGGAGTCTTTCCTCATCCATTCACTACCCATCCAACAAACATTTACTGAACACCTACCAAGGCCAGGAACTGTTCGAGGACCTAGGAAGACAAAGAGCCACCACAGGTAGCTTATGATATATATAAAATAGTAAGTGGGAAATTCCAGAGATAAACAATTCAAAAGTTTTAAGTTACATGCCATCCTGCACATGATGAAATGCCTTGTAGCATATATGTGCTGGAATTGGCCTATTTATAACTAGCTACTGTTAACATTTCTAAAAGACTTTTTAAAAGATTTGGTTTTTTAATTTTTTAAATTGAGTACTTGTGTGTATCTGTGTGTGATATAATTATGTGCATGCAAGTGCAGGTGCCCACAGAGGCCAGAAGAGGGCATCAAATTCCAGAAGCTGAATTTTACAAAAGGTTTTGGAGCTACCAGACTGGGAACTGAACTCAGATCCTCTGCAAAAGCAGTGTGCATTTGTAGCCTCTGAGTCATTTCGCCCATTCCTTGTGGGTCTCTCCCTCCCATTGTGGGCCATTGGCCACCGACCCATGAGAACAAAGGGAGCAGAAGTGACGAACAGGGTCAGGATGGCCGGTGAGCATGGACAAAAAAGACCTTCCGGGAGTCAGTTTCAGTGTACAGATTGTTTATTCAGTGGGGGTCAGGGAAAAATATAGGGTGGAGACAGTAAGCAAAGCTTCAGTTGATAGGTGCTCATAGTATGCTTTATTTACATGTGGTAGGGGGATCCTATCATCTGGCTATAGGGCAATGCCTAATTATCATATGGAAAAAACCTGGGGACAGTTTATTGCAGGTACCTACGCCAAAGGTCATGTTCCAAATAAGGTCAGGCATCCGTGCTTGGAGGCACTTTCCAGATACGGTCAGGCAGAGAGCAGGAAGCCCCTGCTGAGAAAGGGAGTCCTCCATATAACACCAAGTTCCTTAGAGCTATCTGGACATGGTGGACTGCAACCTTAGCTGCAGGGTCCCCCAACAATTCCTGTTAACTTCTTACTGTGCTACTTCATAAACTAAACTTTATTCTACCTGTGTATAAAGGAACAAACATATTATGTATGTAGGGCTGAGTGCTGTCTGCAGTCTCACTGTAGGTTTAGAATGTGAATGCAGTCCCCACAGGTAAAGGACACAATTGGCCAGGGAGCCCTTCTCTTTTACCTCCTTCCCTCAAGCTTGTAAAGTGGATAAGATTCTCACGTGAATACAAAATTATTTTTAATATCAAATTGAATTTCTATTTCAACCTGTGATTCCATATAATGGTCAAAATTTAATCCCCATCAAATTAAGTTTCTATACCTTCCTTTTTTGTTGATTATTTGTTTTGACAAGGTCTTAATTTGTAGCCCAGTGTGTACTTGAACTTGTGATCCTCCTGCTTCAGCCTCCTGGGTACCTGGATAACTGGCCTGCATCACACTCAGTGTCCATTCTCTTAATGCTGCAGCTGAGACCCTCCCTAATTGCCTCTCTGTGATTGTCACTTTGGTTTGGTTTGGTTTTGGTTTTTTGAGACAGGGTCTTCCTGTAGTTCTAGCTGGCCTGGCACTTGCTTGTACACCAGGCTAGCTTTGATCTCACAGAGATCTGTCTGCCTCTGCCTCCCAAGTGCTGGAATTTAAAATTGTGTGCCCTCATGCCCAGCTGGTGATCAGTTTTGTCAAATTGATACACTCTAAAATAACCTGGAAAGAGAGTCTCAATGAGGGTCCCCCTAGGTCAGGTTGGCCTCTGGTCATGCAGAATTTTCTTAATTGGGTTAAATGATGTAAGAGAACCCACCCTGAATGTGGGTGGCACCATTTCATGGGCTGAGCCCTGAATTGTTTAAGAGTGGAAAAACAGGGCTGAGCACGTAGACATGCCTGCATTCTCCCTCTGCTCTAGACTGTGGACCAGCTGCCTCAAGTTCCTGTTTTGATGCCACTTCGATGTTGTGCTACAACCTGGAATTGGGAGCTGAGATAAACTTTCTCCCCCTAAGCTGCTTTTTGTCAGGGTATTTTATCACAGTGACAGAGATGAAACTAGGACAGTCCCCAAGCCCATTTCCATCCCCCTAGTCTCCCTCACACCCTCTGTCAGAAAAGACTGCATTTCCCCATTTTCCCCCATTGGGGGCCTCTATTCCCACATGCTTCTTACTTTCTCTGGGGCATCCTCTAGAGTCCTCAGGACCCACACAGCTCCTGGACACCACCCACAGCTTTCGATTTAAGTATCTTTCTGTCTAGGAGCTAGACAGATGGCTCAGCAGTTAAGAGCACTGGATGCTCTTTCAGAGGACCCAGGTTCAATTCCCAGCACCCACATGGCGACTAACATAACTCCAATTCCAGGGGATCCAACATCATCTTCTGACCTCTATGGGCATTACACAACATGGGTCCACTTACATACATGCAGGCAATACACTCATACACGTAAAGTAAAATTAAAATATTTAAAAAATGCTTTGTGTCATGCAAGCCTACCTGTCACCTGATCCAGGTTCCATTCCAACTACACAGCAGGTACCTTCCTGTTTGGTGATGCTGGGTTGTTAAAATACTGAAAGGCCATTGCAGTTGTTCACGGCTGCTGTCACCCCAGCTACCTGCTTTCCGCCACAGGGGTCTTCAGGTGGCCTCAGGATCCCACATCTCCCATGAGGTAGCACCTGGCCAGAGAAGCCACCAAGATGCGTGTCTGGCACCATGACTGGTGTCAATGGAAGGTTCTCAAATACATTTAACACACCATTTGCTTATATCCGAAGACCCTTCTGAAGTGTTTCATCTCTCATTTAGTAAGCTTCTTTCCTACTGAGCTCCAAACCCCTCCATGACATTTTCGGCATCTGTCTTATTCACAGCTCTATCCCAGAGCTTCCTTATACAACATCTTCCTCAAAGTAGGGCCTTGATATTTGTCAGCCTCAGAAATGACCAAGGGGGTGATGTGTGAACTAGTGATAATATATGTTCACCCCAGCCATGCCTACCTTCCCTGGTTCATCTGGTGTGTGTGTGTGTGTGTGTGTGTGTGTGTGTGTGTGGTATGTGTGTGTACATACAGGGCCTAAACCTGGTCAGAAAAGACATATGAGTTAGAGCCACACAACAGCACCATTGCACAGAGCTCAAGGTAAAATTCATACTCAGAAAGAGGTAGGGTTCAGCCACATGTGGCTAGATAGAGACTCTACCTACTGCACCTCCTGGTCAGAGGGCTCCACTCCCCTCCTTCCCCCAGGCTAGTGATGAGGTCCAGCCAGCATGCTGTTCCTCTGGGATAGGGACAGAGCTGGGAAAACTTAGGCAAGGGGGACCAGAAGCAGGAGCAGTGCTGCTGGGTCTGCCTGTCCCAAAGCCACTGTTAACCAGAAATATAAGACTCACCAAGAAGAGCCCGGAGCCCTCTCCTTGGAGTTATTCCTCTAAGGGGAAAACCTCTGGGTTGGCAGGCAGAGCGTGACCTGTGAAGGCTCTTCCAGTCCCCAGTTCCAGGTGTTGGTGGCCGGAGCCTGCACTGTGCTGCCTCTCCTTCCTCACTATAGGCTTGGTGGGCACCACAGCGGAGAACAAGATGACCCACAGGCCTGTCTGTCCAAAAAGCTTCTCACGAAAACACCTATCTAGAGTCTTTTGGAAAGATGGTGGTGGGTATGGAGAGCAAAACTGGGAAATGCTCTCGTTTATCTTTGCGGGAAGCCACAGTGTGAGGCCTCGGGGTTACCCCAGAAGGCCTGCTGCAATCTGCTTCCTCAGGCTGGCTGAAGAAAGGAGGGCTGGATCCCCTGACTTGAGGACACCGTTTCCTGTGGGCTCCCTGTGCCATACCACAGAGGCGGAAAGCAGCAGCGGCTCTCCTCCCCAGCCACACATAGCTGAGCTCCCATATTTGCCTCTGTACCCACCTGTGAGTGTCCTAAAGACCTTGGTGAGCTGTGCATTTCTGAGCTCAGCCCAGAGAGTCTGCTGATGCAGATCTGAGGCAGTGAGGCTCTGCTGTGGGTAGACAGGTGGGCAACATCACTTACACTGGAGCACCTAGCCTGAGATCTCAGTACCTCCCACTCATACACACACAAAGACTGGAAGTACTCTAAGTTCACCCTTGATTCAGGACATCCACAGCTCTTCCCAATGCTCCACACACTTGTCACACACACACAGAAGCACAGTGAGACGCCCAAAGGACCAGGGCTTGGCCTCCTAAGGAAGAGATCAACTGAGATGACATCCTGAAGATGCAGCCACTGAAAGCTGTGTTGACTAGGGCAGGGCTCAGAAGCACAGCATAGTTTAAAAACATAGAAAATTCCAGGGATTTAAACTGGCCCTTTGGTGGTGTGGTGAAGACAGTCAAAGCACCTGTGATTACTGACAGTGACGGTCTGGTGTGTATGTGGCACTTCTGGTTGTTTTGTTTGTTTGTTTTTCTTAAATGTGTATGAGTGTTATGCCTGCATGTATGTAAGTGTAAGAGGACAAAAGAGGGTGTCAGATCCCCTGGAACAGAAGTTATGGACAGTTGTGGTTCTGAGATTCGAGCCCGGGTCTTCTGTAAGAGCAACCAGTGCTCTTAACCGCTGAGCCATCTCTCCAGGCCCAGAATGTGGCACTTCCGTTAACACCATACCTCATATCTCAGTGTTCTACACACTGTACATTTACTCACAGTTCTATGTGATAGACATTGTTATCAATCCTATTGTATAGATGAGGACTACCTTGGCACAGAGAGGTTTGGCAGCTTACCCAAGGACACACAGCTAGAAGCTGAGCCAGATGCCCACTTCTCCCTGAGGAGTTATTGGCAGTTTGGTTGCTGAGGTAGGAAGAGTCATTTTCCTTCAGTGATATAGCCGCTGGTAAACTGTCCATGCTCCAGAAAAAAATCATCACCCATGTTCATGCAAGCAACCCTAATTAAACTCCATGGAAAATAATTTTTTTTTAAATACAGACATAAAATTAGGAGGGGTCTTGGGGCCTGGAGAGATGGCTCAGCAGTTAAGAGCACTGTTGTTCTTACAGAGGACCCAGGTTTGCATCCCAGGACCCACATGGTGGCTAACAACAATGTGTAACTCCAGTTCCAGGAGATCCAATGCCCTCTTCTGTCCTTTGTGGACATTTTACAACACAGGTGCACATACACATGTAGGTGATACACTCATTCACATAAAATATAAATAATAAATAAAATATTTAAAGAAATGAAATCAGGATGGGGTCTTGTTAGGGAGAATGAGTTTGACAGGAATGGAGGGAGATGAGAGGGTAATGGGGAGTTAAAATTAGCAGAACATATCATACACATGTATGAAGTTGTCAATGAATGCTAAATTTTTAAAAGAAAAATAATAAGCAAATTAATTAAGCCATTGATGGCATTATCACTTACATGATCCAGTTACCTCTCAACAGGCCACTGCAGGGAGCTTTGTGAGGGTTCATTTCCTATTCAGACCAATGGTCAGCATGGCCCTAGGAGTGAACACCAGTATCTTCTTCATCCAGAAGCCTGGTAACCACTGTTTAGGTTTGGGAAGAGGCTGACCTATTACATGGCCAAAGACTTTGCTCTCATTTGAGACTCCTTTGATAGCATTAACCCTGAGCTCCCTCTGTGGCCTGGAGCCCTGAGACCAAGGAAAGCAACATACCAGCATGACAAGGTTGTTGTTCAAGTTTACCTTCCAAGGATAGGAAGCTAACTAAATTCCACATGGTGGCTAGCAAAGGTCAGGATGTTCAGAGGGGCTGGAGTAAGCAGGATGTGAGATGCTAAGGAGGAAGGACCAAAAGGAGAGCATCTGCCATTCACCCAGCACTTGCCCCCCAGAGAAGCCACAAGCCATTCCGTCTGCAAAGAAAGAGAATGAATGTGGCATTTTCTCATACTCATTAATTCATAGTGTTTATCGAGCACTAGCTACTGTGTTGGGTAATGAGGGTGCAGTGATGACTTTGACAGACAGCATCCTTACCCTGATGGCATTTAGAATGATCATAAGTTCCTCAGCAACATACCTGGCTCTGGAAGCTTGGCTCTAGTACCTCCCAGTTGTGACTGTAGACAAAGTACATTACCTTGCTGAACATCTTTAACCCATCTAGAAAAGGACTCCTGCTTATAGAATTGATCCCGATGTAAAGAGGCCTGGGATTCACCTTGGACACATCAGTATTCACATCTGTTTTACTCAGTGAAGTTTAGCTTTGGGCAACCAAAGTGGATTTTGGCTGGTTAACCCATTATTAAGGGAATATTGGTAGATCTCACGATTATGGGCGCTTTCTCCTGGCTTGGAGAACAGGCTTAAAGTCACCCTTCCAAAAGCAAATACTCTCCCCTCCCAAACACAGCAAGGTGACCTCCGAGTGAAGGTCTTGATCTTCCAATTCGAATCAACTGTGTACTGGAACAGGTTGGTCAACAAGCAGGGACAGCCAAAGCATGACAAATGTCCCTCTCCTAGGCTGGTCCCCAAAGACACACCCAGACTCTCTTCAGTGCTACCAACTCCAGACTTGCCAAAATCTGCCACCCTGACACACCACTGAAGTCCTTTACAGGCCTCTATGAGCTCCCCTACCCCAAGATACAGCAAAGTCTCAGCCAGGCAGGAGGTATGTATGATGATGACAAGGCACCTCACACCCTAGGGAAACCCAGAGCTCTCATTTCCTGGTCTGGGGACGCACTGGTAAGTGCTCAGAGCAGGCTAAGACTGCCACCTAGTGACTCCCTTGAGAATCACAGAGAGACCAGTCTTTCCTCCAACCTAGGTGAAGAGACCCCAGCTCCTTTTCACCCTTCCCTTACCCTCTCCCTCCTCCTTGACTAGGCAGTGTACTTTGCTGAATTCCAAAGGAGGTAATGCTATCCAGCACTGATTTGGTACCCTACCTTGTAGAGCACTCTCGCATAGAATAAAAATAATTACATGGGATATCCATTATTCCAGTAACTTGTTAATTGAGGACTATTATGCACCACACATTATTAAACGTCATCTCTTCACAACAAATCTGTAGTGGACACTTCCCTTTCTGTCTCTCTTTTCCATTTCTTTTTTGTTTGTTTGGGGGTTTATGGTTTTTTGAGACAGGATTGCCCTATAGCCTTCACTGACCTAGAACTTGCCTTGTAGACCAGGTTGGACTGGATCTCACAGAGTTCCACCTACCTCTGTGGGGATTAAAGGTGTGCACACCTGGCTTGTTTGATTGTTTTGGAACACAGGGTCTCATGACATAACTCAAACTGGCTTTATTTTGCTATGTAAACCAAGTTGTCCTTAAACTTGGAACATCCTCCTGCCTCGGCCTTCCAGGTGCTAGACTTAACCACCATGCCAGGTCCCTTTTCATTTCTTAATAGCACTCTGTTTTTCTGGACTGTTAGCATAAAAAGAAACTATCTGAATCCAAGAGAAGAGAAGTCTTGAGTTTCCATGTGTCACCCCCAGGGAAAGGCTGCTAGAGGCTAAAACAACAGGCAGGAAGCAGAACAAATTTCAACCTGGAGCCCTGGGATCAGCCAGGAACGTCTCTGTGCTTTCAGTCTCTTGAACCAATCTGCACCCCTCTTCTCTGAAGTCAATGTGAATGGGAAGTTTTTACCAGATGCCAAAAGAATACTATGAAGTCCTCCTTAATAAAAGAAATTAGGGGTTTTGTAGCATGTGCCCAAGGTCCTGGGAGGCATTTATTCAATATCATGACCACTCCCTATATGTTGTAGACTGAATGTTTTATCCTCTGAAAGTTCATAGGTTGGAATCCTAACTCCCAGTGCTATGAATTAGGATGTGGGGCCTTTAGGAGCTGAGTCAGTCATGAGAATGAAGCCTTTGAGAGCCAGGAGAGCTGCCTCGCCCCTTCTACCATGTGAGGCTTCAGGGAGAAGACAGGATGGATCAGGAAGCCTTCACCAGTTGCCATCATCTTGGGCCTTGAGGGTAGACTTTCAGCCTCCAAAATCATGAGAAGGAGATTTGTTTATAAACCACCCTGTCTATATTATTTTAAGAAACAATTTGAACTAGGATACTGTTCTAGGAGCTAGAGATACAGTGGAAGGCCCCAAACAGACATGAGCATGCTCTCCTGAGCTAACTCTCCTGGAGATGTTACAAGAAACAATTTGGAGCATACCAGTTCTGCTAGGAATTAAATGCAAGGACATGACAGATTCCAGCCCTGAGGGTTCCATGGACAGGGTAGTCAGGAGATGATGCAATGGAAATGCACTCTAGCAATTTGGTTCGCCAGGAAATATGATTCCAAGAATCCTCTTTCTCCTTCTCTGCCCATAGTACCTTCCCTTGCTCACCTGGAAAATTCCTGCCTCTCTTCCTTTGTCCCTAGTTATATTGAGCATATAAAAATCTCTCTTGAAGAATTCCTGCCATTGCACCCTACAGGCCTCTCTTGATGGTTTGCAGTAATGACAGTAATCTCCTTGGAGCCATCATTTCCAGATCGTCTCACCACCCTCTTCACATTGCTGCTCAGTTCCCACGCCACTGAGCAGTTGCTCAATATGTTTGTGGAATGAATGAAAGGATGAATGAGTAAATCCAAACTGGGAAGAGACACTAGCTTAGGCCTGGAGGCTTGAGGGGCAAACTTTTATTTGGATAAATTAGATTTGCAGAAGAGTTTCAATAATAGAACAGAGTTTCTGCAAACCTAGGTTATCGTCCAGGTTCCTCTAATGTTTATATATGACATGTAACTAGGAAAAGTTCATGAAAAGTAAGGAACTGCATTACTATGGTGATACAAATACTACAAGCTACAGAATTTGTAAAAATGTCACCAGCTTTCTATCAATGTCCTTCTGTGCCAGAGCGGAATACAGAGCTCCACAGCACATCATGTCCTATCAGACCTGAATTCTCCTTAGTCTCTTCCAGCGTGTGGCAGTTTCTCAGGTTTTTTTTGTGACTTCGGCACCTGAGAAGGTGATGGTCAGTTTTTATGGACTATCCTTCCACTTGGGCCTGGCTGCCGTTTCCTCATAAGTCCACTGAGGTTACAGATTCTGGAGAGGAAAGCTCCAGAGGTCATGTCCCTTCTCACAGCATCGTGCCAGGGTCACATGACATTAACATGACTTACTGCTGGTGGTGTTGACCTTGGTCACTTGCAAACACTGCATCTGCCAAGCATCTTCACTATAAAGTTACTGTGTTGCCTTTCTTTTTCCAAGTGAGTCACTCTTGGTCAAATGAACTCCCAAGAGGAAGGGAAATAAGCTCTACCCCGAGAGTGGGTGGTATCTACATTTATTATTTGGACTTCACCTGTACATGGAAGAAAAGGAGTTTTAAACTTTATCTTTTTATGGTCCACTGGCAGTCAAGAGACATAGATGGACTACTTGTCACAAAAATATTTAAAATCTCATGTATTCATTTGAAACTAAAATACCTAGGATTAAATGAGGAAAAGTTTGCATTGATTTACAATTCGCTAACTTTTTTTTTTTTTTGAGGCAGGGTTTCCCTGTAGCCACAACTGGCCTGGAACTCACTATGAGACTGGGGTGGCCTCGATCTCACAGGCATCTGCCTGCCTCTGCCTCCTGAGTGTTGGGATTAAAGGTGTACCACTATGCCTGGCATTACAGCTTACTATTTTATTTTATTTTATTTATTATTTTTATTTTATGTGTATGAGTATATTGCCTGCATGTGTGTGAGTGCACCCATGTCCTGCAATGCCATGGAGGTCAGAAGAGGGCTTCAGATTCTCCTGGAAAGGACAGTTTGTAGCCGCCATGTGGGTGCTGGGAATCGAACCTGGGTTCTCTGCAAGAGCAGTCAGTGCTCTTAACTGCTGAGCCATCTCTCCAGCCCTTACTAATTATTTTAAAGAGAAATAAGCTGCATGGTGACACATGGGTTCCCTCATTAATACATCAAAACACAGGTTCTAGCAGCTTGCCTGTGACTGCTGTAATGTCAAAGTGTTGCAGAATGTAAGTGACATCATAGCTGATTTGCCACGATGGGCCGTTACCTACATTAACAATAAAATAAATGCTAAATTTCAACAACATGTTTGTAAATTAATATTGTAATTTCCCCCAATCAAGCTCAAAGACTCTCTGAATTGTATCTACTGACTCCCAGACCCAAGGCTAAGAACTCCTGGTTGGAAGAAATCCAGGTGGCACAGATGTTTTAGGACTGTGCAAAAGGGGGCAAATCAAGGACAGTAAAGCCTGTGACAACATGCTGCCCTTTGCTGTGGTTCTAGAAGGATCAGGAAAGCAACAGTGTGGAGTGAGTAGAACCCGGGCTTCAGTCTCTCTAACAGTGAAACCCATGCAGAACAACCCACTTGTCACATGTGCATCTATCAGACCATTTACCTTTTATATTTTACCAAAGCCGGGAGTGGTGGTGCACGCCTTTAATCCCATCACTCTGGAGGTAGAGACAGGCGGATCTCTGTGAGTTCAAGGCCAGCCTGGTCTGCATTGTGAATCCAGGCCAGCTGCAGCTACAGGGAGACCCTGCAAGTGTTTAATGACCGGATGGGTCATAAAGCAATGTGGAAATACTAAGAAATACTAAGAACCATAAAAGTTCAAAATCTGGATATCTGATCTGAAAAGTTCTGCCCAGAGACACTGTTGCTGCAGAATTTAAAGGAAACTACGGATATAAAATGATCAGTGGTGGGGCAGGAAAGAGCACTGGCTGCTCTTGCAGAGGACCCAGATTCTGTTCCTAACAACTGACTGTAACTCCAGTTCCACAAAATTCAACACCCTTTTCTGGCATCAGTGGGCATTATATGCACAGCACATATACATATATGCAGGCAAGACAGTCATATACATAAAATAAAGATAAATAAAAACTTAAAATGATCAGTAGTTAAGTGATATGAGTAAGAATAAATATTATGTGCATAAGAACTTGTGCTCTGATGGACTAAGAAGTAGGAGAAAATGGCACTGTGCTACACACTGGTTTTTAAAATATGGAGATAATTTAGCAACAAAAACAGTGTGATTACATGGTATACACTTAGGAGAGGCAAGCTATGCAAGTACAGCCTCAGAGCCTCAGCTCTTGTCTATTAGGAGGATAGTAATACCATCTGCTGATAGTTGGCATCATGAGATACATTTAATGTCCCTAGTAATGGCCCTGGATCATCACAGGTCCTCAGAGTGCAGCAGCAGTTGTGATGATGATGATGATGATGATGATGATGATGATGATAAGATGTTGGACCAACGTAAATCTAAGATCATATGTGAGCATGAAGACAGTGTTTCAGAAATATGTAGAAAAAGAGACCAGAAAGGAAATGCATCAAAATCTCACTAATGGTGCTGAGGGAATAAGGTTTCCGTGAGGGGCTTCAGATATAGTATTAAATGCTGATACAAAGACAAAAGAAGGCATTGGCTGGAAAAATCGATCTCCAGTCTTTCATAGCAACTGAAATGGGACCTATATCAGGACAATGTGTGACTCTGGAGGGTTATAATTCTGTCTATGCCTTTGTCCCCTGTGCTGGATTAACTTGACATACCTGGGAAGAAGGGGCCTCAATTTAGGCATTTCATCCATCAGATGGTTTGTGGCTGGATCTGAGTCATTTTCTTAATTTCTCACTGATCTGGGAGGACCCAGCCCATCGTGAGTGATGCCACAGCTGGGCAGATGCTCCTGGGTTGCATAAGAAAGCAAGCTAGCCTCTCTCCAGGGTAAGTCGATTGAGCCCTCCATGCCTTGACTCCCCCAGCCTCATCCACCCTCCCATCTCCCCCGCCCCTCTCTCCTAGCCTGGGTCCTGTCCCATTCCTTGTCTTGGTGCCCCAGACACCTGGGGAACCACCACTGCTTCCTGATCCTTTGCATCCAGACCAACCCAGTTCCTTCTCAGGTCCCCAGGAGCCCTCTGGACCTGGACTTGCCCTCACCTCTCTCTGCTTCCCTGGACCTGTACCACTCCAGCCTCTTACCTGGACACTGGGGCTGACCTTTCCTCTTCCTGATCCTTTGAATCCAGACCAACCCAGCTCCTCAGTGCAGTCCCCAGGAGCCCTTGGGGCCACTTCCCACCCCTATCTTCCTTTGCATCTCCGGGTGGCCTGGCCACCAGCTGCCCTAGACCAGCATCTTTCCTGGGCCCAGCTCCTAGGCCAGTCCAACCCCTAAATTCCTGGGGCCAAAATCTTTCCTGCAGAGATCCAGACCTTAGAAGCCTGAGAGTATCTGATACTCATCTGACTTGGGCCTCTGTGGGAACTCCTGAAGACAAAAACAACCTGGGCACTCCAATATAAAATCAAAAGAGAGAACCAGAAGATTAGATGAGCCAGCTTTTCATGCCCAAAAAGTAAACCACAAAGACATATAAAGTTTACAAAAAGATACGCCCTGCAGAGATCCAGACCTTAGAAGCCTGAGAGTATCTGATACTCATCTGACTTGGGCCTCTGTGGGAACTCCTGAAGACAAAAACAACCTGGGCACTCCAATATAAAATCAAAAGAGAGAACCAGAAGATTAGATGAGCCAGCTTTTCATGCCCAAAAAGTAAACCACAAAGACATATAAAGTTTACAAAAAGATACGCACCTAAACTTGGAGGCTTGAGTCTCACACAAGAATCAGAAACTACAAAAGAAATTCACATGTCAAAATCACAGAGAAAAAATAATAACATGAAAAACCA
>NW_008337842.1:1062076-1067794 GCF_000622305.1 Nannospalax galili | reverse complement strand
CAGGAAGGAGAAGAATCCCAAGACAATGGCATGGACCAGATCTTCAACAGAATCGTGGAAGAAAATTTGCCAAAATTAAAGAAAGACATGCCCATACAAATACAAGAAGCATATAGAACACCAAACAGACAGAACCAGAAAAGAAATGGCACATCATAGTAAAAACACTCAACATACAAAACAAAGAGATAGTACTGAAAGCTGCAAAAGAGAAACAAGTCACATATAAAGGAAAACCCATTAGGATTACAGCTGACTTTTCAGCGCAAACTATGAAAGCCAGAAGAGCCTGGACCAAAGCATTCTCAGTTTTAAATGACCACAGATGCCAACCCAGACTACTATACCCAGCCAAAATGTCTATTATAGTCGAAGGGGAAAGAAAAATCTTCCATGACATAAATAGGCTGAAGGAATCCATGTCCACAAAAGTAGCCCTTCAGAGAGTTCTGAAGGCAATACAAAGAGCTGAAGAAAGGAATGACTATACCCAAGGGGTTGCAGAAAGAAATTCAATGAGGTATAACTGTGGAAAAGTAAAGCTATATCATGAATGTCAACAGAAACTGACAGGATTCAATACAACATCTTTCATTAATGACTTTAAATATTAACAGACTGAACTCCCTAGTCAAAAGACACAGCCTAGGTGAATGGATTAAAAAACAAAACCCATCTTTTTGTTGTCTGCAAGAAACTCATCTCACTTTCAAGGACAGGCACTATCTTAAGGTGAAAGGATGGGAACAAAAAATGTACCAAGCGAAAGGTACTAAGAAAAAAGCAGGCATAGCAATTCTAATATCTGACAAAATAAACTTTAAACTAAAACTAATCAGAAGAGATAAAGAGGGCCACTTCATTCTGATCAAAGGCACAATAAATCAACAAGCTATTACAATTATGAACATATATTCACCAAACTCTGGTGCACACAACTTCATAAAAACAATACTACAGGACTTTAAGACCCACATTAATCCCAACTCATTAATAGTAGGGGACTTCAGTACCCCAATGTCTCCATTAGATAGGTCAACAACTATCAGACCACAATGCAATAAAGCTTAAAATTAACATTGGAAGAAACCCTAGTAACCACATGAACAAATGGAGATTAAACAACATACTCCTGATAATGAGTGGATCAAGGGAGAAATTAAGAAAGAAATAAAAGTATTCCTGGAACTAAATAAAAAGAACAGTACAACACAACAAAACCTCTCAGACACGCTGAAAGCAGTCCTTAGAGGGAAGTTTATAGCTCTAAGTGCCTACATGAAAAAAATAGGAAAGAACACAAATAAATGACCTAACACTGCAACTCAAGACACTTGAAAAGCAACAACAAACAAAACACAAACCCAGCAGACAAGAAGAAATAACAAAAATCAGGGCAGAAATTAATGAAACAAAACAATACAAACAATCAATGAATCTAAGAGCTGGTTCTTTGAAAAGCTAAACAAGATAGACAGATGATTAGCCCAGTTAACCGAAAGAAAGAGCAAATCCAAATCAACAAAATCAGAGATGAAAGGGGAAACAGCACAACAGATACCAGAAAGATACAGAACATTATAAGGGAATATTTAAAAAACCTATATGCTACTAAATTTGAAAACCTTAAAAGAAATGGACGGATATCTAAAGGCATAGGAACCACCAAAACTAAACCAAAAAGAGATTAAGAGCTTAAACAGACCCATAACGCAAAAAGAAATAGAAAGAGTAATAAAAAACCTCCCGACTAAAAAAAGCCCAGCACCAGATGGATTTACAGTGGAATTCTATCTGACATTTAAAGAAGATCTACATAAAATACTACTTAATTTATTAAAAAAAATAGAAATGGAGGGAGAACTTCCAAATTCCTTCTGTGAAGCCAGCATCACTCTAATACCAATGCCAGGTAAAGATACAATCTAAAAAGAAAACTGTAGACCCATACCCTTAATGAATGTACATGCAAAAATTCTCAACAAAATACTCACAAACCACATACAGACACACATGAAAAAGATCATCTACCATGTTCAAGTCGGTTTTATTCTAGAGATACAGGGATGGTTCAGTATATGCAAGTCAATAAATGTCATAAAATTATGTAAATGTTCTCAAAGAAAAGAACCACATGCATGATCATCTCAATAGATGCAGAGAAGGCCTTTGACAAAATTCAACATGGATTTATGTTCAAAGTCCTAGAGGGAATTGGACTGGAGGGAACATACCTCAACATAATTAAAGCCATATATAATAAACCCATGCTAACATCATTCTAAATGGAGAAAAACTGGAAGCATTCCTACTGAAATCAAGAACCAGACAAGGCCGTCCACTATCCCCACTTCTCTTTAACATAGTGCTTGAAACTCTTGCAAGAGCAATAAGACAAGAGCAGGAAATTAAAGGAGTAACTGTTGGAAAAGAAAAGATCAAATTATCCCTATTTTCAGATGATATGATATTATATCTAAGAGACACCAAAAGTTCCACCAGAAAACTCCTAGAAATTATTAACACGTTCAGTAAAGTGGCAGGTTACAAAATTAACCTACAAAAATCTGTAGCCTTTCTATATACCAATGACAAGCAGTCAGAGAAAGAGCACAGGGAAACACTCCCCTTCACAATAGCTGGAAAAAAAAATCTTGGAATAAACATGACCAAAGACATTAAAGACCTCAACAACGAAAATTTTTAATCTTTAAAGAAAGAAATTGAGGAAGACATCAGAAGATGGAAGGACCTCCCATGCTCATGGATTGGAAGAATTAATATTGTGAAAATGACCATCCTGCCAAAAGTCATTTATAGATTCAGTGCAATGCCAATCAAAATCCCCATGACATTTTAAACAGAATTAGAAAAAAAAATCCTAAGATTCATATGTAAGCACAAAAGACCTCAGATAACCAAAGCAACCCTGAGCACTAAGAGCAATGCCGGGGGATTACTATACCAAATTTTAAGTTGTATTACAGAGCTGTAGTCATAAAAACAACATGGTACTAACACAAAAACAGACCCATAGATCGGTGGAACAAAATTGAAGACCCAAATATGAGTACATGTAATTTCAGCCACCTGATTTGACAAAGGGGCCAAGAACATTCACTGGAGGAAAGACAGCAGGTTTAGCAAATGGTGCTGGCAAAAGTGGATCTCCACCTGTAGAAAAATGAAACTAAACCCCTACCTTTCACCTTGCACAAAAGTCAGTTCTAAATGGATCAACGACCTCAATGTAAAGCCTGAAACTCTGAAACTGTTAGAAGAAAACATTGAGAAAAACCTACAAGATATAAGTGTAGGAAAGGATTTTCTAAACTGGACATCAATTGCTCAGGAAACAAGGTCAAGAATCAACAAATGGGACCTCATGAAACTAAAAAGTTTCTGTACATCAAAGGAGGCAACCAGGGAAGTGAAGAGAAAACCCACAGAATGGGAGAAACTCTTTACTAGCAACACATCCGACAGAGGTTTAATAACCAGAATATATAAGAAACTCAAAAATCAGAGAAACAAGACAAGAAGTAACCCAATTAAAAGATGGGCCAAGGAGCTGAACAGAGAGTTCTCAAAAGAAGAAGTAAAGATGGCTATGAAGCATCTTAAAAGATGTTCAACATCACTAATAATTAGGAAAATGCAAATGAAAACCACTTTAAGAATTCATCTTACCCCAATCAGACTGGCTAAGATCTCAACTGACGAGTGGATAATGAAAATGTGGTTCATTTATACTATGGAGTTTTAGAGTTTTACTCAGCAGTAAAGAAACATGAAATCATGAAATTTGCAGGTAAAAGGATGGAACTAGAAACTGTTATAATAAGTGTTATTACGCAGACTCAGCAAAACAAGTGACATATGTTCATTCTCATTTGTAGATCTTTGCTCCAAATCCTTAGATGCATATATCTAATGTAATTGTAGGAGAAAAAAATGGAAAGGAACCATGTGGGATAACAGGGAAGACAAGGGTAAGGAACCAGGGAGGTAAACGTAAAGAAAGAATCTGAAAGAGAACAGTAGGAAACAGGCCTTAATAAGGGAGATATGGATAAAAATTGGGTTAGTTTAAGGGAGGGGGGGAGGGAAGGGTATACAAGGAACCTAGGGGATAAGGGGAAAGAAGGAGCTCAAGACAGGTAGGATGATAGGAGAAAGGTATTATTAAGGGAGAAAGGGGAGAAATGGGGCACCTAAGTGGGAAAACCCTGATGGAGGGGTGAGACAATGCGAAGGATAAATAATGCCTAGCTAGCTTTAAAAACCAGAGGGAACTATATTAGTCCAACAACCTACTAACAAATTGTACACAGCAGATCAAGAAATATATGTCTAGGTAAGGTTTATCTGAGAACAATTGGTCTTTGCCCAAGATTTATCTACACTTGCTCTCCAAAACTATGAAAGCTAGCCTTCAGGGAGGTGGCTCCCAGGCCAGTTCCAGCTCCACTGCTTCAAATTCTGTGTCTGAGTACGTCCTTTCTTCAGCAACAGGGTCTTACCTTCAAGTTCTGGGAGGCAATCAAGGGCTGCAGCAATAGCCTGTGTGATCTTGGGAGTCTCTTGGGCTACCCTGGCCAACAACTCAAAGGAAGGTATCTCCTGTCTGGCATTGTTTCTTGTTATGTAGCCTTTAGCTCTACAAAGAGGAGGGTCAACACAGAGGAACCATTTCCTCCATGCTTCCAATCGAAGCCAACCATGGTTGAGTAGGACTTTTGACTTATCGTCACATAGGCAGAACTGGTAAAAGAAAGGAGCCAGGGTCTCCTCCCAAGCCAATGTGACCCCTGAGGAACAGATCCTCAAATGACCTTAAGAGTAAAAATAAATTGGTTTATCTGGGACAACTGTATGGCCTTAAACACCCCCCCCAAAAGTATAGGCTACATAAAAGCTAAAGGCTACATAACAAGCAACAATGCCAGATAGGAGATACCTTCTTTTGAGTTGTTGGCTAGGGCGGCCCAAGGGACTCCTAGATAGTAACCCAGCATAGAACTGGGAAAATGAACAGCAGACCCCAATCTTATCCAAAGGAATATTGACAACTGATTGCTGCTAGAGGAGGAACAGCTGACCTTCCTAAAACAAAGACCTCTAGATAGGCTGACTAGATTCACCAGAAGGGAAAGTAGTGGGGATTTGCTGGGGTGCCGACAACATAGCAGACAGTAACAGGGATATTAGAGTATAAGGGCTCTAGTAGGGGGAGGGAGGCTATGGGAGGGTGCCATCTGGGAAGTGGGTGTATAGTTGAATAAGATGGTTTGGGGTGTTCTGTGTGATACACACAGACACACAGACACACACACACACCAAAATAAATCAACAAATTTTTTAAAAATGTATTATATTTGAGGAGGAAGCATGGAAATTCACATCATGTTAATTAGTAGAGGTGATAAACATTACCATTGAACTCTACCTGATGACTTTATAGACATACACAGGCACCAAGGATCCAAGTGCAACTGATTATAACTAGTAATAATCAGATGCATAGTAGTGATGCATGCACCAACATCTCAGTGGTAGTAGCAAAAACAGAGTCTTTCTGCAAAGAACAAAATATTCTAAAATGAAATGGAGATCTTTTTTAAAGGTTAAAGACGCATTCAATTTAATGTCTGACAGGGCTTATACTGAGTTCAATATTATATAACTGTATTAATTCAACTGTGAACCTAGAAACTT
>NW_008337842.1:1049177-1061854 GCF_000622305.1 Nannospalax galili | reverse complement strand
CCATAGAGCCCCAGGATGTCTGGACTAACAAAAAACAAGAGAGAGAGAGAGAGAGAGAGAGAGAGAGAGAGAGAGAGAGAGAGAAAGCAGGCTGACCATGGCCAGAGGGAACAAGCCAGTAAGCATCACTGGTCTATGTTCTGCTCCTGCCTTCATGTTCCTGCCTGACTTCCCTAAAAAAAATGGACTGTCACTTGGAAGTGTAAGATACAATAAACCCTCTTGTCCATAAGATGGTTTTGGTCAGTGTTTATCACAGCAATAGAAAAGCAAACCAGAACATCCCCAAACCTTGATGGCAAAGCAACCCTAGTGAACAAAGCTGATATACTTTTATGATGTTTGGCTGAGAGTGATCACCCTTAGGTGAACTCCAAATAAGCAATGAATCAATGTTAAACTCCTCTACAACTTAAACTGTTGTCATTAATTCACTATCCAGAGAAGCAATCTCAGCAAAGCAGCCATAGAAGGAGCCTTGCCAAGTGTGTGCACATAGTAGATAATTAGTAAACATTAAATAAAGGCAAGAAGAATGTCTGAGCACCGACTGTGCCCCAATATTTCCCTGCTGTGGCCAATCAGCCCACAGGGTGGCAGCGCTGCTCCACGACAGCTCGGGCTGTAACGCCTTCCACTCTGGCACAAAGATCCAGGGTCCCTTCCTTTTTCAGTGACCAAAAGAAAAGTCTAAAGAAAGACATTGGTGGGGTCACTTTGCTTTCTTGATGAAGTGGGGGACACATCCCTATAAGGGAGAGTCCTGCCAGGCTGTGAAGTGCATGAAGCAGCCTGTAGGAGGTTTATTCGCCTACAGGGCACAGCTTAAGTTTAGGCGGAAACTCCCAGAATGGCCCCTGACTACACGAACTTGAAACAGAGTTGTAACCCTCAAGGATGTACATTGGAGGCAGGGCACTGAAATGGGGCAGCTTTGGGGTCACAGACCAAGACTCACATCTTGGCTGAGGGTCTGACAAGTCTCAGTTCCCCAACTGCATGCTCTTGTGATGTGAAATGGGAATAAATAGAACCTTGCATAACCACTGAAGCATTTAAACTAATATATGTATGTATGGCATGCAGCAACTCAGCAAGTTTTTGTCATGACTGCAATTGTGGTTGTTGCTAATGGTGGTGTCATTACTTGGGCGCAGAAAGTACAAGAAAGATTCTTGTCCCCACATAGACTTGGGGAGGTCCCAATATTGCTCCAGCTACAGCAAAGGGCAAACTGAAAGAGTAGGATGAAAGGATGAAGGTCCAAAAGGTAAGAATTTTAACACTTATTGTTTCCTTTCAGTGAAAGAAATCAAGTATGATTTTTGAAATCTCCTTGGGAAGGCAAGAGACAGAGATAAATTCTTTCAACATCTTCCTCTCTAAAGCTCGAAGCCAGTTATTGAACTAGCTGTCTCCCATAGCGAAGGCTTTTGTGTAGCAGTTACCTCGTACTTTGGCTCCTGTTTCAGCTAGAACTTGTGTCCACTGTTCACTCTCAGCAGGCAAAGTCAGGATGCTTTAGTCTACGTGTGGTTGGGGATTTTTTTTAATCTCTTCTAAGCTTATGAAGTATAATTGATTGGGAAAAAAAGGATTTTTAAAAAATACTTTATTTATTATTTTTATTTTGTGTATGAGTGTATTCCTTGCATGTATGTGAGTGCACCCGTGTTGTGCAATGCCACGGAGGTCAGAAGAGGGCTTCAGACTCCCCTGGAACTGGCGTTAAGGATGGTTCGTAGCTACCATGTGGGTGCTGGGAATCTAATGCAGGTCCTCTGCAAGAGCAGTCATTGCTCTTAACTGCTGATCCAACTCTCCAGCCCCAAGAGTTGGGATTTTTACTGGCAAGAGAAAGAGAGAGAAAGAGAGAGGGGGGAGGGAGAGAGGGAGCTAAGAGAGTGGCTTCTATTAATCTCTACGTCTCAGATTTACTATACAGTGGAAGATGACCAAATGTTCTCTAGTTTTCATTGAGGACATAAAGAAAAAGTAAAATTTAAGTTCCACATAGGGGATTTGGGTTTGGTGAAAGTGTGGTTTATACTTGAAATACAGTTCGCTAATACTTTCAAAAAAGTCTGTTTCTCTCTACATATTTGAGTATATGCGAAAACATGTGGACATGGACCCTTAAAGTGTGAATCACAATGACCACAATCTACGCAGATGCTCACACAAGGCCCCTAGATTTTGTCAATACAGCAAATTGGTGGGGTTTTAAAACAGGGTGGGCATACTAGACAGGATACACTGCTATACCGAGGCAGCAAACAAGGCCAGAATACTGATGCAGCCTGAGAAAGGTACACTGCTTGCTCATCCTATGTATCCATCAAAGGTAGACAGGTGTCTGTGCTCTGTGAATTCTCTCTCAAGAACTCAGATCTCTACCAGCTAGCTGCTGAGTCAGGAGGAAGGGACACATTTGGTGAGTCATACACCAGCTCTTAAAGACTCCTGCTCACTTCACTTCTTTATATACCATTCTGGCAAAAGCAAGTCACCAGGCCACAAAGAAAACTCCTACATGTGCCTGAAAGACAGAAAATTAGACTCTATAGTCCAGTGACTGACTGTCCAGGGTTACTTAGTACTTCTGACATTTTAAAGAAACCAGTCTGAGGTGAGTACAGTGACACTTGGAGGGCTGAAGCAATAAAATTACCTTGAGTTGGAGGACAACCTGGGCCACATACCTACGTACATCTTTAAAAACAACAAATTTTTAAAATGCCTAAACAATTTGTCAAACAAAATATTTACCTAATATAAAAGTATTTGTGACTATAACAGGATTTGTTTTTCAGGGCAGATGACCCTGGGAATCTTGAGGCAGAGAAACAGGAACTGTAAACTTGATTGTTCTTTGTCCATCTAGAATAATTTATATTTGAGAGTTTCTGTAAGCACAGCAAGAGATTCACTCATCGAACATATCTGTATTTAGCTCTAGCTAAGCACGAGGTGCTGGGAACACAAAGACAAAGCAAAGCAAAATCTGCTCCTGAGAAACGCGGTCTAGCTGTGCTGTGGGTTTACAAGGCTGGGACTTGAGTGTGATCTGGGCTTCACAGCGACAGACGTGGACATCATTGATGGATGGAAAGTTGCTCTGAAAAAGCCATGAAGCAGTCTGTAGTTGCTGAGCATTGTTATTACAGTCTAACCCAGAAGCAGGTGCATCTGCCCCTGCTTTAGCCTCCTACGCAGGCCACGCCCAACATCTTCTGCCAGAGCTCTCACCTTCCTTCCCACTTTCAGACATCATGCTCTTTCCATGGTTTCCTGCCTGACAGAGCTGCCACACCAGCATCCTGAGGCTCCTGTCTCACCACTGCTACTTTTTAATGTTTTTCTTCTTTCTCACACATTACACTATTTCGTGCCTCTACACTTATTTCTACCTGGAGTTTCCCCACATCCCTAATACTCAATTATTGAAAATTTCTCTTCCAGTGGAGCCTTGCCCGACACCATCCTCTCTGTCCTCCCCCTTTCTTAGGCACCAGGCCATCCCTACCCTGGGATCTGGTCAACACTCTAACAAAATCTGTTGATGTTTCTTTGGCAGAGGAGTATGATGTCATGCTCAATGAAAGAAGCTAAAGTATGAGGACATTCTATATTAGACTAGCATTCTGAGTGTGTATGTGGTGGGGGGGAGGACATAGAACTGTGGAAAAAAATAGACTTTAAGAAGGAAAACGAATGAACCTTCTCACCCCTAGGAGAACAACATTCTTTAGCTTATGTCTTCATTTCTTTTCCTGTTACTATAATAAAATACCCTGACAAAAACAACTTAAGGAAGGAAGGACTTATTTTAGCTCACAGTTCAAGGCAGCAGGAACTTGAAGCAGCTATGCTACTTTTGCACATTATGTCCACAAAGCAATCAGAAGAGAGCAAAGAATATGTGCAAGATCACGTTCAGCCGCTTCCTTCACTCTTTTACAGCCCAGGATCCCCAGCCTACAGAATAGTGCCACCCACAGTGGGTAGGTCTTCCCACCTCAGTTAACATAATGAAGATAATCCCCTATAGGCATACTCTGTTGTTTAGAGTCCACTAGAAAATAATATTTAAAAGTCACTATGTGTTTTGAAGATATCAGCATTTCTATCATGCCAGCATAAAAACATTTAGATTATTGGGAGTTGTCACTTAAAGAAATAAAATGATATAGACATCAAGAGAACATTAGCTGAGTGAATAAGTAGTGTCTTCCTCATTGGTTCATACTAGGTTTAACTGGGAGTAACAGGAACACCCAACACAGTAATGGCTTACACAAGAAAAAGTCTTCAGAGTCCCAGCTCCTGAAGTAGTTAGGGTTAAATGTCTCTCATATATAGAAATACAGGATTGGACTGTCCAAAGACAGAGAAGCAATTGCATGTCATCTCCATGATCATCAGAACCCAGGCTCCTAGCTTGTAACTTTCCATCATCAGCACTATGTTTCTACCTCATGGGCCAAAGTGGCTGATCCAGCTCTTACCATGATGTCCACATTCCTGACAGTAAGTAAAAGGGAAGGCAAGAAAGAAAGAATCCTTCTCTAGGAACTTCCCAGACCCATCACCACCACTTCTGCTTATGTGTAACTGCCCATAACTCAAAACTTATTTAGTTATTTTTCTTATTGCTGTGGTCAAACACCTGAAAAGACACAACTTAAGAAGAGAGGTCTATTTTTGGCTCACGGTTTGAAGAGATACAGTCTGTCATAACAGGGAAGGCATGACGGCCAGCAATGGCTTGGCAGTGGGAGCTTGTGACAGGTACTTACATTTCCATGGATCAGGAAGCACAGATCAGATAGGAAGAGGGACCAGGCTACACATTTCAAGGTCCATCCCAGTAACCCACTTCCTTTAGTGAGGGTCCAACTCCTCAAGTCTCCATAACGTCCCAAAACAGTGCTACCAGCTAGGGACCAAATGTTTAAACACATGACTCTATAAGGTACATTTCATGTTCAAACTACAAGTTACATATAAGGAAAGCTGGGAAACAGTCTACTCTGGGTGTCTTGTGCCTTGCCAAAAATTGGAGGATCTAAAGAGGCAAATGAATATTAAAGGATAGTTACCAATTTACTCACCATCTACATTTGATAATTCATAGGCATTTTAAACTGGATATGGCAAACTGTAACCCGCCTTCTCTCCAAGCTTGGTTCTCCTCCAATTTTGTCTGTCCTGGTAAACAGAGAGCCCAATCTGGTTCAAGCTAGAAAGTTACTGTCATTGTTAATGTGTTGGTATTTCTGGATATATGTGGAGTCTGTCTCCATCCCCACTGTCAGTACCCACTGTCCACAGCCTCCTAACTTGTCTCCAAGTATTCCTCTTTCCCACTCCCAACATTGTAACCAGAATGGTTTTCTAAGGAGAAAACCTAGAGTACATTACTCTTCTGCATAAAACCACAAAATCTACTCTTAGTTCTTGGGATCAAGACCCCAGAACTTTACGTGGCTTTCCAATGCCCTGATGCACTCTGCCTTCGACTTCTGCTGCAAGCCCTTGCTCTCTGTGCAGTAGCCTAGCTTGGTCTCTGAGGGTTCTCTGCACATGGTAGACTGCTCCTGACTACCCAAGCTGCTCCCTCTGCTGTTCCCTCCCTCTTCCACCATCACAAGTTCACTCGCTGCTTGAACTCTCAGGGAAGAAGACTAGACTCTCTTAGAATTCTTTGCTATTGTCAGCTTTCACCCTATACTTGATACCATTTGCGCCCATTACATCCCCAGCACTGAAAAAAGTGTTTGCCCTTTATTACTCAGTATGGTGCACAATCCTCAGAGGACTGTCACTATAGATTCTGAGGCCCAGGCCTGCTGACTCAGACTGCATTTAAACAAGATCCCCAATAAACTCCTCTGCACAGTCAAGGTTCAGAGGCACTGGTCTAATATGTCTTAATCATAGTAGTAGTGATAATAGTTAATAGCTTTTAATGGGTTCTGGTAATGCCCTTCAGTTATTCTAAGCACATTATCTACATTAACAACTCTGTGCCTCTCACAGCAACTCTGTGTGATAGATTTCACTTAACAATTCCACTTCATGGATGAAGAAACTAAGGCACAGAGGGATTAAAATAATTTAATCACGAAGTGTGTCTCTTAGAGGAATCTAAATCCATGTCAAACTCAAGATCTCACATCCAATAATAATACTCTTACACTAGTGTTGGTAGTAAAGGGGGATCTAAAAGATCTCTAGCACCTTGCCCAGTAGATGGTACATGGTAGATGCTTGGATTAATTTTCAGATTGCTGTGACCAAATACCCAACAAGAAGCAAGTTTAAAGGAGGAATGCTTTGCTTATTCTGGCTCACAGTTTCAGGGTACAGTTCATCGCAGTGAGGATGGTATGGTGGCGGGAGCAGCTCCTGACGGTGACAAGAGCATGAGGCTGCTTGCTCACACAGAGAAGAGCAGGATGCGGAGAGAGGAAAGTGCTGGCACTCATCTGGCTTCCTCCTTTGTCTCTCCATTTTGGAAATCAGTCCAGTACCCCAGCGAATGGGATGTACTCCCCCTTTCTCAGTTAATCCTCTCTGGAAATGTGCTCACAGACATACCCCAAAGTACACCTCCTAGGAGGTTCTGAATCTACACAGGTAGACAATGAAGATTTACCATGATGGTGCTTAATTACATTTTAATAAATGCTAGCAAGTAAAGAGCTGAAATGTGAATCTTGACAGTCTGGATCTAGAGCCCCTGCTCCTAACCACTCCATGTGTACCATACAGGTCTCCCACTGCATCAGGCACACTGTAGAATACATATTTAGTGATGCATTGCATCAGTGAATGAGTTTGTGGTATAGTAAGTTGTGAACAGGTTTCTCTGGAAATCAGGTAAAGGAGAGCAAGGGAACAGGGCTGGAGATGTAACTCAGTGTTTGATGACTTGTGTAGCATGTGCAAGGCCCTGGGTTCAATCCCCAGCCCTGGAGAGAGGGAGAGGGGAACATGAGATGCAGAGACAGAGACACAGAACATGCATGAAAGAATAAAATAGAAACTGATATAGAACTATCCTTCCCAAAGTGACAAGAAATACTCTAAAGTTATGTTCTTAAGGCCTCAAAAGCCTGAGAAGAGGATGGAGTAATACTACTAATTACCAAAATGTCACTGATCCTTACCTCCATCAATCCCCACAGGCTCTAAGGCCACAGTCCTAATTACTTTCTATTGCTGTGATAAAAACACTGACCAAAACCAACTTGGGGAGAAAAGGGTTTATTTTATCTTACATCTCCCTGAACACAGTTCACCACTAAGAAAAGTCAGAGCAGAAACTGGGGGGAGGAACCTGGAGGCAGGAGATAGAGCACAGACCATGGAGGATGCTGCTTACTGGCTTGCTCCTCAGCCTGCTTTCTTATACAACCAAGGACCATCTGCCCCGGGGTGGCACCACCCACAGTGGGCTGGGCTTTCCCACATCACTCAATAATCAAGAAAATGCCCCACGGACATAGTCACAGGCCAGTCCAATGGAGGAAATTCCTCAATCAAAGTTTCCGCTTCCCAGGTGTATCAAGCTGACAGCTGATGCTATCCAGCACAGCCACCATGAAGATCTTCCTGTCTTTCTGAGACTCCCCAGAGTGTGTCTGACCAGGGCTCACCAGCAACCTTTCTCTTTCCACCACTTTCCCTCTGCTAGCTCTCAAGATGCACCTTAGTCCCTCGGGGCAGCCTCTGTGACTGTGTGCTGCTGGTCCTCCAGCTCCCACTGCCTGCAGTGGATCAGCTGAAGGACTGACTTCTGAAGGGGTAACTGTTGTGTTTGTCTGGAGGGGATGTCTCTGCTGCCTCTTTGTGCTGTTCTCCATTGACAGGTTCTCAGACTGCTTGTGTACCCAGGTCCTGTGGAGACTTCAAATAACTCTTCTGTTCTCCGTGGGGCTCAGGCTTACATCCAAAGGGACATAGGCCACAGGTTATAGAATCCTAGAATCAATGTCGGAACTAGCTGGCTATGCCTAGACCTGCCTCTGCCGTCCAGGTTAAGTCCTATCTCCAGGGACTTCTGGGTTCCTATTAACCACTTCCATAAAAGCACCACAAATTTGTGAAGAAGTTCCAGGAGAGGATCAGGTAAATCTTGTTTCACTGAGACCTGCTTTCCTCCCACAATAACCTACCACAGCATATACTGAAACTTGTTTTAAAACGTATTGGTGCTGGCGTAGTGGCACATACCTCTAATTGCAGCATTAAGTAGGCAGAGACAGTACACTACTGCCTTGAAGAACACAAATTTGTCAATAAACAAAACTGGGCTCACACCTAAATACATTGGAGACTTGGATTTTGTGGGCTAATCAAACCGGGACTGAGACCCTCTCCTCTCAAGAGAACCTGGCGCTGTTTTAGAGACCAGCGATTGGCTTTCTCCTCCCTCTCCCATTGGCCATCCAAGGTTCAGACTTGGTCTTGAACTTGGCAGCACTCTCTTGGTCCCTCGAGTCCAACCGGGCCCTGCCTCTAGCCCCGCCCCTCCCCAGCCAAAGGCCAGTCACAGTCCGCCCTCTGCCTCCACTTCCTGTTCAGCTCTGGAAGCTGCAGGTCAGTTCAGCCGTGTGGCCCTTGGGTCTCCCCTGGGACCTGGTCCTGGCCTGGAACTTAGCGCGGAGCAGAAGCCTCTGGCTCGGGCCCCGGAGCACAGGACGGTATCGGGGGCGGGAAGACGCCGGGGAGCGGTTGCTGGGCGACGGTGAGACTGGCCCCGCCCACTAGCGGAATGGGCGTGGTGTTGGGGCGGGACTGGGGTGTGAGTCCTCTGTGCACTCTGCCCTAAGCTGTTGCTCTGAGCAATCACTGAGAGCCCGGGTTGGGTGGCTTTGGACCGCTCACTGCAGACAGACCAACTGTCCTGTCCGGGTCCTTGAAGTGCCCAGCCTCCCTTCGTAGGCTTGGACAGGTTAATGCTCATCCCTCGGCCTCGTTCTGAGCCAGAAGCCCCAAGCGATAGTTCAGGCAAGCCACACCACCAACCCTGCTTCACCGATAACGGCACCTCACTAAGCCGCACCTGCAGCCTGAGCCACAGTCAGCCCCGTGGTGTCCTCCAGGTTCCCTTTAAGGTTTCCATAGCACGGACCGGGAAACAGACGCAGAGCAACCCACCCGTGGCTTGTCTCTGGCAGAGTTCTAATTCATACTTGTATCTGTGTAACATTACTGCACTACCAAGCCTAGGTGTGAGCCAAAGTCGCACGATGCAGTTGGGTTAAAATATGCATTCTTGGGTGCCCTCCCACGGCCGGGGTATCCGTTTTATAAGCTTCAGGTGATCTTAAAGATGTGTGGCTAAACCTTTGGGTACTACTGAGTGTATCATGTATTCTCAAAAATAACAGGTCATGGGGGCTGGAGAGATGGCTCAATGGTTAAGAACACCGGTTATTCTTGCAGAAGACCCGGGTTCGAATCCCAGCACCCACATGTCAGCTAACAACTGTCTGTAACTCCGGTCCCAGGGGATCTGACAGCCTCGTCTGACCTCCGCAGGCATTGCACGACATGGGCGGACTTACCTACATGCAGGCAATACACACATACACATAAAGTAAATATTATAAATAAAAATTAAAAAGAAAATAACGTCATAAACCAAAGTACCTTGGAGAAGACCGCAGAAGAGATCCAGGTTTACTTTGACACCAAGTTCTGGCCCTCTCCCCAATTTGTACCATCTCCTCCAAAACAAGCCAGAGGCATAGGTTTTAAACAAGTGTGGACATTTAAATGCAAATGGTCTCATCTCTGGTTGCCTGTTAAACTGTCAAGTCCAAACTTTTGACTAGGCCTGCCTGTCATGACCAAAGTCAGGTATTAGCCTCCTGCTCCAGTCCTGGAAGGCTATTAGTGGCCCCCCCACACACACACTTCTTTTGCACCAGGTCCCTAAATCACAGTGGCTGACATTGGCTTTGGAGGAGTTATTTACAGAGCCATTTCCCCAATGGAGTGAGGTCTGGGAGCTTTCAGGAAGTAATGCCACAAATAGTGTCCCTTGGCCTTAAACAGCAGTCTCGGGGAAATGGATCACCCTGCTGTTATTCATGACGTTTATAAACACAAATCTGCCTTAAAAGTAATCACCTGGCTCTTGGTCTTAGAAGGCTAATAAGCCTGACAATTCTGTTTAGTGTTTTATTATTAATTTCATAATTTATGCTGCCTTCCCCAGAGAGTTTGGTCCACAATGGCTGATGATCAAGAGAGAGACTTGCAAAGATTTCTGAAAAATGTGGATGAAATCAGTAAGTAGCAGTAAATTACAAACAAACTAAACTCTGCTTTGGAGAGGTGGAATGGCTGAAGAGAAATGATCACTCCACAGTTGGCTCCCGCATTGCTTGACAAGTTTATGACTCTCAAGAAAAAAAATGTAATTGCAATTAAACAGAAAGGGTATTGAGAACTAAGTCGGAGCCTCAGGGCAATATTTTCTGGCTGTTAATTGGTATCATAGAAGCTGTTAGCATTCTGACTGAAATTCAGGCGGAAGGCTCTCCCCACATCTTGCCTCAATCCAGTCAACAGGAGCTGCTGGTTCTCCATTGCCAGCAAGCCTAGCCCCATTCATTCTCTTCAAGGAGATCACTCAAGACCCTGCTTGGTCAGTCTAAGTCCCTCCTGTTTTTAGGTGGAACTATTTCTGGTTGTGACCTACAGAAATGCAATCAAGTGATTTTCCCTCGGGAGCCACCAAATTACATGTCTGGCTTTTCATTTCATCCACCTCCCTGTCTCTCTGGGCAAGAGTACCCTTCCCAAGCTCAGACAGGACCTCAGAGAAAGTACTCTGAACCCACACAGCACATTGGAGATTCCAAACCACTCCTTCCTGTTCAGACTTCCGGGAGTTTCTTTGAGGTTAGAAACAGCACGCATACACACATACACACTCACATCCCTTACATAGCGGATAGAAATATGTTCAAATACTTCCGGCAGACTGTATGGGTGGGTGCATGGAATAAAATAGATTTAAAAACGGGGTAACCTAGCAATGCACACTAGGGTGCTCTTCCTGTTTCTCACCAGCCTCTCCCCTTCACCTTCCTGAATGCTATTGGCACACTGCTCACCTGTCTGTCTCTTCATGTGGTTTGAACCGGCCTGTTTACTGATGACTCCCATGCCTGTATTTCCACTCAGCCTTCTTTGTGGTGTCTCAGCTCTATGGACAATTGCCAACTCCTGTATCCCAAAGATACTTCCAATGTGTCTAGAACCGGGCGCCATCTCTTGCCCTCCTCTCCCCCTTCTAAATGAAACCTGCCCCTTCCACCTGTTCCTTCTTGCCAGAGGCACCACCATTTAAAAATCTGTCTCCCGTAGGCCTCAGGTTTGCCTTGTCTCCCCAGCTCCAACCTCTCCAACCCACGCTTTGTTCCGGCTCCTCTCAGCAGACACTTAACAACCCCTAATTGTTGCTCCTGCCACCAGGCTCACACTCCCCACAGAGTAATGTATCTAAAATGCAAATCTGGCCAGACACTTCTCTGCTTGGGTCCCTCCACAGTCACAATAAATTAGAAGCTCTCATCAGGACCCAAGTCCTCATGTGGCCTTGTCTTTGCGCCCTCTCATCTCCAGATCCTAGACTTGTACAGCAACAAATGGCTTCAGGTTTTCTCCTCAGACTCTGATGTTTCACACTGTCCTCTTGGACTTTGCCGTTCCCTCTGTGCCCACCCTCCAATCTTTCTCTCCCTGTCTAGCTTTTATTCACACTCAGCGTTCACTCAAGTATTGTTTATACTAACTTCCTCTAAGCGAACTTTCTGCAGTGATGCAAGTGCTGTGTAATCTGCCCTGTCCACTGTGCTAGCCACCACCCACAGGTGGCTGCTGAACACTGAAAAGGCAGCTTGTGTGACCAAGTTTCAAATTTTATTGCATTTTAACTAAATGTATATTGCCACGTGGCTATACATTCTCTTCACCCATTCCTTGGACTCTTGCTATGTGTTGATTATTGCTAGGTACAACACAATCCAATAAAGGAATTAGTTTCCTTTATGATATCTGTGGTTCTGTGGGAAACAAATAATATCATAGTGGTGTACAGAAGAGAGAGGTAAAAAGTGCAGAAGAATTGAACCCAGTTTAGGCACTCGTATTAGTCTGGTAGGATTTCTATAACAAAATACCACAGGGTATGTTAATTATACATTGGAAATATTTTATCACCATCTGGAAACTAGACTGTAAGAACAAAGGTTGGCATGGTTAGTGTTTCCTTAGACCTCTGTATTTGCCTTGCAAAAGGCCACCTCTAAGTGTGTGTTTACACACTCATTTCTTTGTGTATATTCTTTGTGTATATTTTTTGTGTGACTATGTGCATATATGTATATACAAGTGTGTCTGCATGTGCATGTGTGTGCAGGTGAGTACATGTATCTGTGGAGGCCACCTTTTTTTTTTTTTTTTTTTTTTTGATACAGGGTTTCTCATTGGATCCAAGGCTCATTGATTAGAAAAGGTTTCCTGTCTGGCAAGCACCAGGGATCCACCTGTCTTTATCTCCCTAGTACTGAGATTACAAATGTGCCACACCATGCCCAGCTTTTTACATGGGTTCTAGGGATCAAACATAGGTCCTCATGCTGATACAGTGG
>NW_008337842.1:1036721-1049164 GCF_000622305.1 Nannospalax galili | reverse complement strand
ATATATATATATATATATATATATATATATATATATATATATATATATATATACAGAGAGAGAGAGAGAGAGAGTATTTTCTTTTCCAGTGAGTAGAGACTATCATGTACCTAGGTTCCCTCTTTACTACCCAAGAAGGACAGAGGACAGAAGAGAGGTGGGATGGAGCCAAGTCAGATTCCCTGGAAATGTGCCTTCCACTTAGCCATTGTCCCAGGTTGAGACCCAGGATATGGGGCAGTGGGGTTTGTGTGTGCTCAGGCAAGCTCACACATAGAAACAACACCCCCTTTTGTAGTCATTGCTTTCTTACAGTAGTGAAAGTCCAAGTAGCTCTGCCTGCAGTTCTTAGTCTGGTTCTAGGTGGGGAAGCAGCTGTCGAAAGGGGCAGTATTACTGATTGATTTTAGTCTTGATGTCTTCCGCCTTGGTGCCGACTCCTTAAAGATGTTCCTGGAGTAGCACACAGCTCAGTGTGATGCTTAACAGAATCCTCTGTGTGTACTTGGGAAGACACAAGTCTTGCTGGATTTCAGCCCTAAACTTAGGGTCTCATTTGGTTACTTCTGCAAAGACCAAATAGAGTCATATTGGGATTTGGGGCTTCAGTGAAGATTTGAGGGAGTGTACATGGTCCAGGCTATAACAGATGCCAAAATTACCCTCAAGATGTGAAATTTAAGCAAAATCTAAAAAATCAATAGGAGTTAGCCACCAGGGAGAGTGTAAAGGAATGTTCTAGCTGGAAAGTAAGAGATGTGGGAGCTAAAGAAAGCATGTGGTACTTTTTAGAAACAAAAGGACTGAAATGGCCCTTATACCTGGAGAGAAACCAGCAAGGAGAGAAGGCTCTCATCAGAGTGGGGAGAGGCCAGATCAGGGAAGGTGGAGGAAGCCACAATAAGGTCCTTACATTTGCCAGGAGCAATGTTCCAGGAATCCATAGAGCAGGACAATGGAAAGTCCTTGCAGTGAAGAATGAAGGCTGGAGGGGGAGAAAACAGTGGTGAGGTTGGGAGCTCTTCTCAGAGCTGCAGGAGAAGAGCCAGTTAGACTTAGAATCAAGACAGTGGGTATGGAGACAGAACAGAGATTTGAAACACACTTCGAAGTTGTACTCGACAAGCTTTAGTGTTTGTGGCTGTGAGGGCTGATTGAGAAGGAAGACTCATAGATGAGTCCTGAGAGTTGAGTGACAGGTAGGAGGCCAGGCAATTTACTGAAATGCAGGGACCTTTGAAGCAGCAACAGACTTAGAAGAAAGACAGACATGTCAGGCTTGATGACTAAAACACCCCAAGGATAATAATCAGAGGGCATCAGCTCTTAAGTCTGAGCCTAGAGAGACAGTCTACACTGAAAGACAGAGGTAAATTGAGTCCTTAAAAATGCAGAAATAGGGGCTGGAGAGATGGCTTGGCAGTTAAGAACACTGACCGTTCTTGCAGAAGACCCAGTTCAAATCCCAGCACCCATATGGCAGCTAACAACGGTCCATAACCCCAGTTCCAGGGGATCTGACAGCCTCTTCTGTCCTCCGCAGACATTGCACGGCATGGGTGCACTTGCCTACATGCAGGCAATACATGCATATACATAAAATAAAAATAATAAAATATTTTTAAAAATGGAGAAATATGTACCAAGCAAACACTATGCAAAAGAAAATAGATGTTGAATATTAGTATCAGACAAAATAGACTTTAAAGCAAAAAGTATAATATTAGCTTTATTAGTTTTTAGGTAGGTTTTAATTAACAAAATTATATGTATTTATGGTTTACAGCACCTTTTGATTTGTGGGCACATTATAAACTAATTGAGTCAAACAAATTAACGTGTCATATCACATACTTAACTGCTTTTGTGGTGACTACATTTAAGGGCTACCCTCTTAGTCTTCAAGCTATAATACATGATTGTTCACTGAACCCCATCCTTCTGTGCAGTAGCACTGTAGTATCTATTCTTGTCTGACTAGAACTTGTATAGCTTCCTTTGAGCAACATTTTCCTATTCTCCAACCCAACCCCACACATTCTATTCTGCATGTATAAGTTTTATATACCTATAAGATATAGGTATGTAGATATACAGATATATCGATACAGGGTATTAGTTACATTTATTTTGCTGTGATAAAATACCATGAGCAAAGGCAACGTAAAGAAGAAAACCTTTATTTGGGGTTATGAATCTAGAGGAGGAGTCTATAATGGCTGGGGAGGCATGGCGGCAGGCAGCCAAAGCAGAAGCTGAGAGATGACATCTCAGCCTCATGCCTAGAGAAAGAGGGAAAACTGGAAGTGGAGGCTATAAACTCTCAAAGTCGGTCCCCAGACATACCACCTCTATCAAGGCTGCACCCCCCATAACCTCCTCAAACAGCTCTACCAACTGGGAAATCAAGTGCTCAAAAACCTGAGCCTATGAGAAACATTTCTCTTCCAAACCACCACATATAGATATATACAGATATATAGATAATGGCTGTGCCTCAACAGTGAACCCAGGGCCTCAAGAGGGCTAAGCAAGTGTTCTACCTCTGAGTCACACCCCAGCTCTGAATTTAGCTTTTTAAGACTCTATATGAGTGAGATCACACCACGTGTCCTTCTGTGCCAAACTTATTTCATTTAGTATAATGTTTCCCGAGATTCATTCATGTCAGAATAACAAAATTTCCTTCCCTTTTAAAGCTGAATTGCATGCCATTTTGCACGGGTGTGCGTGTGTGTGTGTGTGTGTGTGTGTGTGTGTGTGTGTGCGCGTGCACGCCACATTTTTCTTTGTCTAGTCATCTGCTTATGGATGCTTAGGGTGTTTCTGTATCTTTCTACTGGGAATGACGGTATCATGAACCATAGGATTGCGGATACCTCTTCATATGCTGATTTCATTTCCTTCATATTTATACCCAGAAATGAGATTGCTGGGTTTTGGCCTCAGGAAAGACTGCATTTACAATATGAAAATAAATCTATCAAAAAATATGCAATCCAGCTCTGGGATTGCCAGACTTGACAAAACCTTTCAAAAAAAGTATGCAAGATCTTCACAGAGAAAATTATAAAATTTAATTGAAAGGGCTCCCCGTGGACAAAATTGGAAGAATTTGAGCAACCAAATAAACAGCATAGTTCTACATTATAATCCAAAGCATAAAATAAATATCCATGAGTCCATACTAATATAAATAACTGATTGACTAAGTAAATAAGTAAATGAATAAAGCAAATTTCCTATGCAGATTGGATTGCTCATAATTTATGTAGATGCTTCTCCTTCTGGGGTTGAAGTATGTCTCTCCATCCCTTAAATGTGAGATACTTTTAATGGCTTGCTTCCAAAGAGTGTGGTATGGGAAGTAAGTTGACAAGGGAGAAACACTGACAAGCACAACCTTACACCAATGATCAGAGTTAACGCCATGGTAAATCATGGTGATGGCACACCGTCTTGATGTGTATACTGTTCTCTTCCTCCCAAATCCTATATCCCTACTCTAAACCATGAGAAACACACCACATAAACCCAAGCCTCAAACTCTACAAAACACTTTCCCAGGACTTAAAAACTGTTAAAGTGAGGCCAGCAAGATGGCTTAGCAGGTAAAGGCTCTTGATGCTGAGGCTGACTACCAGAGTTTGATCCCCAGAACCCATGTGATGGAAGGAGAGCACCGACTCCAAAAGATTGTTCTCTGACCTCCATACTGCACTCCACAGCAGGTGCGCTCCTACCCACCTGCACAGTAAATAAATAAATAAATAATAAATAAATGTAAAAACTAACAAAAACCGTCAAAGTCCCGAAAAATAAGGAAAGCATGACAAACCATCCTGGCCCCGAGAAACCTAAGGGGACACAGTGACTGTAGCAAGTTGTCCTATGTGGAGCCTAGAACCAAAAAGGATATTAAGGAGAAAGTAATGAGATTGGAATAAAGTATGGCACGTCACTGATAAAAATTTCATTGAGATGGCTCAGCAGTTAAGAACACTGACTGTTCTTGCAGAAGACCCGGGTTCAAATCCCAGCACCCACATGGCAGCTAACAACTGTAGCTCTAGTTCCAGGGGATCGAACAGCTTCTTCTGTCCTCTGCAGGCATTGCACGACACGAGTGCACTTACCTACATGCAGGCAATACACCCATACACGTAAAATAAAAATAATAAATAATTTTTTTTAATTTCATTAAAGGACATAAGAGAACATCTGAATACATGGACACACGTTTCTTTTTCCTTAGATGGGCAGGCTCGTTTGGCAAAGATATCAGTTCTCAGATTAGTCTATGCAGTTCATCAATTTAATCAAACTCTCAATAGTGTTAAAATTCAACAAACTGATTCCAGAGTTCATGTGAAAGAGCAAAAGGCCAATAGTAACCAAGAAAACTCTGCAGGAAAAAATTGGTGAGAGAATTCTCCACTGTTTGAGATTAAAAAGCTATATACTGGAAAGGGCAAATTTCACAGCTTAACAGGAGTGACGACATGTCAGCCGGGAAGGCAGGAGCTCCTCTGTAAGCTGTGCTCCCACCCTACACAAAACTCAGTTCTTCCTGGGATCTGATACATTAATGAAAAAACCAAAACCTTTGAACTTTCAAAGATTTATACATATACATATATATATATATATGGTATGTGTGTGTGTATGTGCACACTTGCATATGGGAGCACATGGGATCCATTAAAGATTCCATAAGAACAAGCAAAGACACCATATCCAAGGAGATTTTTTTTAAATCCATGTAACCAGTTCAGAATTTATAAGAAATTGTTTAAGTCAATACAAAGAGGACAAGTGACCCCGTGAAAATGAGCCAAGGATAGGAAGAGGCACATCACACAAAAGAAAATCTAAAAGTCTCACAAATCAGTAAGAAGACACTAAATCCCAATCACGATAACAAAGTGAAAAAGAAAGCATAAGATTTTATTCGCAACCATCATGGTAACAAGTTTAAAAGTTTGGCAGCAGCAAGTGTTAAGAATGTGAAGGAAGGGGAACTCTATCCTTTTTATTTTTATAAAAGAGCATATGAGGTATTGGGTTTCACCATGGCACATCTTTTTTCACCCCAAGAGTAGAGACTGTTTCTCTGCCCCTGGTCACATGACTTGCCTTAGCCAAGGAAATACAGAGCAGAAGCTGAGGCTCCAAAGGGGCAGACGTGTGCAGTGTGTGTCGGGCTTGCTTGCCTGTTGCTCTTGAGCCCTGCCAGGAGAGGGGTAGGCTTTCCCGTCACTCAGCCAACTTTCAGACAAGCCCTTTAGATGACTGACAGCTGACCATAGATGTCTACTGAGATCCCCTGAAACCAGAAACAAGGACCAACCAGTTAAATCTTACTTGCATTGCTGACCCAGAGTATTGTGAACTATGTAAGGCTAAATACATGGTGGTGGGGTTAAGCCACTATGTTTTGGGGTACTATAATATGCAGTCAAAACTTATAAAATGTTAAACCATGCTGGAGAAATGGCATATTTTAAAAATATTTCTTATTTTTACTTTATGTGTATGTGGGTATTGCCTGTGTGTGTGTAAATGCATCCATGTCATACAGTACCTGTAGGGGTCAGAGAGGGCGTCAGACCCCCCTGGAACTGGAGTTATGGATGGTTGTTAACCATCATGTGGGTGCTGGGAACTGAACCTGGGTCCTCTGCAAGAGTAGCCAGTGTTCTTAACCACTGAACCGTCTCTCCTGCTCCAAGAAAGGATAAATGCCTTTTAGTCCTCTAATTGTTAGGCTGGGGATATAGCTCGGTTGGTAGCCTGCTTGCCTGGCACACATGAAATCCTGGGTTTCAGTCCCAGCACTTCACACACCAGAAGTGGTGGCACACTCTTGAAATCCCAGCTGTTGGAAGTGGGGACAAAAGGACCAGGAGTTCACTGTCATCCTTGACTTTCAGACCAGCTTGCACTCTGTGAAAGTCTGTTTCAAATAAAAGAACAGAAAAATTTTAGTTATAAAGGAGAGGAGACCAGGCATTGAGAGAGATTTAAAGTATGCAGGTGTCATAGGAAGAAGGTAGTCAATGGTAGAGGGTGAAAATATTGCAAAAATTGGGTAATGAATGAGTGATGTAGGATTCCTGATCATACAAAGCAGGCTGATGGGATTTTGAGTACAGGTCCAGCCACTTTCCCCTGTGGCAGGAAGCAAAGATGGATGCACATGTACGCAGTTGTGTCGGTTTAACAGCAGGATGTTGAGAGTTTCTTTCTGATGTCCCTATCCTCTTTGAATGAATAAGTAAGGCCAGTCAAGCTTAGATTTCCAAAACATTGAATATCTTTGAGAAAACAGTAGGATGCCTAGCCTAGGCTTACAGAGTAGGATTGCTGGGGGTCTCTGAAGTTCTAGTCAAGATGGGACTATTACCACCCCCAGGTATTTATCTGCCTTTCTACATCGGCGTTCAACATCCTTAGTAAAAGCTTTGAAAGGTGAGTAGTTAGATTGATCTCAAATTGAGGTGAGGTGAACAGATTCATCCGCTTGGTGGGGTGTGGGGCATGACGACCACTGAGTGATGGATCATGAATGCTGATCTGGGTAGGCAGTGCAGTGAAGAGAAGCAGAGAGAGAATTAAGGGCTATTGTTTTGTGACTCTCAGAGCTGCCTGTATTACATTTGTCTCCCACACAAGATACAAACTTCACAAAAATCAAAACAAAAGGACTTTTTTATTCATCGTTTTTGTTTATCATATTCAGCCTAATATAAAACTCCTAATAAGCTGTCCATAGATTACTGTTGAGTTGAACAATGGCTTAAAACTCTATTCCTTGAAGCCTACTATTAAATTCTCTTGCAGATTTTTTCTAGGCAAAACAAATACTATTTTTAATTATTTCATATTGGTTCTAATGATCCATTTTGCTTTTTATTGCCTTCTTCTCCTTAAGATCTTCCCCACTACTTTTCTACATCATCCTTTCCAATGAATGGGATCTTTCCTTTTGAAGAACTTGCTTGATTGATTCACATGTGATTTCTCCTCTAGCCAATTTAATTCAAGAGATGAATTCTGATGACCCAGTCATACAACAGAAAGCTGTCGTGGAGACAGAAAAGAGACTCTTGCTGATGGAGGAGGACCGGGAAGAAGAAGGATGCAGGACCACCTTGAACAAGACGATGATCAGTCCCCCGCAAGCTCCTGAGGTTTACTTTTCTGCTACGGAGTTACATAAGCAGAGGCAGGAAGTTGACCTCAAACTGCCTGATGAAGCCAGAGTAGTCTTTTGCTCCTCAGGCTTGCTAACTTTGTTTTCGATATAGAAATAAAAGTTCTGTGGGATTTTCCCCCTTCTTTGATGAAAATTTGTCTTCTCTCCTTGAAGAGTGCCAGTTTTAAAGTTTACTGCTAAACTCACATGTTCTACAATTCATATTTTTAACACAGTCACTGATGGGGTCCCTTGACCTGGGTAGTTGTAATTTTACAGAATTAGTCCCATAATTGTGACCACAATCACATCTCCTGCTTTAAAGTATATCCCTTAAATTTTGAACCCATCACTCTTACTGGCTAAAGAAAAAGGCCTGACTCCTCATTTGTGATTGGTTTCTTGGCTTGTATACATACAAATCAAAAAAATGAGTTTTAAAATTTGTTTCTTTGTTTTTATGATCACCTGTGTCTTACAGAATACAGATGAAATAAACCCAGGTAAGGACACTGTCTCTGTTCCCAGTGCGTTTTATTAATTTAAAATTGGATTTAATATATTGTAATTTCCAGACCTTTAAATTATAGACTCAGCATTTACAAACAAGCATGAACAAAACCTGCTGTTCCCCCAATTCCAGTGTCACTGGTCTAAAGGGACAGCGCACTGAGGCTGTTCTGTTTTCTCTTGACCAATCTTCTGTAAACTGAATTCAGTTATCTGCATCATCCAGTTTACCCTCACCTGCTCAGGGCATGCAGATATTTTTTGTGTTACTCAGCTCTGAGGTTCATTATGCTAAATGGAACAAAAAAGAGTCTCTCTTCAAAGGAAAAAAAACTCTTTTAAAAGACATAATTCAAACTTGAAGCATAGTCATAGCCATCATGTATAATAATACATCACACAGGTTAGCATTTAATGTCAAATTAAGAAAATGTCATTTTAGCTGCTTCAGAATTGTGTGTGTGTGTGTGTGCGTGTGTGTGTGTGTGTGTGTGTGTGTGTCTATATGCATGAGAAGTACAACTGTAAAGTTCTAAAGTAGCTTTCTTTGGAGTCTGAGCTAAAGAACTGATTAGAGTATTTGACTTTTTCTTTTTTAATGTTGGAAACTACCCTGCCAGGGTCCTTCCTGGCAGCCGTGGAGAAGGACGCAAAGGAGCGAGCCAAGAAAAGAAGGGAAAACAAAGTCCTAGCAGATGGTAATTTAGCCCTCACTGTTCAATCACTGGGGTGCTTCTTGCTGGGAAGAGCACAGGAGAGCCTTTGTGCTGATGCCTGAGAACATCCAGCTCCCGAGGGGTCATGATGGGCCTGCAGCTGTGGGACCTGGCTAGGCAGAAATCATTGGTGGTCTGTCCTCTGCTCCTACCGCAGCAGTCAGGCAGTAGGACACAGCCTCAGTCAGATCCTACAGTCAGCCCTCCTGCTAATGCTAGTGCATAGAGTCACTGGATCAGATTCTTGGATGATGACTGGAAATTAGGAAGGAAGGAAAGGAGGCTCCACTGCCCAGGTGAAGCAGTCAAAAAGAAACGTGAAACAAGAAAACGAAAAGTAAAAAATAAGGCCAAAGAAAAGCAAGACAGACATAGGCGTTTTGCGAGTCAGATATGTGAATATGAAGAGTGTTTATGTTATTTTAAAACACCCAACAGTACAGTGCTCCAGATCTGGCCCATCCCCATCTGTAAGATTAGCCCTTTATGGGGGCACTGCCTCTGTCAAAGTTAAGACTAGAGTTGATGTAAGCCTCAGTGCAGAAAAAAGTCATTTCTTTGAGAAGCCTCTTAGAAAACCTAGGGGGAGATTTGAAGGGAAAAATACTTACAGAAATTGGTCCTTAAATACTTGCAGAGAGAAATGAGTGATTGTGAATTGAAGTGGAAAATCGGGAATATAGTCAAGAGGAACCTTCAGACATGCAGTGAGGGATCACTGTGTGCCTTTTATTCTCACAGCCCTAAAAGAACAGGGGAACGAGGCCTTTGGCAAGGGTGACTATGAAGCAGCCATCCTCCACTACACTGAGGGCTTGGAGAAGTTGAAGGACATGAAAGTGCTCTACACCAACCGAGCCCAGGTAGGTGAGTCATACCAGTATCCACAGAGATGTCCCAGGGATGAGGTACTGTGAAGTTTGTCAAAACAAAGACAAGAGTCCATGGTATCACCATAGGGACAGTAAATGTCTGCCAACTGGCTCTTGTGATGTGACGTAGCACACATTAGTTTCCATAGGACAAGTACTTGCCACAATCAGCCTTTAGTTACTAGCGTGAAATCACAGAAGAGTCTGGGTGGAGCTGCACACAGCCAGCTCTCTCCACAGTCTAAGGCAGCTCCTGCATGCCACTGACCAGGCGCTGTCCCACGTGGATAAAGGAGAAGCTAGAAGGAAGAAATGTCCTATGAGATCTTGGAATCTGCCACCATTCGGTTTGCTTTCAGTGGGATTCTTAAAGGTTATTTCTTACCCATTTTATCAGCTGTGCTTTTTGAGTCTGGTGTTAAACTGGGTAACCAGTGGAGCTATAGCCAGTTTCTCAAAAATTCTGAGTTTCTAAAGCCCTTTTCCCACCCCCTTCCCATAGAGAATCTCAGTTTCCTAGAACACCACCCCCCAGATGTTTATTACCAGATGCTTAAGGAAGGCACAGGCTGATAGCTCTCACTTGAAACAAAAATGCCTCTCATGACCTTATCTTTGAGTTATAGTTGAAGTTTTGGGTGGCAGATGTGTGGATATGATTGCATGACAGTCAGGACCTGTCAGCAGGACCTCTGTGACATGCCTTGTGGTTTACCAGAGAGAGAGAAAGGCTGCTGCAGAGCCCTCGTCAGTTCCAATCTCTGTAACTTGGGAGTGTCTGGCTGGGCTTTGTTGAGGAGAAGTATCAAAAGCAAGAAACAGGACTTTGAGAGGTTGGAGAGCCTGGCAAGTGACAGTTATTTAATGATGAATAAATCCACGAGCAGTACACTCTCATTATCTCAGCAGTTTGCATGCATCTGGCTGCAGCTGAGGTGTCCTTTCCCACCTTCATTTGTGGAGAAGTCTTGATATGAGGAAGCAAATCAATAGAAAAGATGGGCCCTAAGGAGATTATAAACATAATGTTATGGAGGACAAACCTTGCCATATACCTTTCCCCTAATGCTCTATAACAGATAGCCAACAAATCCTTTTGTGTTACGTAACGTTGGAGCCATAGTAAGTCATTTAAGGAATTAAGTTTTGGTTGACAATTCAGAAGTATCATTTAAATGTAAGCAATTAAAATAATAATTACATTTCCTTCTTAGTTATCACCAAATTTGGTCTTTAAAAACATCTACCTACTGATGATCATTCAGAGTAGTTACCCTGAAGTGATTTGAAAGCAATGAAATTGAATTGCTCTTAAAATGTTACATAATTCAGACATATCCATATAGCCAATTCAGGCTGCCCATACTCCAAATTCATATAAATTAGTTACATTTTTACTGTACTCAATTTTAAGCAGCTCTTTGATTAGTCAGAAGAATCACATTAGGAGTGACTGTGGATAAATGTAAGTAAACACACTAAAAAGCTTCGGGATGCACTTTCCTCCAGCCTTCTCCCCGAGGAAGCATATTCAGAGGCAAATAAATGCAATGTGTGCTGCCTGGTGTTAGGAATCCTTGGAACTAGTGACTATTGTTTAAATGCCTCTTCTGTTTGTGTGCAGTGCTAGAAAATACTTAATAAGGATGCTATGAATTGAGTATTGCCTGCTAACACAAAACCCCCAAACCCTTCCCTTTTATGGCTTTGTTTTTCTCCTGGGGCTAATGTTATGATCAATAGACTGCTGCTATTCCTTTGCCTAAATCTAGAGCTTAATTGATATTTAGAAAAAAAAAATGTTGTTGTTCTATAAAATGGAGAAAAGCAAAGGAGAATGGAGACATTACAAGGTGTCGAACTCCAGTCTTAAAAAGAATTAAAAAAAAATTGAAGAGAAAAGTAAAAAAAAGTAAATAAAAGACTACATAGAGACACTGTTGAAGTCCACGATCACATTTTCGGAATCTGCATGTATCTTAAACCACAGTGTCATAAAACTATGGCCACAGTCATCTAGAATAACACCAACTTCTTCCTCCTCTATGATTTTCAAATGCCATTCAAGACCCAAAGGAGAGGCTAGTGCTTTAGAGAATCAACAGTTCAAAGAGCTGTCTTCTTCAATTAGCGCAGTGCCTGGGTTAATGAAAGCACCGCACGGCAGCTCTTTCTGTGGTAGCTGAGAACTGTGCTGCAGAAATTCATTTGCCTGCCTTTTCCTGCTCCCCCTCATTTTGGTTGAGTGCTTTGATTCCCCATGAGATACAATACTGACCTGTCATTGCCTTGTTCGTATAAGCATCTCATTGTTAAGAATGTCGCAGGGCCTTGGGAAGGTTTGGACAAACCTGTATGTGGACGTGGCTCTCTTCTTGGTGACTGATGGGACTCTGGAGAAGCTACGTACCCTCCTGGTGCTTTTTTTTTAATCTTCTAAATAAAAAATATATATATTATTATTTTTATTTTATGTGTATGAATGTATTGCCTGCATGTAGGTAGGTACACCTGTGTCATGCAATGCCCTTGGAGATCAAAAGAGGACATCAGATTCCCTGGAACTGGAGTTATGGATGGTTGCTAGCCGCCATGTAGGTGCTGGGATTCAAACCCAGGTCCTCTGCAAGAGCAGCCAGTTCCCTTAACTGCTGAGCCATCTCTTCAGCCCTGGTTTTCCTTTCTTACATGGGGTGGTCATTACTGTTTCTTAGAGAAGTTTCCAAAAGAAGAGTGCCTAAAGTCTAGGTGGCGCTTCTTCATAAGAATGTCTACATGTATTCCTTTTCTTTCTCTCACTTTTATTATTAATGTATGTTAATTGTACAGAATAATGGCTTTCTGGTTACATGACCTGTACTCACATCTACACACACACACACATGCACACACACACACACACCACACACACATGCACACATACACATTTAAAGCTAGGATCCATGTATGACTGAGGACATGTGATATTTGTCTTTTGGGGCTGCCTCATTTGTATAATATTTCCCAGATCTATCCATTTTCTTGAAAATTTCATAATTTCATATTATGACTGAATATAATCTATTTCATGTATGTACCACAGTTTCATCTGTTGATGGACATGTAGGCAGGCTTTATTTTCTTGCTACTGTATATAAAGAACAATAA
>NW_008337842.1:1035176-1036582 GCF_000622305.1 Nannospalax galili | reverse complement strand
CTACTGTATATAAAGAACAATAAACATGAATGTGCACACATCTCTGTGGTAGGATATAGAGTCCTTTGGGTATGTGCCAGAAGTGGTATAGCTGGGTTATATGGTCATTTTCTGAGAAATGTCCAAACTGATTTCCATAATGGCTGCAACAGTTTACACTCCCACCAGCAGTGAGCCAGGGTCCCTAACTTTCCCCACATCCTCGCCAGCATTTGATGTTGTTTTCTTGCTGATACCAACTGTTCTTTCTGCATTGACTAAAGACTCCTTGATGCACAACTGTGTCTGAATGTCAAATATGTGTGTCATTTCAGGCTTATATAAAACTTGGGGACTACCAGAAGGCCCTGGTGGATTGTGACTGGGCTCTGAAGGTAAGAGAACATTTCCTTTCCCGTGTGACAATACTGGACTTGCTCAGACTTGATGCCTGAGCCCTGGAGTGAATAGACAGGAGCTTCCAGTGTATTCATGGTAAGAAACAGTGTAACCCTCAGAGACAGGCTTAGTTTCCTCATCATAAAATGGGATGGAATAGAGTTGTTGAGAGGGTTGTGATAATGCACACAAAGTGTCTAGCTCACATTTCAGGCTTATATAAAACTTGGGGACTACCAGAAGGCCCTGGTGGATTGTGACTGGGCTCTGAAGGTAAGAGAACATTTCCTTTCCCGTGTGACAATACTGGACTTGCTCAGACTTGATGCCTGAGCCCTGGAGTGAATAGACAGGAGCTTCCAGTGTATTCATGGTAAGAAACAGTGTAACCCTCAGAGACAGGCTTAGTTTCCTCATCACAAAATGGGATGGAATAGAGTTGTTGAGAGGGTTGTGATGATGCACACAAAGTGTCTAGCTCGTTGCAGGACCCCAGAGGCACCATCACCTCTGGTCATTCTGGGTTTTATATTGAAGTCATTCACCTTTGACTCAGTGCGGGCAGGGCAGGTATGTTATTCCACAGATGGCGTCTCCTTTCTTCCAGCCACAAGAGCTTATTTCTACAATATGATCATCTTCCTCATCCACTTAGGCCTTTTCCTTCCTGCCCTAATCATTTAAAAATAAAATACACCCTCTGCTACTTGTAGAGGAATAACCAGAAGAATAAATTGCTATTGTTCAACTTGAGTCAGGCCTTGTACGTGTAGCACAATAACTCCTTAGAGACGTTATTTCAGATGACTAAATGTTTAAATAGCCCTAAATCCAAATTCCCCTATGTTACCCTGTCACGTGGACCTTTATTTACTAAAAGAAGCACTTCTCAGAGGAACATGCACTTGAGCACCTCAAAGGGTCTATAAACAAGTATTTATCTTTCAAATCCTTGTGAATTTTGCATAGTACTCCATAAAAGTCCTCTCTCTCTCTCTCTCTCTCTCTCTCTCTCTCTCTCTCTCTCT
>NW_008337842.1:1033646-1034933 GCF_000622305.1 Nannospalax galili | reverse complement strand
TGTGGCAAGCACCTTTACCTGCTGAACCATTGAGTCAGCCCTTCTTGCTTACTTTTTATTGAGCACATGAACAGGGCAGCAGGGATGAATTAGAAAAAATCACCATGCTTAATGATGGTTCATGGAGCATATAGGCACCTCCAAAGCAGGCATCTGGAGTATCTGATTGCCTCATCCCTCAGAAGGAACAATGTGTGGGAAGCCTTGCCCATTGTGTCGGGAAGGCCGTTCAGTTATGAGAACCGCCCCCAAACTGATGCCAGCATCGTGTGCTTGCACCTCCAATGTAGAGCCACGACCCTGTTTTGCCACCTTGTCTGCACATGGCTTCTTTTCCTATTATGATTCTGTAAGAGAAAAAGAGGCTAGGATGTTTTTCTTTGTAGTTCCAACAATAACAATTACAAACCACCATTTTCTGCAGGCTCACAGAACCCTATTCTCTTCTGTTCAATATCATTATTTTTCTGATCAAGGGTTGAAGCCCCAGAGATGAATTAAGCCATTTACTTGAGATCACAAAGCTGGTGCCAATCTGACTGTAAGCCTGTGCTCTTAACCATCTACTGTAAAAGGCCCCTGCTTGGAAACCTTAAACCCCAGAATCCCGGGGCGAGGATCCCCATCCCTTCTGAGGGAGAAACGGGATCTCCTCCAGGAATATCTTTTCTGATCTGAAAAGAACCAAAGAGGTAGATGCACCGGATGCTGACCCAGGATAACACTGGGCTGTGCCTAAATGTTAATTGAAGCACGGTGCAATTAAACTTAGCAGTGAAACCGAGGCAAAACAGGCCCAGTGGAGCTGACATTAAAATAAACGCAATGCTCAGCAGCCAGCCTCGTTTAATGCCCAGAGAGACTCCCAGCTGAAGATGTCTGAGTAAATACGAAAGGGATTTGAAAACTGGTGAAGCTGGGTTCTAAGTAGAAGCCATGAAAGAAAAAGATTCACTCTCTTTAAAACTCTTAAAAATCTCAGTCAGGAGTGTCTCTGGCAGTCTATTATTAATAGTATGAGGACTTTCATGCCAATTTAACGTTTTTTGACACTTTTAAATTGGAAGAGACAAGCCCAAGTGATATTTCAGGATCAATGTTCCTTGTCAAAGAAGATAAGGCAGCGAAACTGTTTTCAATTAGGAGCAGTGTCTGTTCCACAGAAGAACACTTCCCGCACAATGAAATCCATCCTCCTTTGAAATCCAGATTCCTTTAAAGAGAACCTGGTGCACTGAATAAATGCCTGTGAGCTCAGAGGAGGACGGGCCCAGTAGTAAGAAAATC
>NW_008337842.1:996354-1032517 GCF_000622305.1 Nannospalax galili | reverse complement strand
TAAGTGGCCAGATTCCAAATTCCAACTCTTCCATATCCCAATTATATTGACTCTCTAGACTCCTCATCTGTGAAATAGAGAAAATTGTACCTGCTTCCCTGAGTTAATATAAGGCTTACATGAGATTGTATGAGCCATCAAGTCCAAAGCCTATAGCACATGGAACAGACTGCATAGTGGTATGTTCTTATTATTAACATGAGATCGTATGTGTCAAGTCCAAAGCCTAACTCATGGAACAGACTATTGCATTTTCTTCTTATTCTTTATGACTTCCATTCACTTAGCAGTAAATCACAACATAATATATATAAACATACACTTACAAAACTTTCTAACGATTATTCTCCTTTTTATTATTATTTGGCCTTTCTTTAAATCACATTTGCTCTGAAATGGGTCACTGCTGCTGTAACCACAGCAACAGCAGCAGATGAAGTATCACCAAACACTGTTAAGTATTTTACATGATTCTTCCTCACAACAAGGGACACAAAAAAGGGAGAAAGAGAGATTATTATTGTTGTTGTTGTTGTTGTTATATTCCCATTCCAAGATAAAGAAAATGATGTTCCAAAAGGTCAGTGGCCTAGCCAACATTCCACACTGGAGAGTGACAGAATAAGGATTCACCCAGGACATTCTGGCCTGACCTCCTGACCCTTTTAAATCTAACCCATAAAGGACATCTCAGCTGACTCAATGCCTTACTCCTAAAGGGGGGTTCAGTGAAGGTTAATTAACTGATGTTTCAAAATTTAGTTCATGTGTCTGGTCAGATGGCTCCCTGCAGACTTATAATCAGGAGGACCAGGCAGGGGCAGGGTTCCTCTATGAATGGCATATCCTGAGCTGCATGTTTCCATCCTCCCTTTTGACAGGGGCATCCATCTAGATCCTAAGTGACAGGAATGTGAGTTCACAAATGCTCTGTATGGTCCAGAGAATGACCTACTATGCTATGCCCATACTTTCAGTTTTGAATGAGTGAGTTTATTATGTAGCAAGCCAGAGTAAAAGAATAAATAGCAAGCAAATGAATGAGTGAAAGAGAAAGTGAGAGAGAGAGAAAAAAATATCTTCAAACCAGATACTCATAACATCCAGCAGAAATTGACTATAGGAGCCCCTTTGGGTGAGGCTTTCAAGTAAAACAACAAATAGCAACAGGTAGAGAAAACATCATCAAATCAAGTGCTCACAACATCAAGTAGAAACTGATTGGCACATTGAGGCCATCAGCTGGATCTCCCAGTTGAACTTGGAATGAACTTCCTGTGTCTGAACTTCCAGTGTCCCTTTCCCAGTGTGGACACTTTTCTATCTCAGAATAAACAACAGTAGCCTATGCTGGAAATGGCTCACCTACCTGCTCTCAAGGACATGATGTCCTTATCTTGGGCTGTTTTTCTATTCTCTCTTACCTATCACAAACTTAAGAGGGCCAGTGCATTCCCAGACGGGGCTTTGGAGGACACTTTGAGACAAACATGCTTGAGTCTGAAATGGGGTAAGGAACAACCCTACTTCCAGATCTGGCTTCTCAGTTAGATCAAAGAACACATGACAGTTTTTTTAATACAATGTGTGTTACACCAGTGTACAGACTGTGGCTTAGTTGCAAGGAAGCAATTCCTTGGCCCACTAAGATACACTGGTAACCGTGACTGTTTCCCAGAGAGAAGTCTGGCTACTAGTAAGCCAGTAGTTCTCAAACTTAGCCACACAGTTATATCACTTGGAGAGCAGAAAACTTATTTATGTCCAGGCCTCACTTAGACATTTATTTGTCATAGGAACAGCCAAGTCAGGATATTTATGAGCATCCCAGGTGATTCAAAAGTTCAGCCAATCTTGAGGGCTCTTCTAAGGCAAAGGGTTTCTGCATTGGCTTCCTGAATGAGTCTCATTAAGTGGAAGTGAAAACTGGCAGGTATCACTAATTTGATAGAGCTTGCTCATGCATCCCAGCTCCTTGCAGGCAGCAATTAGCTTGGTCACAGATGGACAGAAAAGCTTTAATTGTCAACTCTGGTAGCCATCCTGAGAACCAAAGTGTTGCCTCGTTCTATTAGGTAGGCCCGGCAGGGAAGGGCCTAATGACGTCACATCTTCTGAAACAGCTGATCAGTCATTCTCTTTTATGCAGTGTGATGAGAAATGCACAAAAGCCTATTTCCACATGGGAAAAGCCCACCTGGCTTTGAAGAACTACAGTGTGGTGAGTTCTTAGAGGAACGTAAGTGGCATGTTGGATCACAGAGTGTCACTCCCAGCTGTGCCTTAGGGGAACCATGTGCCTTCAGGTCACTTGGATGTTATACTTTTAGTATTTTCTGGTCTTAGAACCTAAGAGTTGGGAAGGGTGTTGGATGAAGTTTGGGACAGCCCCACTCCTTGTAGGAATCAGGTGAGCTTAATCACAGCTTTATTGACATGTATTCATATGCCATACAGTTTAATAGTATACAGTCAGTGGCTTTTATCATCTTCACAGTGGCCAAATATCACCACATTCCTATCATCCTTTTGCCACTTCCTTTAAAGCACACACACACACAGACACACACACACACACACACACACACACACCAGGCAGTCATTAGGAATCACATTCTGCCCTCATTCCTCACTCAATCTTAACTGACTGCTAGTTTTTCTGTGTTACACAGATGGCCATAAGCAGATGAGACAATATCTACCATTTGCCAATCAGGGAATACAAGTCAAAACCATAGCGAGGTATCAAGTGACATCCCTCAAGCAGACATAATCAAAAGACAGATAGTCACAAGTACCAGTAAGGATGCTAAGAAACTGGGAGCCTCCTACACCTGGGTAGAAACACAAAATGCTGTAGCCACATTGGAAAACAGCTCAGTAGCTCCTCCAAAGGCTAAACATAGTTCTACCATGACTCTGCAATTCCACTCCTAGATATATGCTGAAGAGGATGATGAACATAAAAACCTTGCACGTGGATGTTCGTAGCAGCATTATTCATTGGAGTCATGTGTTTAAATAACCTAAATGTTCCTCAGCTGATGAATAAATAGAATATAGCATAGTTATTGTCATACAATGGAATATTATTCAGCAATAAAAGTGAAGAACTTATCTATACTATGGCCTGAACAAACAACACTAAGCCATCTGGACAGCCTCTTCTGTCCGTTCATAATCTCTGTCTTCTAGATGAGCTCCATCAACCTTCAAGATAGAACTGTTTATTTCCTTAGCTGTTTCTCTTGGAGATTGATTCTGTCACTCTCTGGGAATCTCTTCTATCTATATAGGTAATAATGCCTTAACCCAGAAATCCCCCTGAACTGGTCTTTCTTTTCCTAGAAACTTATCTAACAGCTATGTTGGATAGAGCCCCTCACTGTCAAGTGTTCCAACTGAATTAGATGTGGCTGGTGACTGGACTCTTCACTGACTTCCCTTGTAGTCTGTATGTCTAACTCCAGGCAGTTTATTTTACCTATTCCTGAGTCTCAATCAACATAGTCTCCAGTTTTACGTCCTACCTCCCTTGGGAATATATCATAAGCACCCCCTTGTTAGTGCAAATATCCTATCTAAGTTTTGCATATTCATTATGATTCTTATCCCAAGCAGACATGATTCATAAAAATTCAAGGCTGGGTATTTCACATCACAGTGTGTATCTGACAAACAAGTTTTAAAGATGAATTTTGAAATAATACCTATCTCCCCCACAGAACCTGAAAAGCCCAAACAAAAATATCAAAAGCACAGCATTCTCCATGTCCGCCGTCTATGCTGGGAGCAGGGGGAGGGTAGAAGGAGATAATGAAGGCACCAAGCCCTGGGGTGCCCGGTGTCCACCTTGTAATCACTGTTACCCCTAACCACCTTCAAGGTCTTGTTTCTGTTTTCCAGTCTAGAGAGTGTTATCGGAAGATCTTAGAAATAAACCCCAAGCTGCAGACGCAGGTGAAAGGTGAGAAGGTCCCCACTGCTGCTGTCCATCCCAGTCCTTTTGTGCTCCTCTCATGGAGGGGCCCCCCTACCTTCTCTGCCCTGGTCAAGGCAACAGCCTTGCTTTTCCTGCCGTCCAGCCCCCGTGCTAACGGGCCCCCCTCTGCTCTTCCCTCTGCTATGTTCAAATGTTTGCAGTCCTACATTTCTCTTCTGTGCCATCCTTCCACACAGCCCTGAATTTCCAAGATGCTGTAAGACTCTGTATAGATCTTACATTGTTCAAACTCTTCCTTCCTGAAGAAGAGTTTGAATTATTTTAATGCTATGTATTGCCCATCCTTAAAGGAGGAAAAGAAGGGCATGGAGAATGGAGGACGAGAGGAAAGGAAAGTGGGAGGGGGAAAGGAGCTTCTTGAAGGATGTTGTAGATTGTTAGAGCATCGTTTTGTTTTCTTTTCTTTCTGCTTGTTTTGCTAGAATACCTAAATCAAGTAACTCTTCGAGAAAAGGCAGATCTTCAAGAGAAGGAAGCCCATGAAGCTCTGGAATCAGGAAAGAACGCAGCAATGACAACCAAAAAACTTCTGGAAACCCTATCCATGCCTGGCCAGACACCCTTGTTCTATGCAGGAGGCATCGAGATCCTGACAGAAATGATGAAGGATTGTAAGCTAAAGATACATGTGGTCCCATGAGTGTTGTCAGTGTGAAGGCACAGGGTCTGGAGGTCTGGCTGTAGGAGACAAAGAACCCCTCCCTTCCACAAATACTGATTGAAGATCTACTCTAATGTAAGTGCTAAAGAGGGTATGCAAGGGGCTGGAGAGATGGCTCAGCGGCTAAGAACACTGGTTGTTCTTGCAAGACCCGGGTTCAAATCCCAGCACCCACATGGCAGCTAACAACTGTCCGTAACTGAAGTTCCAGGGGATCGACGGCCTCTTCGTTCCTCACGGGCATTGCATGACACAGATGCACTTACCTATATGTAGGCAATACACTCATACACATAAAATAAAAATAATAAAATTTTAAAAAAGAGAGTATGCAAGAAATATACCTCCACCTCTGCCTCATCCTCTTCAAGAATTCATAAACTCAACACTCATGTAATAAACACCACACAGCACAACATAAGGCATGCATGTGGCCTATATATAGTACATATTTTACTATATTTATATTACATATTTACTGTATTACATATTTTACTATATATTTATATTACATGCACCAGACACAGTATTTACTGGTATATGTACGTGTGTGTGTAATATTACATATATACATGTCCTACTCATGCCATAAATATTTATATCAATGCATTTATTCTGTACACTCAGTCCTTACACATGTTCCACACATCTTGCTCACACCCACATACCCCCCCATCCACTCTAAACATCCTATGCCATGCAAACACCTCACTCCACACAGAAAGAGAAGAATTCTATTAAGATAAACTTTAGGACTCACTCCAGTTGCACTTAAAAAGCGATTTATTTATTATTTTTATTTTATGTGTATGAGTGTATTGCCTGCATATATGTAAGCTCATCTGTGTCCTGCAGTGCCCATGGAGGTCAGAAGAAGACATCGGATCCCCTGGAACTTGAGTTACGTTATGGCTGTTAGCCGCTATGTGGGTGCATTAATTGAAGCCAGGTCCTCTGCAAGAGCAGCCAGTGCTCTTAATCACTGAGCCGTCGCTCTAGCCCCCAACATTTTAAAAATTTTTTATGGATTTTTAAAAATTTATGAGTATATATGTGAGTTATATGTACCACATATGTGTAGGTGCCTATAAAACCCAGCAGGTGTCAGATCTCCTGAAACTGGAGTTACAGGAAGTTGAGAGCTGCCTGATGTAGCTTCTGGGAACCAAGCCCAGGTCCTCTGCAAGAATAGTACCCACTCCTACTGCTGAGCCATTTCTCTAGTTCCCACCCCCAGTTACACTTAATGACTGTTTAGAACAAGAAAATGGTTTCAGAGGAAGCAGCTCCCTTTCCTAATGAGAGGTATATCATTCTCTTACCAATTCTTGTAAACAGGATGCCAAGGCTTAAATTGTTGTTCATGTCAGAACGTCCTTTTTACAAATGGATGAAATCTCTGATTTCCCTTTACCATACAATGGAGGCCCCTTCAGCAGTTTTTTGGAGATTTTAAGTTCCTTTCTAGAGCTGGGAAGCAGCTTTGAAATAAAAATCTAGAATCAAATAGTTTTCAGGTTCTTTTCAGAGATTAAGCAGCCCCTGGAGGCTCTCTAAAAATTGCAGGCAATGAATTGTGCCACTAACTTGCAGGACCATCCATCTCCACCTTCTGTACATAGTCCCTCTGACTGAAGCAGGATGAATGGCTAATGGCAGTGGCATTTCTCGGGGTGTGAAGGTCCAACTAGACATTTGGCGACTTTGGTCTTCCATGCCAGGGGCTGTGCTATATCTAGATGCCATTCTGGGTGGGTCAGGAGCCTGACCGACCTGGTTCTTATGGATTGATTTCAGGCACAGAGCGAACCTTATTCAGAACACACGGTGGATTCCACGCCATCAGTGACAATGAGGTCATAAGAAGGTAGGATGTTTGGAACAGCCCAGTGTCAAGGCAAGAACAGATAGTCATGTATGTGAAATCAGATGCTGTTCACACAGACAATGATCTTACTCTGCATCCTTGGCCTCAATCAGCAGAGGGACCCCTTCGAGGGGCCCAGAGCTACCCCTCGAACCCTTCTTAAGCTTGGAGCCTTGGGCCTTTGGGTCATACTGCAGTTAACAGCTGGAAAGCGAGGAAGAGCAGCCTGTGCCACAGCTGCTCTCCACACTTCAGAATGCTCAGAAAAATGACCATTCCTATGGCTTCCCACCAGCATCTGCAAAATTGCCATTTGTTCTTTTTCCTCTTTTGGAATTTGTGGGTCATTTAAAAAAGTACAGTAAACTGGGTCCTGGCTAGTGCCATTTAGAATTTCATCTAAAGAAAGACCTACTTGGGAGGAAATGGTGTGCTGAGCTTAGATCCTGATGTGAGTTGGATATTTTCATGTCCACTTATTATCCATGGTCCCTGGCTGCTCACCGCCCTCTGTGCACCCATCCACTTAGCCCTGTATTTTCCTTTCCCTCCCTTCCTCCCTCCTTCCCTCCCCCCCACCTCCCTCTCTTCCTCCCTCTTTCCCTCCCTCCCTTCTTTCCTTCCTTCCTCCTCTCTTCGTTCTTTCCTTCCTTCTTTATTTTTAAAATTTTTATGTGTATGAGTATTTTCCCTGCATGTATGTAAGTACACCATGTGTGTGCAATGATCCATGGGGTCAGAAGAGGGCATAGTACCCCTGGAACTGGAGTTAAGGATGGTCAATAGCTGTGTCATGAGTGCTGGGAGCCAAACGCAGATCCTGTCAAGAGCAGCCAGTGCTCTTAACTGCTGAGCCATCTCTCCAGCCTCCATCCCTACATGCATTTTCACTCTTGCCCTTGACCTGGAACTTTGGGCTCAGTGATTGTCAGACTCCTGGTTACCTATGGGTATGAACTGATTTTTTAACTTAAAAAAAAATAATGAGAATTTCATACATGCATATACTATGTTTTGTCAAATCCAAAACCCATTCCCTCCCCTCCAACTCCTCCATATCTCCCCATCACTTTTTTCTGACAACTTCATGTAGTCTTTCTTTTGGGGTGGGGAGCTTTTTGCTACTCTAACATTCCCCCCCTCTGAAGAAGTAACCCTAAAATCTTTTACCCTAACTGCCTAGCCAATTCCTACCTCCTGTTCTTATCACACCATCCTCTGAAGGGGTAACCCAAATTGCCAATAGGAAATCAGGACACAGACTGCTCTGGCCTTTTCCATGCTGAACAGGGACACAGGGTAAGGCAATTGGGGTACCCCTTCAGTGGGTCTATTTAAAAGACTCCCAAATTGCATAACTCTTATCTCTAGGGGAAAAAAAATCCTTGAATCGTGACTAGGAGATGTGAAGGAGAAGTAAAGGCAAGAGTAGTTAGAGTTATAAGTTCTAGACAGGGAACTACAAAAAAGTCAGAACAGGGCAAATTTCAAATGTTCATATCAGAGTCCATTGGAGTTTCTTGACCAGAGCCTCCAAAAGCATCCTTCTATTGAGTTCCTCCTCATTTTTCTTTTGTCTGCCGAGGCTGGACTCGAGAGTGATGGATTAAGGATTTGTTTTTAGGCACTTTGATAGCTGTTGGAGTGGCTAGAATCAGTGTCAGTTCTCTCTCAAAGGCTTCTAGATAGGGGAAGAAAACAAATCTAGCCATCATTTTAGAACAGTAATGGGTTGTCTCCCTTAGCTACCATGGGCACTACAGTATTGCAGACCAAGGTTTGCAGTCTTATATCTGAGCAGCACTTTCTGACTAGAAACAAAATCATCAATGAGAAACAATTGTCTAAATAACATTTTATATGGACTTACGCCTCATGTCTGGGAAGTGTAATCCTTTGAACTCTTAAAGAAATAAACTGATCACTTTAATCTTTGGTTATACTTTCCTTTTGGGTGTTTAAGACCAGGGTATGAATTCTTTTTAATTATTCTCTTAAGCTTGTGTTGGTGAGTCTGGGGGTAAAATTCAGTTTAAAAAAAACAAGAAAATAAAACAAGATTTACAGCTTCAGTATTGCTCTCCCTGACTTCTCCAGGTGCCTTTTTGCAGTAGGGAAAGATGCAGTGGAAGAGATCCTCTGTGTGGCTGTTCTTAAGCTCTGGCAAGCAGTATGCAGTGAGAATGGTAAGCCTGGCTCATCACTGTTAATTACCAGTCACATGCCCCAGAAGTGAGCGCTGTGCTTGGTCCAGCATGCTGAGTGTCCCTGAAGGCCAGGCTGGGGAGAGTTGGTGTCTAGACTTCTACTCCCTTGTCCTTCAAAAAATACATGAATCAAAAGCAAGATTAACATTGCAGTTAATCCCCCAATATCTGCCTCTTCCTCAGCATCAGGATGCCGGAGTAGAAGGTCCGCAAGGTCACTGTCAGCATGATGAGTCGTCTCCCCTGGGCTGCTCCCTGCTCTGCAGACTCATGACTTCTGCTCATGTGGCAGCAGTGGTGTAGACTGAATACCCCCTTTCAGCATCTTGAGATGTCTGACCACAGGCCAACATCTTCAGGCACTGACTATTGTCTGTTACTGAGATAGTAAAATACCAGAGGGATTTTATTTTGTCAACTATAACCTTTCTTCGCACAGCATCCTCTGGAGTTCATTAAGTTCTTGTACGATCTTTGTGGCTTCCATGTAAATTACAATTTTATTTCCTTCATCTTAATGAAATGTGTCTCATAGGAAAAAGGTTTGACCTTGGGACAGGAAGCACTGAAAATGAGGACAGTGGTTGCTTTATCTTCATCCCACAAGGCAGAGCTTGCAAACGGTTCTGCTCTGTACAATGCCGAGTGTGAGGAAATGATCGCCCTTTATTTAGTAGAGCAGAAGAATCAAGGACTTAGAGTAGGCCACAGAGAACGAGACAGGCAGGAAGCCCATTTGCTGAAGGATTCAGTTGGTAAAGGCAAGGATCTAAACTCAGTCCCCAGAACCCATTAAAAAAAAAGCCAGGCTAGGTACACATGTACACATGTGATCCCAGTGCTGGGGATGTGGAAATTGGTGGATCTCTGAGGCTCACTGATCAGCTGCCTGGCCTACTTGGTGAGTTCCAGGTCAGTGAGACTTTGACTCAGAAAACAAAACAGACAGTAACATCAACAGCAACAGCAACACAAAAGATTTGAGTGGTGCCTGTGGATTGACAGCAGAGGTTGTCCTCTGGCCTCTGTGTCCATGCATATGCACCCACACACACATGAACATAAACATACACACACACAAACACACACACACACACACACGAACATACACACACCCAAAAAAACTATCGAGGTGCCTTGCTCTTCTGAATAGCACCCCATATCGCTCAGGGCTGTGCATTTTTCAAGCCTTGTCTACAGGAGGGTAAGGAAGACAACACTTTGAAACCATGTGTTTATATGAATCAGACACAACAGCCCAGATACTTTGGCTTTTCTGAGCCTTAGGGTTAGTTTGTTTTACCATCTGAAAAATATTGTCAGATACTGCCTAGGATTTATGTAATATGCTGTATCTCAAACTCATGGAATCTTGATGTGTCTAAATCAGTAAATACAAAACATCTATTTATTTATTTATTTATTTATTATTTATTTATTTATTTTTGGTCTTTTTGAGACAGGGTCTCCCTGTAGCCACAGCTCATCTGGATTCCCTATGGAGACCAGACTGGCCTTGAACTCACAAAGATCAGCTTGCCTCTGCCCCCCCAAGTGCTGGGATTAAAGGCGTGCACTACCATGCCCCTGCCAAAACATTTTTTAAAGGGAGCCAGAGAATACTTAAAACTAAGAACGTGAAAATACATAGGTGACGTATTGTTTGGGTGAGGAGAGAAGTCAGTTCCAAGGTAGGATGTATAATGTTTTATTCTTTTCATGATTGTTTGTTTGCTTGCTTTAATTATTTATTTATTTTTTATTTTTTTGTTTTTTATTTTTTTGAGCCAGGGTCTCACTATGTAGCTCTGACTGGTCTGGAACTTGCCATGTAGACCAGACTGGCCTAGAACTCACAGAGATCTGCCTGCTTCTGCCTCCTGATAGCTGGGATTAAAGGTATGTGCCACCACATCCAGCTTAATGATTAACAGTTTATTATATTAAAATGACTGATCTCTTATGGATCATCACCTCCCCAAAGATAGGCAACCAGACCTTTAACACATGAGCCTTTGGGGGACACTGCAGATCCAAACCATAACACCGTCCCTCTAGGTTGTTCTGCTGTGTGTTATGACACATATAACTTAGTCTCATACTCCTGAGTCCTGCCTGCTCCTGGTACCTGCTCAGAACACGAAGCCGAAGCAAGTGAAAGGGGGTAAATTCAATACCATTACCCTAGACATAGCACATAGCTAGGATGGAGGGCATGTGTTAGTAATCAGTTTTCTCACATGATATCCTAGTTTCCTAGGAAGAACACGATCAGTTGCTCTGGCATTACATGAAGATGGATGCTTTTAAAGAGATCCCACAATTAATCTGATTGTTTTCCCTCCCCTCCATTTCCACACACTGAGAAAGCTTTTGATAATAATGATAATAATATAGTCAATCTGTGTGTGCCCAGTCTCTCCATCACCATCATGCACTGGCTCATCAAATCCTCCTAACAACTTTAGTACATAGGTCATCACGCTTCTTTTACTGATGAGGACACTGAGGGGCACAGGACTTAGTCTTTGGCCAAGGTCCTTCCCCTGTTCATTCAGACCCAGCAGCTGACTCTGGAGTCCTGCCCTTATATGTCATTAAACAGCCTCACAAGTTTGTGGAAAAGAGTCAGCTCTGCATCAGGGTGGTAGGAAACAGAGCTGGCTTATGGGTTGCCATCACAGCTCAAGATAGAAAAACACCTGTGTTTTGCAGAGGAAAACCAGCATCTGCTTGTGACCCACCCTGACATGCCCAGGCTTCTGCCCTCCCTGTTGAATTCCAGAGTCCTACTTATTCAGCAGCAGAGCCTAGACCTACTGTCGCAACTCACCCAGACAGAGAATGGCCGGAACCAGGTCATCAGCCACCTTGACCTGACCAGGTAAGGCTGTGCTACTGGGATCTTCCTTATGGCTCCTCAAGCCATCCATCACTCAGTAGACAAGGCCCTTCCTCCTGTCTGTGGTGTGTGGCTGCCATCAGACTTTATGAAGGATCAGTAGCAGAAAGGGCCTTTGATGGGAACTTTGTCACTAGGTGTCTGGGACAAGCTCCTGGCTAAACTCAGGACCGTCGGCAGTTACATTTCTCCTGACAAGTGGGTGCTGTTGAATGTGTTGTTGGTGACACCTCTATAGCCAGACTGGGAAACCAGCCTGCAAATGGGTTGCTCACCTCTGCTCTGTTCACCTCAGGGCTGGTTCCACCCCGTTCCACCCCTCACTTTTCTTCTCTCCTCCTGTTTGATACCATATTAATACAACACTGTCTCTTTTTTTCACATCCTTAAACCATTTCTGAAAGAGGAGAGTATAAATTAATAAAACAAATGCTGCTTCTTGGAGATCTTTGCAAGACTGAAATACATAGGGATGATATGTGCCTGTTTCCTAAGATTCTCCAAAAGAATCTCACTTGAACCACAATGTCTCTACCTTGTGCTTTTCAAATTATTTAATTAATTTATTGATTTATATTTATGTTTTTTTCTTATTTAACTGCAGAATTGTATGTTTGTGTTTATCTGTATGTCTGTGTATGTGCAAATACAGGCATGTGTGTTTGTATGTGAGCCAGTGTACATAGGTGTATAGATACACTTATATGTGCAAGTGTGTACATATATGCATGCTTGTGGAAGCCAAAGTCTTGGGTGTTGTTCTTCCTTGTTTTTTGAGATAGCGTCTTTCACTGGGATCCAGGGTTCCCTGGTTAGGCGAGACTGGTTGGTCAGTGAGCCTACGGATCCACCTGTCTCTGCCTCTCCATACTGGGGCTGGAAGTGTATGGTCACCACGACCCGCTTTTTACATGGGTATTGTGGATCAAATCAGGTCTTGTTTTCCTGGCAAGTACTTTTCCTGACTGAGCTATCACTCCAGCACGTTTTATTTATTTTTAATTTATGTTCAGCTTCTTGGTCTTCTGATAATAAGTTTGAACCTATGAAATTGCCATGCCATGGTTTTAGATAAGAAAGGTTGTGTGTCAGCCGCTTCGTGAGCCTCATCCTGATAGAAATGTAGCCTGATTTATACACATTTCAGACATAACTTCAAAACATAAGTTAACTTTCCAGGTTTTTTTGTTTCCACTATCATCTTGTTTTATCTCCTGTGGTAAGGCAGGTATTACTACTCCATTCATGGAGGGGGCAGGAGAGCCACAGCAAGCAGCCAGGGTACCTCACATGTCTCTCTCTCTCTCTCTCTCACTCACTCTCTCTCTCCCTCTCCCTCTCCCTCCCGCCCTCCCTCCCTCCTTCGCCCTCCCTCCTTCTCTCCCCCCATCTCCTGTAAGAAGTCAGTCTCTGCATCAGGCAGAGCCCCCCTTCCAACTCCCCATCCAGTGAGGAGTCCATTGTATACTGAGGACAGGCTGGTCTTTCAGCCTCCACTAAGGTTTCCATCTCTGTTTCTTTCCAGTGGTAGCCCAGGGGTTCCCAGGAAAGACCTTAACAACTCCCAAAGCTCTGCCCACTGGGCAGATGGGTTGTTAGTGGAGTTAAATTCTCCAAAGCACATCTCACTTTCAGGTGACTCAGCCGCTGTTTCCTCAACTCCTTCAGCATGTGTTTCTTTCTTTTCATTTTCCTTTTTTTCTGAGTAGCTATCACTATAGTGATCATAAGAACTTTCCCCCAAGCTATCTTTGAATTGCTGAAGTTTCAACTTGAACTTTTCCAATGTCTTAGAGAGCTGTGTTTATCACCTTGATACAGTCTTGCCTATCATCAGAGAAACCTCAGCTTATTACTCCCATGCCCCCTAGTCTTGCTCACATCCATCTTCAGGTAAACAGGAGGAGACAGTCAGTTCACTGAGATGAAATGAGGTGGTTTGAAGCAGGACAGGGCAGCACATCGGCCCATGCCCCTCACAGAGGCACAGAGTTCACAGTCCCCCCAAAATGTTTCCATCAAGTGAGAACTAAGGAAGAACGTGTCCTGGCAGGAAGGACACCCTTTGTCAGAAGCACTGGGTATTTAGAGGCATGCAGTCCTGAGCTTAAACTCTCTGCATGTCTCTTTTAACTTATGTGACTTAAGAAAGTTATACACCACCTCATCTGTATCACAGACTTAGGATGATACTTAAGAGGGACAATGGGCTGGGGATGTGTCTCAGTAGTAGAGGGCTTACCTAGTACATGCAAGAATATTAGGGTTCAATCCCCAGAACAACCCCCCCCCAAAAGAAACTCCACAGGGATGATATGTTTGTCAGTTAAGATTTTTTTCTGCTGCCTCCTTTATACAGAATGCTTAACCAAGGGAGCTTAAGCAAAATAGGGCCTGGCTTGTTTTCCCCACTTATTAAAAAGAAACTAAGTGTAGCAACTGGTGACTTAAAGATGCCAACATCAAGGTCTCTATCCTTCCCTTTACCTCTCCTTCATTGCTATACCTCAACGCCAAGCCTCATATCCCTGTTTAACACAGCTTAGCACCAATTGGATCTGCCCTTAGAATGTGTCTCAAGCCACCCCTGGTGAGGAGGATAGTGTGAGCTTCCACGGCAGAATCAGGCAGAATGGAAGAGAGTGGTTATGTCTGTGGCACTAGCCAGCAAACAGCTTCTGCCACAGTAAGAAAAGCCGATGTCCATGTCTGACACTTGGTATGAACGCAACAATATTTTGATAATCATTTTATCTCTTTAGGGTATATTAGTCAAGGTACTAAACTGAGATGGTAGTGCATTTATTGGCTACAGGAGACAATTCTCTGACCTGTGACCCATTCATAGGGACAACTGCTTGTCAACAGAGCAGAAAATCTGCCTCTGAGCAAGAGGAGGTGGAAAGGGACACACTGTCCTCTGTGGGCAATGAGAATAATTAGGATAAGCGGCTGGTCACACGGTGACGGAGCCTGCTTGTTTATGTCTCCCAAGACTAAACCAGGACAATCTGACTGTTGTCTCGTTCTCTGTGCTATTCAGGTTCATTAGCATTCATCTTCAAGACCAAGAAAACAGATTTAAATTGGTAGAGGAAGAATACAGACTAACTCTAAAACAGATTGTTTCTAACAGCAACACACTGAAGTATACTCTGGAGGAAGTCAAACATTTGCAGAAGCTTGGAGTCACCAGAGCCTTAGACACCACTCAGCCCAGCCCAACCCAGCACGGGTGCCCCTCTGCAATGGCTCAGTTCAACCCAAGCACTTTCCCTGGGGAAGATCCCGCAGTTTCACTGTATTTACTTCTATTTGATTTGAACCAGGCATTAACACAGCTCATGGACTGGGGTTGTGGGAGGGGGAATCTTCCTAGCTAGCGAAGATGTGGACTCGCCTCTCCAGGAAGCCCATCCACTTCCAGAGTTACCCTTTCTGTGTGAGGCCAGACCCAGACTATGGAAGGTCTGCAGAGTACATCAGATCCCACAACTATCTACTGCTATGGGTATCTGAAGACACCAGTCTTTCCCAGGTCAAGCATCCTACTTCTATAGACCATTCCTCGGGTGATTTTGGGCCCTCCCAGAACAATCTACTAAACAGATCCAATACATTAAAAGTGAGTGACTGCTCATTTAAGGGTGAGACTCTTGGTAGGTTGACCAGGCTCCAGTGAATGAACCCATATCAAAGGGACACAAACTTGATTCTATGGGCCTTAATTATATATATTAGAGTACAGGAAATTTGGTAGAGGGTTACTAAGGGGGTACAGATACCAGAGAGGGTCTAAATATGATCAGAATATATGAAATTCAAAAAAGGAAAAATGTAAAAGCAAAAAATATTAATAAACAGTACCATGGATTTCTAGTTATAATTCAAGAATAAACAAGAAACAACATGAAGCGTTTCTAAGTGGGTAATGGCTAAAGTCTGAAATAGCCAGTCCCTGGGCTCTCCTGGTCATGCTGTCAGCTGACCAACCTGAGACATTTGGTCCTCTTGACTAAACCCTTCTTGAAGCATCACACCACGGCTGTCAGGATGTTGGTCTTTCTGTTCTTCTTTTCTCCCAACTTTTCCTTCTTGGATTCCCTTGACAGACCCCTTTATGCTGTCATCCTTTCAAGCCAAGGATTCCAGGATCCTAAACTGGCCTTCTTCTCATCTGTGACTTTAAGAGACACAGTCTGTGTCCCTCTCTTAAGTACAAGATGGTAACACCTTTCAGCTACTGGATTCTTTTCTCTCTCTCTTAACATTCATGAATATCACAATAAATCAAAATGTGATTCTTTGAACCAGTCCTCCACATGAATTCCCTGTCTTCATGGAGGACTTCCATCCACCCATTTGCCTAAGTCAGAATCCTAGAGCTGACCTGCACCATCCCTCTCCATAGCCACAGGACAGTAGCTTGTTCATTAGCATCTCCTGGATCATCTTTCCCATCCTCCTCCTCTGTCTCTCATCACTCCTTCTCAGTCTTTGCAATGGTTCCTTCTTTTTAACAGTGTCTGTTATTTTACCATAGCCACAGTGTAGTCGGTTTCCCATCACCATTAGGATGATCATATCTCTCTGGTAGGAGTCTCTGTCCCCTGTCCTCCCTCCTCCAGTCTGGACTCCACTAAACCAGCAAAACACCATTTCTAAAATGCGTATTGGTCCTGTTGTTTTTCCTATTTCAAATTCTGAAATGACTCCCTTGCCTATAAGACTACCTTTCTAGCTCCTGAGATACCATGTCTAGGAGTCACCTGGGGCTTAGTTAAAATGCAGCCTCCTCAAGCTTCCTTCCCTCAAAGGCTTCAAGCAGCCTGGGCATCTATGCCCCACCCCACCCCCACCCCATGCACTTTCACGCTGCAAGTCATCTACCCATCACACTTTGGAGAAGGTAGACCAAGAGAGTTAAGTCCCAACTTTATAGCAGGCCCTAGAAGACCCACCACAAACTGGCTCTCTTGCGTCCCTGCTCTGTTCTCCTCTTGTATCCTAAGCATTAACTGTAAAGAGCTGCTAGCCATCTCCAAAGATGCCTCATGGTCTGAGACCATCTTAGCCTGCTCTGCCTGACATGCCATGCCCTGTCTCCACACGCGTGACACTGGAGGTCTTCGAAGCCAGGACAGTATCTTGTTTCATCTTTGTGGCTCTGGAACTTACCCCATTTTCAGGACAATCTCAGTGCTAGTTCAGTGCTGCTGATTGAATGAATAAATGAAAGATTAGCTAACTCTGTCTCTCAAGGTGCAGCTGAGATGACATATACTCTTGAAGTCGTCTTCATCACCCTCTCCCATAACTCCTGCCAGGTAGACTCTGAGACCCGCGTAGCGTGTGTCTATTCTAGCACACCCCCTTACACAGTTTATCTTCCTTCATTATTTGTACATGGGTCACTGTAGACCAGGAGCTTGGTGTTCGGTACTCAGCATGCAGGAGGTGCTTGGTGGAGGGCTCATCGCTTTTACTTCTATTGTTCTGCCAGTAAGTCTGCCTGGGAAGCTTGAGATTACATTAGCTCTCTTGGCAGCTGCATCAGACTGTTTGCCCAGACTATGTTTACAATCAGCTCAAAACCTTTAATTCTTCTCCATGTAAACCAGTATCACAGCCTCCCATTCCATTCCTTACCCAGAATCTCTAGCTCTCAATAAAGAACTGCAAGTTTAACCCTATCAAATTCATCTGCTGTATTCATTAGCCCGTCAAGATCTTGTTAAATATTTATTCCCTCACCTGTCTTATTAGAGGCCCTCCCACTTTAGTCATGAGCAAATTAGTAAGTGTGCCATTTAGATGTCATCTGAGTCAATGAACTTGACTGGGACATAGTGGCATGGCAGAACACCAGAAACTCCTTCCAAGCTGGTTTCTGGGTAAGTGGACTTGGGTTAAAACTGTTTAACAACCTTGGAATTCACATAGGAAAATCTCTTCAGCTGTACAACCACCACTGAAGGACAGTCAGTGTCTATGGGTGGGTGAGGAGCTAGCCTTCCCGGGCAAGCATGGCTGGTCTGTCCATTCAGCTTTTCTTTCCCAGATATTGACACTCTGCTGCATTCTTCACAAGGTCACCTTGTTGGGGATGCTACGAGTTGGAAAACAGCCCATTCTGAGTTTTGTGAGGGTTTTTTTAATGGGTTTTGCAGATTATCTGAAGCCCTGCTGTTGTTTCTCGATTTCTCCGATAAGAAGGCGAACATTGCCATCAGAGTACTCACAGACTTGGTTCTGGAAGAAAGGTAATTGTTTCATTTCTAGAAACTAACAGTTTTTCAACCTGTACTGAGCTGTATGGTCTTTGGAAAATGGCAGTACCCACAGAAGCCAGGCCAGTGTCCAGCAGAGCGTCACAGGATGCACTGAGTTGGAGTGCCCGTGGCTTTCAGGGCCATGGCCATCTGCTGTCAGCCCAGTTCCTCCAAGTGGAGGGGGACCCAGACCTCAGCTGCTTGAAAACAGTAACAGTCAGCCCTTTGAATCTGTGAATTTCACATCTGAGGATTCAATCACAGCTCAAAAATGCTTTAAAATGCTTCTGTGTTGAACATATACAAACCCTTTCCCTAATATACTGTGATAGGTGTTTATGCAGCACGTATATTGCATTCAGTATTATAAGTACTAGTGATCAGAGATGGTTTAAAGTGTAAAGAGATGGTTTAAAGTGTAAGAAGAATGTGCATAGATTATATGCAAATACTACATCATTCTGTATAAGGGCCTTGAGCATCTTCAGAGCTGATATTCATGGGGTCCTGGAACCCAGTACAGATACTGGGGGAGGACTACTTAAAACAGTGCCTCTTGCAATAGACATGCCTATGCAAATACTACATCATTCTGTATAAGGGCCTTGAGCATCTTCAGAGCTTATATTCATGGGGTCCTGGAACCCAGTACAGATACCGGGGGAGGACTACTTAAAACAGTGCCTCTTGCAATAGACATGCTAACTATGGATCAGGGAAGCTTTTTCCCTCTTAATCAGCATCTGGTGCATAGTAACTGCCTGGCAAGTCTGTGCTGAATGAGCAGAGTCCCAAGAGAGAACAACAGGAGAATGGATTCTCCTCTTGGGTTCTCCTTGACACTGAGTAGCCATCTCCTGCCCTGTGTTTTGTGTTGAGCTACAGAGGGAAATGGTAAAGGTCTTGGTTTTCAGAATTATTATAACTTCTTAAATCACATCTTATAAGCTTATACAATGTCCGTTACACATTAGGAGACTTGCCTAGAAATAGTCCTAGAAGAAAGAGCTATACTTATAGATGATCAGGCCAGCTGGTGTGGGCTGGGACTGGAACGCTGTGGTGGCAAGGGGTGATGTGTGTGTGGGCCTTCCCAGTGGTTGTGATGAGCAAACGTGATTGCACAGGGTTTCCCACCTGCACAGTGTACACAGGCTGTATAGACACTGAGCAAGGGGAAAGAATGTGAAGTCAGCCTGGCAGAAGCTTAGGTATTCTAGCAACTTCTGCTTAAGAGATCTGTTGTCTGAAATCTGCTGTTTGGCATCAAAGACAAGTCTCCAGGCTTAGAAGAATGTAAACCATGTGCCAGACCCAGTGACTTTTAATTTTTTGGACTCAGAATGAATTATGCACGTGTGGACGTATAAATCAGGCAGGACCTACTTATAACTGCCGCAGCGTCTGAGATGCCAACCTCATGGTGTAGTTTGTGCCATTTAAAGACTATTCTGCCTGATGTTTTCTCAACAGATTCCAAGGCTGGTTCCAGGCCAACCTTCCAGGTGTTCTTCCTGCACTCACAGGTGTTCTGGTGAGCAAACCCCCAGGTCTTTCCTCCATGGCAGACACTTACTTGCCAGGACAGAGCTGTTGAAAGACAATATGAATCCCAACACCCTTGTCTCTCAGGTTGACTAATCACATATTCACAGCTGGAATGTACACAATTCTCTGTTATCAAAACAACTCCAGGCAGGACACGTAGAAGTGGCATATGGACAGGGCTGGCTGCAGGGCAGAAAATGCTGCATGTGGCCTGCATCTAATGTGACAGTAGGGAGAGAGCCAGTCTCCATCCTAACACAAAGTATTGTCACCAGGAAGGCCTGTGACTCTTGTCCCTGAACAGAAATCATCCTCACCAGGAAGACGAGTATAGCAATGTAAGGGTGAGGCAGAGGATAGCAGCAACTCCCCTGGAGAGTGTGTTGTGTCTGGTAAGCCATAGAAGGTTCAGGGAGCCCTTGGGGAGCATAACACCCCAGCATTTTGCAGCTGATTAGTGGAGAGGCCACGTGTATAACTCCATCCTGTGACCAGGATGACCTCATTGACGTCCCAGTGTGACATCTGAGCTAGCTCTCTGGTTCCCAGCCTTTTGGTGAGCAAGGGACACTTCCAGAAAGTCCTATGGCATTATTTACCTGCTCTCTGAGACTTTATCTTGTCTTAATTATCTTGTAGAAGAGAGAGATCAAGCTAACCAGTCCCTCAGCTCTCTGCCAATGTATTGCTTTGTTGGGAAACCTCAGTGCTGAGCCTGCTGCCCGAAGACACATGATGGCCTGTGAAGAATTTGGGGATGCTTGTTTGAACCTCCTGGTATAGTAGCTTTTCTATTCAAAGTTGGTCTTCTATCTTTCTTGGCACCAGTGACTTCTGAATGATCTGCTCCTCAGGGTCCTAGGGCCCCATTGCCTTATCCCCTCTGTAACCATGTATTTGATTGGCTCTGATCCTTCAGATCAAGTCTCCCTGACCCTACAGAGATATGGAAGATTTTCTGGTGGAGTTAATTATTCCTTTTCACAGTCCATTCTTTAGTATAAATCCAGGGCCAAGTGAGCCAGAGTATGATGGCCAAGATACCCTGAGACCCCTCCCATTGCTCTGAGATTGATGCTGATTCTTAGAACTGGTGTCTGCACTCCCACCTTCACTCAGGTCCATGATATTGACGGTGTAGGAATGTGGGATCTCCAGACCCTCATCTATAGGAAGAGATGACTGTGAAAAGCTGCAAAGCAGAAAGGTCATTGGTTACCTTGTTTTGTTTCCAAGGTCAGGTGTGAAGAGGACATGGACCTTTTCAGAGAAATCACATACACCCTTCTGGGCCTCATCATGAACCTATGTCTTCAGGTCTCCTTTATCTCTGAGGTATGACACTCTTGTCACCGTCCCTCGAAGTCTGGAATAGAATGTCCATCTACATCATGTTGCGCTGATTTAATCCCATGTCCACAAAGAGAACCCTGGAAGCATGTGGCCTGGAACACTGGCAGCTTGGGGATGGAGAGGATCAGAAGGGCTCTCTGTCACTTTGCTGAGGGCAAGAAGAGTCGTTCTTGTATTTGTTCAGAAAGCGGCCTGCATAAGCAGGATGTGCTGAGCTTAGAACTGGGGGAGCTGCATTTACAGAGTTAAATAAAATATGTTCAGTGTTGTAAGATTCCTGCCTGGACCTAAGGGAGACAGACATGGGAAGGGATAAGAACAGTACAAGGGACCTGGTGGGAGAGATCTGCACAGGGGTGTCGCTGGCACCAGGAGGGAATGCTTGCTTCTGTTTGTTTGCTCTTGGAAGACAGTCCACAAAGGATTCTAGTTATCAGGGCTTTATAATCACCTTTTCCCCTCCCGCTTGGCTGTAGGTGTGGGCTGTAGAGGTGAGCCGAAGGTGCCTGTCTCTGCTAAACAGCCAGGATGGAGGGATCCTGACAGTAAGTATCACCAGGAGGGCCACAGACAGCTTCCTGCTCTAGCACTGTTTTCATGTCAGTGGGTCTTACCCCTTTTGAGGTCTTGCTGACTCTGAGATATGGTATGGATGAACGCCTCAGAAGATGAGATAGCACAAAGGATTTTATTCCCAATCCCCTTCTCCGTATCAAAAACTGCACGCTTGCGTTTTGAAGTCTGTGACTTCGCAGGTTGTTTTGCATCATGGTCTGGGTCTTTGGGGGTCAAATGCCAGAATAACATTCCTTATTCTGCTTCTGGCTCTCCGCTAAGAAAACAGAAGGTCCCGTAGCTAGTACCATACGTCCAGAGAATGTTGACCATGATTCAAAAGGCTCCTGGCCGTGATCCTAGGATGTGCCCCGCACTCACTTCTCTTTGTCTCTCTATTTGGCAGTACCTAAAACCTAGAGGGACGATCTTGGTGACATCCAAGATGAGTTTGGGAAAATAGCCCTTCAAGAACCATATATGGGGGAGACTGGCTCCAGGGCTTGCAAAGGTTCCAGTTGGTCAGATCCTTCAGCCTGGGATTCTCACAGCTGACCTAAAGTCAGTCCCAACTTCATAGACCTAAGCTTATATGTACCCTGAGTACCATGAATGTGCAGTGGGGCTTCCGACTCCATGGAACCTATAAAATAGTGTAGAAAGTTCTAAATAGATGGGAACTCTTCTAGGTGGGTGTCACAGCTCTTATCAGATCCTCAGTAGAAGTCCATGCCCCACAAAATGATAAGTACCACTGTTCTTGGTGCTAAGGGCTTTTGTGTGTAATTCCAGCCTAAGCTGGGCCTGAACCACTTCAGGGAAATGCTTGGGCTGGGGTTTCCCAGGATTCTGTGTACACCCTCCTAGGGGCTTTCCATCCCACTGAGAGGACAACAGCTTCACCACAGGAATCTAGTCCTTGGATCAGGCACACTTTCCACAGTCTTGAGCCCAACATGGTGTCTTAGTTTCTTTTCTTGTTGCTATGCTACAATACTCTGAAAGATGCAACTTAAAGGAGAAAGGGTTTATTCTGGCTCACAGTTCAAGGGTACAGTTTGTCATGGCAGAGAAGTCAAGTTGGCAAGAGCTTGAAGCAGCCAGTCACATTTCATCCACATCAGGAACACAGAGTGATGAGCGCTTTACTCAGCTCTCCTTTTCACCTACAGATCTAGGATCCCAGCCAGGGAATGAGTGTTGCCACCCAGAATGGGCAGGTCTTCCCAGTCAGTTAACACATCCAGGATATTCCCCCACAGACACAACCAGAAGCCCATCTGCCAGGTGATTCTAGGTTTTATCAACTCGTCAGTCAGCACTAACCATTGCGTATGAGATCTGTGATGTTTGCTGTAGCAGAATTCTAGGGTCTGTGGGGAGCTGCTTATGGAAGAGCATTCAAGAGTAGGACAATACACCGTTTTATTCTTTCTCCCTCTGGAGGCCTCCATAAAATGGGAGTCGAGACACTTTGGGGGTTGAGGGGAAGGCAGGGGCCTCCATTGGCAAAGTATACAGGCAAAAATTAGCATGTGCATAGAGGAAAGCAATCACAAAAGTGGTAACTAGGCAGAGGTGAGGAAACCTTGTGTAGAGCACAGAGCAGGAGACTCAACTGGAGGTGGCATATTTGTTTTGCAGTACCCCAAAGAGGGTTGAGAGTCCACAGTTCCAGAGCGCAGACGCACAGGCACCAGAGTCCAGTCAGGGACTGCATTTAGCTGGAAGGTTCCTATTCTCAGCATAAAAGCAACATTTTTTTCTTTCTTTCTTTCTTTCTTCTTTCTTTTTTTTTTTTTTAGCACAGCAAGGCAGGCTTTATTCAGAACCGTGGCAAAAAGCTCAGGAATTCAAATCTACTGCATGAGGGGTTTTGCATCTGGCTTAAGTGCTGCATTTTTTTTCTCTTGACAAACTGATAGATGAGAGGAAAGACCTTTATTTCCCAGCATTTATGGGTGCCACTTCTCTACCCATCAGGGCAATAAACTTCTCATAAGCACAACACATTTCAGATAAAACTTATGGCTTGTCTCATAAATGTGATTGGGCAGCTAAGTGTTATCAGACAGTCTAGGAAAGTCACACACATCAATATCAGATGAACAGAGAAGTTGTCCGAAAGAGAAAGAAAGTAGTATAGGAAAAGAAAAAAATGGTAGCCATCATTTACATCCTGAGAGTCACAAGAATCATACTCAGAAAACAGTAAAAGTAACTGCTTCCACTATTTTTAAATAATGAAATGAAATGAGAGCTAGGAAATAAAACAAATGAAATCTCTCAGAAAATAGAACCGAAAGACAAGATTCAGAAAGACAAAGATATGAAAAGAGGGACAGTCCAGGAAGCGGAGCACCTCCTAACGAAGGTCCTGCTGATTTCAGTGCTCTGGGAGGTACCCATGAAGGACCGACTCTCTCTGGGTTGAGCTGGCTGGGCCTGTGTAAAGCTGAACTAAGCTGGGCTCCTGGGCCAGTGGGGGAGGTCTCTAGCCCCTTGAACTGCCTACCTGGCAGCTTTATTAAAAACGATATTTGATATGTATTCTTTGGCCATTCTATGATTTAAAAAATGGAGAGATGAATTTGGCTCTGATACTAATGATTGCTTTTGCCTCACCAAACCCCTTGCTAACTTTTCAAGGACATCAAAGAGGGACATTTAGCCATCTTTTTGTGTCCTCACAGAGAGCGGCGGGTGTTTTGAGCCGGACACTTTCTTCTTCTCTCAAAACTGTGGAGGTGGCGCTGAAAGCTGGAGTGGTGAAGAAAATGATTAAATTCCTGAAGGTAAAGTAACTCCACCAGTTCCAACCTCTTAAATGTCCATGAATCTCCCATTCAACTCAGGGAGCAGACTGAAGGCAGGCTTTGTTCAGTTAATGCACCGTGATGTTATCCATGCAGATCTTAAAACTCCTAGAGTGGGGAGCCTCCTCCTCCTGACCCCTGGCGAGGCCCTGAACATGAACAGACTGCTGAATACATAAGCAAATTGCTCCTCAGCTGCAGCCATAGAAACCGCTTGCCCCTCGAGCCCAGCCTCTGTCCTTGAACAAGATGGTTTGAATGGCCTTCTGCAAGGTTTCTCTGGACGATTATTTGTTCATGGGCCCATGGTCCTTTCTGTCATTATCTGGAGTGTGCTGGTTGTAACTCCATTCATGAGCTATAGAGGCAGCAGAGTTCAAACATGACCAGAGGATTGGCATTTTCCCCAGGAAGTGAATGTAGTGAATCCAAGCTACAAACTAGATTGGCCTGAGGAGGCAAAGTGACTGTTAGGTTGGCCTCCATGTTAATGCCACAGCAGTGCAAACTCCAGGCGTGAGAGGGCATGGAAGCATGCTCTGAAAGGGGGAAGGTGGGCAGGATAGTGGGCCTGAGTTCAGACTGCCACTTAGACAGTGGCTTTCAGGGTCTCCCTGTAGCCCCAGCTGCCCTGGAACTCACTATGTAGACCAGGCTGGCCTTGGACTCACAGAGATCCTCTTGCCTCTGCCTCCCGAGTGCTGGGATTAAAGGTGTGCACCACCACACCCGGCTTCATTCTCTCTACAACTTTTAAGACCAAGCCAGAGACTGCTGGTTGCCTGCACACATGTATACATGCATCACTTAGTGGTGTCAGGTGGACAGAGGGCAGGCTGCATTCCTGCCCTGGGTACAGATGACCCTACCTTGGTACAGATGACCCTACCTCCCTGGTCACTCAGGAAGCATGTACCATTCTCAGTTGAATTCTCTCTTAGAAGTCCAGGAGGCCACTAGCTCTGCTGAGCTCTTCCCTGCAACCTCCAGATAAAAACAGCCACAGCATTGATCCTGCTTTTCTGATTTCATTCTGAAATGTAGATGGGAGGAGAGACTGCATCGCGTTATGCCATAAAGATACTGGCCATCTGCACAAACAGCTATCACGAGGCTCGGGAAGAAGTAATGAGACTAGATAAAAGTAAGCCCATACCTCAGAGGGTGGTCCATCCTGGGAGTTGCAGAGAGAAGTAAGGCTGAGGAAGGAGAAGGGACCTAGGCAGCATCACTCCCCCACAGTGTTTACACTGCGTCACGTCAGTTCACCTCCACCAGAGTTCTATTGGCCTTTAGGCTGCCCTTGAGCAGAATGCCAGGCAGCCCAAAGATCACAGGGTAGCAGCCGGGCAGCTCCCTCCCCTCCCAGAAGTTGAGCTGAATTGTTTCTATAGTGATTTGCTTGAACTGACCTAGCACCAGCTCTCCTCCTTCATAGAGGGAGGAGAAATCAAAGCACCTTCAACCTTCAGTGAACAGGGGAATAAATGTCAGCCTAACTTTATTCATGCATGGACTTGGGATGCTTTATATAGTTAACATGGAGTGTTCTGGAGGTTCTGAGATATGGAGGCTGCAGTGTTACTATGTGACCAAAGGATGTTGGCATTTTCCCTGTGATCTAACCTAAATTGGCTTCTACCTATTCCTAGTGGAGGTTCTTGGACAAAGCAGCCTGCTAATATCCTTTACATCCCGCCCCTCCCCGCCCCGTATTCAGAAGGTGACTGGCTGGGGCCCATAGCAGGCAGGAACTTTCCTTCTAAAAAGATACAGTGCCTAGTACTCAGGCTGTCAGGTGGCCCCTCCCACTGTGGTTGGGGTAGGGGTAGAGCAACGGGCTTTTGCGAACAGTCTTCTTTCTGACACATAGACCCATTCATACACCAATAAGAGACACGGAGAGAGCACATCTTTATCTTTCCCCAAGTTTCTGGAAGCTCAACATCTACCCCCATCAGCCCCCTCATGTCCCCTTGCCAACCTCCTTAGGGGATCTATCTTAGGGGATCCATTGGACCTGCTCCTTGTCCCCTTCTTTCCCTGTAGAATTCAGCATTTTGATGCTGCTGCTCAGCTCAGAGGATGAAGTTTTGGTGGGCAATGCTGCCCTCTGCCTTGGCAACTGCATGGAGGTGCCCAACGCTGCGCCTTGCCTGCTGAAAACAGACATCGTGCAAGTACTTTTGAAGCTGGCAGGCAGTGACTCACAGAAGGCAGCCGTGCAGCTGAATGCAGGCATCGCTCTGGGGAAGCTGTGCACAGCTGAGCCCAGGTTTGCTATGGTCATCCCTGACCCAGTCACCTGCATGTTGGTCCCATCCCAGGGCGAGTAGGGCAAGCCAAGTACTGTGTGAGAAACTCTGTGTGGGCACCTCATACCTTCTATGCAGGTCCCAGAGCATCCCCAGGAGCTGTGTCTCTGGAGGACACCTTTGGGAACTACAGAGTTTCCAGTTGCCAGCCTGAGAAGGAATGCCTTTGACAGGATTTGGCCCACATGTCCTCTCACCATCTCTTACCACACCTCTCCAACCTTCTCCACTTCACTTGTCCCTCCCCTCTCCTTTCTCTTATACTCCATCTCTCTCCCTGTTATTCAGACAAAATACCTAAAAAAAGTCAACTTTAAGTAGGAAAGAATTCTTTTGGCTCAGTTTCAGCCGCTTCAGTCTCTGGTTACTTGTGGTTTGGACAAGTGGCAGCACAGTGCCTCCCGGCAGATGCGTGTGGCAGAGGAAGACTGTTCACTTCATGGTGGCCAGGAAGCAAAGAAAGACACAAGAAGGCCCAGGTCCCCAAATCCCTTTTGAGAACACACCCCCAATGACCTAAATTCCTCCCTCTAGGCTGAACTTACTGAAGTCTCTACCTCCTCCTGATAGTGCCATGGACTGGGCCAAAGTCTTTGCACACGAGCCTCAGGTGGACAGTTAATATCCAAGCTATATAGCCTGTCTCTGTCTCTCCTTCCTTCCATCTTTCTTTATTTCCCCCCTTTTATGTACAGGTTCTGACAATAGCCCAAGCTGGCCTGGAACTTGTTTTGTAGCCCAGGTTGATCTCAAAGCCACAACGCTCTTGTCGCTGTCTCCCAAAAGCTGAGGTCACTGGTATACACCACCGTGCTTACCTTCTTTCCTTTCTGGAAACATTCAGAACCCTATTCATTTATTTGTTCATTGACTTGGGTCTAAACAAAGGGAAGAATGTACAATGAGAGTAACTGTGTCCTTCTGGAGAAGCAGAGCTTTGGAACCCCACATCTGAGGCCACCCAGCAAGCCAGAGCAAGAAGCCTGAACTTGAACTCTGTGCATTGCTTCTCTTTTAGCTCTGTCTTCTGTCTTGTTTCTGTTAGATGCTCAAACAATCCATTGTACATGCTTTGAGAAGGCGCTCCTGAGCAGCCATGCCATGATCCCTGCCATGAAATGGGGGAGGCCCTAAGGATGGGTGATCATATCATAGACCCTGTCTTAAAGCTGTGCACTTCTCATTCTTCCCTGTAAAATGAGAGGGCTGGTTTGGATGACACCAAACATCCTTTCAAGTTCTGTCTGATTGATCAAATGGAAGGAATAGATAAAATCTTTCTTCCACAGAAAGCAAGGCACATTAGCTAGGATGAGCTCAAAGTGGCAACCTGCTGGGGTGGTGTAGAAGGGATTTTCCCTGAAAGCACAGCCCCACCTGATCAGCCTGTCACACCTGACATTCACAGCAAGAGTGTTTTCAGTGTGTTGTGGGCCCCCTGCGAGCCTTATGTACCCACTTTGATCTTTAGGGCTCCCCAGTGCCATCACCGCCTCCCCTTCCCACCAGGAGTGAGAGCGCTGATGTTCCCAGCCAGCTTCCATCTGCAGGGTATGGCTCTGAAATGTGACATTTATTGACCTGGATTTTGTGTCCTGATTACCACAGGTTTGCTGCTCAATTGCGAGAGCTTCATGGAATAGAAATTCTCAACTCTGCAATGAAACACATGAGCAATTCTTGAAAGACACAGTGCCTACATGTGGCTTTGCCAGTGCACACTCGTGTGTCAGGGTTTATTGCTATGCTTAATAAAGTGCTTTAAATACCCTCCAGAATGCTTCATCTGTTGGGTTTTCACTAGTAAGAAGACAGTGGGTGGCCACCATGTTGGAAATTGCTCTGCTTGCTCGAGCATTCATCACTCCCATCACTGAATGTTTCTTCCTTTTCTACAGAGGCTGGAAACCAGCCAGCCCAAAGCCTCATTTCCCAGATGCCTTTGCAGCAACAGCTCTGGACAGGAACTAGACCCTGCTGATCTAATGCCACTTCCTGCTCCTCTAGCTCTTTTTGCTGGCAACATGCCATACATACCAGGGGGGTTTGGCAGTGGCATTTCAGTATCTGCTGGCCAGCTCCAAGCACTTCGAGAGAACAGCCGTGTCATCGGGAAGGTGGCAGTTTCCTGAAGCCCAGCTGCAGCTGTGGCATGTGCTTTTGAATTCAGTGGGTTGAGTGCTGGCTGGTGGCTCCCTGACAAGGGAGCTCTGTGTGGTTCTGGGCCTGGTAGTCAGCCCAGCCCATATGGCCATGTTTCCAGTACCCTATTGTATGTGTAAGATGGTTCTGGGCTTACAGTGCCAGAGCAGGGGCTTCTTTTTGCAGAAACTCAACTGCTGTGCAAACATCTGTTTGCCTAACCTACTTCATACTCTGTTTATCCCATCCCCAAAGACACTGCTTCCTTTTCATTGCCCCCAAACCAGGGTCACCTGTGGACTCTCAAGTCCCTAGAGAGGGTTATTTAGTAATAACACTACTCTGGCTTCTCAATGCACTCATTGAATCACTTCTAGGAGGCAGGATCTGTGTCTCGTACACAGGATCTGCATACAGTGATAATCCCCAGACCAACACTTCAAAGAATGGTACACCCTGCTGCCCGCCAGCCCTGTGACTGGGCAAGCTGCTTGCTTAACCTTCTGAGCTTTGTCGGATTCATCTGGAAAACCTAGACTCGTACATGCTATTTTGTGAGGGTTAAATAAGGCTTTGGAGGTGCTATGGTTCAAATCTATAATGTTCTCCAAAAATGCCTGTGTTAAAGGGCTTGGTCCCCAGCTTGGAGCTATTGGGAGGTGTTGCAAATTCAAGACTAGTGGGAGAACTTAGGTTTGCTGGAGATGTGCCCTCGAAAGGGATTGTGGGACCTTCTTTTGCTTCCCAGTCTTGAGTTGGGTAGTTTGCTCTACAACCTGTTCCTACTGTGAGGGGTTTCCCTCCCCAAAAGGTCCATGCAGTCATGGACTGGAACCTCCAAAACTGGGAACCAAAGTAACCCTTTTCACTTCATAAGTTGATTGTTTCAGATATTTGTTATTGTTACAGAAAGCTACCTGACGTAAGAGGTGGAGGTACTTTGGAATCACAGTATACAAATATTACAGGCTCCACCCTGAGGTTACAGCATTGTAAGTTTAAGGTTCTAGGAATAGATAAGCTTTTTGATTCCTTTAAGGAATCAAAGCAGCAGTATCTGAAACACGTAGAAGAGAGTAGAAGAGAAACTCTCCCGTATTCAACATGCACTCCCAAACTTCTTCCCTGGCACAGTGGCTGTTGTCTTAATTTAAGAACCTTGTTCCTGAAAACAAAACGGTAGCTGGCATGTTGGAAGGCTGGATAAAAGTCACCAATTGGGAGCCCTTCAGTGGCATCAGCACTGAAGCGGAGGGGAGGGGATGCTCTGTGATGGTGCTGCAACACTGTCTCTGGGTGGCAATTATGTGATGGGCCACAGCAGAGAAGCTGGAACCTGCCCACTAAGTGCCTTTATGCAAACAAACCTTCAGCTACTGAATTGCGGGGGCGGGGGGGGGCACACCACCTCGATGCTAAACAAAGGATCAGGGAAAGTTAGAGGTCGTGATCTGTTTTCAGAGAAGTCAGCAGAGCTTGGAAGATGGCAGCAGCAGCCAGTGTGCAGAGCCCGCAGGCTGGGCTCCTATTTGAAGTTCAGTCCCCCTCTCTCCCACCCCAACTGCACTCCTCCTTCCTGGCTCTTGAACGTAGCTGGTACAGGTGGAATCTTACCCCAAAACAGTGGAAAATGTCACCTTTCATTATCCCTGCTTCAGACAGGGTGCCATACTCTTCATCACTTCGGAGTGAGAGCCTGCCACACACCCTCCTCTTGCAAAAGAAAAGAATGTTTTACAAACTGGACCTCACAAAGTGAGTTTTTCCTCTCTTCTTGTTCTCTACAGCATACACCACCATGCAAGGATTCCAGGCATCAGAGAAAACTAGAACCAAGTGATGACATGCCCCATGTGGTAGGAGCCATACCACCAACCAAACCGTACCTTGGGCAAAGCTCATTTAAAGAATGCCAAGTCTGCTGGGACAATGGTCAAGGATCTAGAACTGTCCACCTTAAGCAGATGTGGCCAAAATGGGTCTCAAGAACCACCCTGAAGCCACAGCAGAGGTGTTAGGCAACAGACAGTAAACTTCTGTCCCTTGTCTTCACAAGGTTCAGCAACAGCATTTATAGTAGACAGCAAGGTGGCAGAGTTGGATGACTGCTTAAAGTAGCGGGGCATGAGCTGAGGGTCCCAGCTCAGAGGCTACTACTAGAAGCACCTTTCCAAGAATCAACTTGACTTATAGGGCTATCCAACCTTTTGACATTGCCACAAATGTGTTAGGCCACACGCATAGCTATCCTGGGTGACATGCAGGTTGGTCACAGCTGGCAGACCAAGGACTTTTGGGCTTGGAGATTTGAGTGGAGGGCAACAGGAAGTGGGAAAGATTCTGAGGCCACCAGACAGCTTTGCAAGGTGATTAGCAATGGGTCTCCTTTTCTAAATGTCTTGGAAATACAGGCTCTCTCCAGGGCAGTAAGAAGAAGGAGTCATGGAGGTAAGGTGCCACAAAGAGAACTAACTCCCTTTCTCAGTGTGAAAAGGAGTCCTGCAGGCAGGGGGGTGGGGGAGACACTGAGGAGGAGGGGATCCTATGCATTCTGCATCTGCCCTGCTCTGAGAGTTGTAAGTGCTTAAAGATTCCACCCACATGTAAATCTCACAAGGACCCCATGAGCTTTGTCGTCACTGTAGGAGTAAAGAAACCAAACGAGAGTAGATACTCCCTTGCCCAGGATCATGTAGTCTGCAAGTACAGGGTTAGAATTTGACCCCAACACTGTTTTTAACATTTTCTGTACATAAAACATTTCTCTCCTTATTAATATGGCTTTCAGGAAAATTATCTAATTTTTTAATTTTTATTTTATATTTTTATTTTTGTGTGACCTATGTTGTATGTAAGTACACCATGTGCATGCAGTGCCCACAGGGGTCAGAAGAGGTCATCAGATCCCCTATAACTGGAGTTATGATGGTTGTTAGCTGCCATGTGGGTGCTGAGAACTGAACTTGGGTCCTCTGCAAGAGCTGCAAGAGCTCTTCTCTGAGCCCTCTCTCTAGCCCTTTGATCTAATGTTTTGAGTTTCACTTTCTTCTCTATGAAATGGGAGCAACAACCTTGCCTGATATTCTTTGGTTCGGGTAGACTATGCATGAAGTGTCTAGCAGGTGACTGACTTAATGACTGAGATGGTGAGATCAGAAGTGATCACTTCCCTTCCCTTCCATCCCCATCCCCCACTTCCTTTCCCACTTCTAGAGCCCATTCTCCTTCTCGTCCTCACTCCATGTCACTGAGGACAAGCAAGGATCTTGACCATATTTACCATTCCTCCATCCTGTGCCTGGGTCATCACACATAAGGATCCCCAAGACCCCTCCTCAACCAGCAGTTGTCTTGCTATGTACTTTTGAGGCAGCCATTTCTGAGAGCTCTGATCCTAGCTGGGATGGGGTGACAGTGTTGGCTCTTTAAGAGTCAAATGCCTGGGGCCTGCCAGGGCTGAGACTGGGTTGCATTTATATTTGTAGGACCTCATGTGCAGTGGAAGGTGCTGGGGTTAATGTCCCAAAGATCTCCAACTGGTGCTCCTCTGTAACTTGTTAGTCCTGTTTCAACACAGCAAAACCTGTTGAGTCCAATAGCTGTCACTCCAGCCACACACTTTAGTCCCATCCTCCCTGCTGCCCTGGAAATGGCCCTGCTGACCGTCACCTCTCTTCAGCTGCTGACCACATGGCAGCTGCAAAGCAGCTAAGCCCTGGACATCTGTGATCAGACACCAGTTGGATGCTTTATATCTTTTTAACAAGATCTCCAATTTAATCTCAACTTCCAAAAGACAAAAGGAAGAACGACTGACCCCACAGGCATTTGGCCCCTTATTTTGATTCTGCCCTGAGGCCGGAGCAGGGTCCTCAGACTACTCTGGGACTCAGTCCTGGCAGCGTGGGAAGGAAGCCCATGGAGTACCAGCAGAGTAGTAGGGAGCACTGGGTAAGCTGAGCATCTCTGTCAGTCACCCCCAGCCCCAGGTCTCCCCACATACGGAGTTAAGAGGTCTCCCCAGTTCTGGAGTTGGGCTCCTGTCCCCAGCAGGTTTCAACAAACTGCTCTGTGTAACTAGGGCTGTCTGCCAAACATGCCAGTTAAATGCAGCTTGAGTATCGCTCCACTGTCACATGTCCACCTCCAACCTCACATTTGTGCTTTTAATCTTTGGCGGCTCCATCTGCACCCTCAGACCCTCCCTGCCCTCCAGCCACAGCACAGACATGCATGCACACCCTCAGAGTTCATCTCCCTGAAGCTGAGAGATGAGTTTTCACATGAAAATGGGTGAGCTGAAGTGCGATGGAGATTTAGGCTGTATCAAAGGCACAACAAGAGTGAGAATTTTTGAAATACATGGCAAAAAAGAAAGGTCTCCTAGAGTGTCCACACTGAATAGTATTCAAGGATTACCTCTCCAGGTTCAAATTGGTTGGGATCTATCTGATTTCATTTGCTTAATACAACTCACTGACCCAAATGTCTAACTCCTCCCTCATCAGGAAAGACAGGTGAGTGATCCTCAACATCCATTCCCTAAGGATCAGAGAAGGGCAGAGACAAAAGACCAGGATACCCTGAGAGGTGACTCTCACCATGGTCCGGGTGCAGGTTCAAAGTTCCTCTCTGCCCTTTATGATCTCAGCCTGAGTGAGTGGCTTTGCCCCTCAGGTACCTTGTTTATAAAGGGAGAAAAAAAGAGTAGAGATGAATGAATCTTGGGTTGCTAGGAAACCCAGAGAGAAATGTGATGCCCCCGAAACCACATGAGAAATACCCATAGGGTGTCTAAACATTAGTGCATATGTAGACCTGGGAACTGCTTGGCAAGAAACACAGTGCCAGAGAGATCTCCTTTTGAATGGTTGGTGAGCATGGTCTAGGAGACTCCCATAATAACACAGGCTATTGCCAAACCTCTTGGTTATCTCCAGAACTAGTATATAAGACCCTACTGCTGAAGACAGGACATGCTTCAGATACAGGACTTGGAGCAATGGAGCGGGAACTGACCTGGAAACCTACCTGAAGTTTAGCTGTCATAATGCTAGATGATGATATGCAAACTGCCAAGAGAGGAAAAACAATCAATGGTTCAACCCAGCCCTAAACCCTAATAACCATAATGATCAGCACAGCAAACTACCTCTATTGGTGCATTAGTGGCACTGTTATCTGGGGGGAAATCAACAGCTATGTAACTGGACTTAAAGCCCTCTCAGTGGGAGGGAACGTACCGGTGGCACTGTAAACTCAGTCAAATACACATGGCAGTAGAGGACATAGATCCTAGAGAAAACCGTATCTCTTTTATATCTCTAGACAAATGTAGTTTCTTACCACATGCTAAATATGGATCCTTATATTTACAGAGAAGCATATCACCTGGCACTCATCAAAGAAGCTTCTTTTTGAAATAGATGGAGGCTACTGCAGAATTCCACAACTGGTCAGAGACAGAGAATATACATTTGAGAGATGTCAAGTACTAGGTGACACATCTACAGTTGAACCTCTATACCTAAGGCTCATGGAACAGAGTGGAACAAGGGGTAGAGAGAAAACTAATGCATCCCTCAACCCTCACCAGTAAAGCTTCCTTATACAACAGAGTGTGATGCTCACAGAAGGCCTGAACCTCACCCACTCACAGGTTCAGGGACCTCACCCACTCAGGGGCCATTGCAGAAGAGGGGTTGGAAAAAGTGTAAGAGCCAGGGTTAGTTCATGAACACAGGGAAGCAGAGGCTTTCAGGTCACTGGAAGCTTGCACGTGTGAACTTTTACAATGGTGGGATCAAGCACCCATGCCAACTCAATTAAACAAGGACCCAGAGGGGAGGAGAAAAAGGAGTGACAGGTCGGCCCTAGACTGAGAATTATTGAAGACTGATTGATGCTGGATAAGGGAGAGTATGCCTTACATACAGTCTCTAGATGGGCTGACTAGATGCTGGTGAACAAATTTACACTAAAGGACGACGTCTGAGTACAAATGCTTGCCTGGATAGGACTTAATGTGTACGGCAGAATACATGAGGTCAGGTGGGGGGATGGGGAGGCCTGCATGGGGGAGGCTAAATTTAATTAAGAACCTCTGTGTGAAATTACACAAAGTTCAATAAATTTTTTTAATGTGAAACAGTGGGTGATAGGATACCTACTTCACGGGCTCATCTTGAGGCTTAGCTGAGATGATTCCCATAAAGCTCTCCACACTGTGCTTGGAACACAGCAAGCTCTGATGGAGGAGAGCTACTGTTACTACTGCTGTTATCACTGGTCTCGCTGCTTCTCCATAGATCCCCCTGCTAGGCTACCCTTGCAGGCTCTTCTCTGGACTTCTGGAACATGAAGTTTTTTATCAGGGTTGGAGGATTCCTGTGTGACCCCAAAGGTGGGAGATAGAGAAGTAGATATCCAAGCTCAATATTCTTCAGATACAGGTTAGCCTGTAGAAGGGAAGGGCTGGCCTGCTGGGGAAGGCATCTAAGGAATTCAGACCAAAAGACCAAAACAGGAGCAGCACTCCTATGCCCTAAGCTCTTTTCTTTGGCGGTGGGTCTTTTGAGACAATAACCCCTGCTGGCCTGAAACTTACTGTGTAGACCATGTTTGTCTCGATCTCACAGAGATCTGCCTGCTTCTGCCACCGAAGTGCTAGGATTAAAGGTGTGCCTTACCATGCCAGGCCCAGCCCTAAGCTTTTGAGCATCTTGCTTTTCCCAACTCTCTGGCTTGCTTCTATGCTCTGTGGCTCCTTTCTCTTTTTTAATAAACTGTCTATATTTCTGCCACCATCCACATGTCCCTTACCCAATTCTCTGTTCTGGGACACAAGAGCTAGGAAATCTCAGCAGGTTCCCTCTGGACTCCAATCTATGCCTATAATACCCTGGAAGAATAGGAAGGATTGATAGCATTCAGCGGCATTAGGTGCTGCTGAACACGATGTTACACTGCGTTATCAATATCGGGGGGAAATAAGAAAAAGACAAGCAGTAGACTTGCTTCACTTGAATAATTGCACAGCCTCCTTGCTGAGCTCCCCACCCCTCTCCACATCAACAGCATCCTGCCCTCTGCGGCCAGCGGCCAGCGTGATCCCTGTGAACACCACTGTCAGGATGTGGTACTCTGCTCAAACTCCTTCACACAGTCTATGTGTGCAATGTCTATGTGCAATGTCTATGTGCAATGTCTAGACCACAGAGAATTCCTAATTTCCTGAAGTGCTACTGAGAAAGCACTCACATTACTTTACTAAAACCGCTGTAAGAAATGTATGAGGTCTTTACATCACATATGAGTTATGATTCATAAGGCTTAGGTATAATTTAAAATAAGCATATCTATTATTAGCCCTCAAGCCATTTTTTTTCCTTATAAAAAATACTGATAAGCCGGGCGTGGTGGCACATGCCTTTAATCCCAGCACTCGGAAGGCAGAGGCAGGTGGATCTCTGTGAGTTCAAGGCCAGCCTGATCTACATAGTGAGTTCCAGGATAGCTGGGG